>NW_006434829.1:1604511-1606065 GCF_000325575.1 Pteropus alecto
GGAAAAGTAGGGCCACGCGAGGCCAGTTCTGTTGTGCACCCCGCTCCCTCGCCCAGCTTCTCGGCAGGGAGCGAAGTCAGTGGTACCTCGGGGAAGAGCCCAGGGCGTGTCGTCTGTCCCCTCCATGGGTGAATGAGGGAAGGGGAAAGGCGGGAGGAGGAAGGAGATAATAAACGCGTCTGGCGTCCGTGCACCTCTCTGAGTCTGAGTAGATGGTGAATCTCACGAGACGCCCTGACCTGCGGAGTGGCAGAGGATGAGCAGGGTCCCACTAAGTGGCTCTGCCACCAGAGGGTCCCGTGTGATGTGGGGGAGGGCGCAGAGCACGTCCACCTGTGTTGGGGTCAGAGCTGTTTCAACCCCGGGTCCCCGCGCATGGCTGTGGGGTCCCTGGATTCTCCGCTGGTCCGTGAAGGTCAAACCACAGCTGGCCTCGTGGGGCCCGCGTGGGAGTGTGGTGACGTCCGGCGCCGGCGTGTGCTGCCATCGGCAGGTGCTGGCGGTGACACGTGCGCGGCTCGGGCCCCGTCGCCCCGCGTTCGCTGCCCCCCGCTTTCCCGGCGGTGTGATGCGGGCGCTCCGGGTAGCACCCAGACGCCGCGGCAGCCCGGGGCGCCCCTCGGGGCCCAGGGACGGCCCCTCACGGATGCCTTCTCCCCAGAGGGGGCGCCTTTCCTCGTGGACCTCTAGTCCCCAGCGCTGGGCGGACCGGAAGCGGGCGAGGGTCAAGCCAGCGTGCGCGTGCCCCTGGCACACGGGTGTGACCCCGCGCTTGCCGTGCAGGGTCACGCACAGGGCGTGTGACCAGAGGCCACCGGAGCTGTGTCCACACCCGCCAGGTTAGAGACGCGGGCCCACAGCCGGGCGGAGCAGAGTGGGGACCACAGCTTCCCAAGGCCGCGTGGGCAGCTCCGGAAGGTGCCGGCTTTGTTTGGGTCGTTCTGTGCTCTGTGTGTCACCGGAAATGGAAACTAAACGGGGCACCCCCCAGATGTGCCGCACGTCGCTTCTGACGCCAGGCTTCAGGCGTCACAGCTCGCGCTCTGCCCTGACGACGAGGTCGTGGCACTCAGCTGGCAGCCAGCGCACTTCGTTTTGGGTGGTTTTTAAGGCTCTTTGATGCCGACTTGGGGGTGAGTGGCCTCAGGCCCCTCCTGTGCTCCCCGCCCCCGGCACCCCCGCCCGGACTGGGGCTCCGCGTTCTCAGGCCCTGGTGCGCAGCTTCGCCCTCGGGACGCCGTTTCAGGAGATTTTCTGGAAGCTCAGCTCGTAGGGCACATGAGGGAAGAGAGGAAACGTGACCGAGCTCGGCCGTCGGTGCGTGCGGGGAACAGGGCGCTGCCCGGGTGACGATGGCCTCGGGCCACACCCAGAGCCGGGGACACGCCGCCCCCGCGGTGAAGGTTTAGTTTGCCGGCTGCATAGATGAGACGATGATGGATGGATGGATGGATGGATGGATGGATGGATGGAGGGATGGATGGATGGGTGGATGAATTGGTCAATGGATGTGTGGTTGGGTGGGTAGATGGATATGGTTGGATTGAGGGAAGG
>NW_006434829.1:1606409-1610932 GCF_000325575.1 Pteropus alecto
TGGATGGAGGGATGGATCAATCGATCGATCGATCGATCCATACAGACGCGTGCCGTTCTCCACCAGAGGGCGCGGAGAAGCTGGGGGGAGGCGCGTCTGTGTTCTTGCTCCCCTTCCTTGCCGTCTGCTCTGTGGGTCGCTGTCACCTGAAGGGGTCGTGGTGTCATCTATGAACCGTCTGTGCCATGGAATGGGATTTGAGCCGTGAGAACTTGCATGACTTTTATTTCTGCTTTGAATTTCTGGCCAAGAATCCATTCGTCCCCTGGGGCCCGGGGGAGTGAGGGGAGCTCCCCTATCGGGGTGCAAGCTGCCTTTTCATGCACCAGATCCCTCAGGCATGTCCCAGGAGCCTCGCGCCCCTTAAATGGAGCAGAAACTCGGTGTCCGAGGACGTGACGAAACGTGCAGACCTGGGGTGCTGCCGCGTCTTCCTGCTCCGCATCCGAGTCACCTGGGAGGGACAGACACGCGGAATGGAGCTCCCGGCTGTGTCCCTTCGTTGATCCTGAAGTTGACTTTCTGTTACCAACTGTGGGTCCTGATGATGGAAACACAGACACACACACACTCATACACATGCACACACAGACACTCGCACACACACAGACACACAGACACACACAGATACACACAGACACCCATAGTATGTTATCCGTGCGTGCATAGTATGTCCGATGTGGTATGTGCACGTGTGGCATATTATGTGCACACGCATGTATAAGGTCTGCTGTGTCTGCATGGGTAACACATGCATGTGTGTATGTAGTACGCGTGCGCAGAACGTGTGCACACAGGACAGAGGCGTTTGGAAACGTGCGTGTGCACGTGCTTTGCCCCACGTGTCTCGTGCGTGCACACACGTTGATGTGGAGCTCACTCTGTCTTTTCGGGGTCCGTCGTCCTCTCTCCCTGTGGTGGGGGGCTTTGCCCACGGAGGAGGCTGTGGAGCAGGGGCCCCTTCGCCAGGCCCTGCCTGCCCCGTCTGCAGCCCCGACAGCCACGCCTGGCGCACGCTGAGCTCCCCGCTAACACCGGATTAGCGACGTCCTGGGCTTAGACTCTGCACCGTGTGTATCGTGATGCCCATCTGTAAGGCCGCGTACACAGCCTCCAGTACACCCGTTCATAAAAGTGCGGAGCATAATGGCATCTATGCTGAAGCCCCATTTGGGGGAGACCCAGAGCAGCTGTTGTTTTGAGCAGAGGGACGGTGGCTGCGGCCGGGGCAGCCGGGGGGCTGCAGAGAAGGAAGGCCGGAGGTAAGCTGCTTTTTACCGCGAACGCTTTAATCAACCGTGGAATTAAAACAGACGTGTTCGTCACATGTCCATCCCGCGCCCTCCACGATGCTCCCCCCCGGCTTCTGTCTCTACGGAACTAACTGAAATCGCGCCCCGTCCTCAGGCCGGCCAGTGGGCGTGTGGAGCGCCCGCTCTGCGTCTTAAAGGTGACTGGGAAGCATATTTCGGGGCGAATGTTGCAGTGTTAGCAGCTTTTGCTTCGGAAGCCGACTTGCTTTAGGAATTCTTCCTACTCTCTGACAGTTTTTCAGTTAGTCTTAAAAGCCAGAATCCGATCATCGGAATGAAAGACGGCGTCTGAATTCGCTTGAGAGTCGGGGAGTTTGTAGTGCCGAACATTCACCGAGGATCACGGAGTTGCGTTAATGAAGTTAAGTTGCCGTGACAGGTGTGATTTTATGGATTAAGGGACACGTTCGTGCTGGTGATGAACTCAACAGAAGCGACTGCTGATCTCCTATGTCAGTAGGAACGCAGCCTTCCTTCGCGGAAGAGCTCGGGTTGGGGCACCCTGGCGCTATTAGCATATAAATGTCATCGCAGCTCTCAGATCTGTTTTTTGACTCAGCACCGCGAAACGTATCAGGAACAGCAGCAGAATAACCAATTAGGCTCTGCCCCTCAAATCCCATTTGGCTTTTCAGAACCTTGCTCACTACAGCACTATGGAACCGCAGATAAACGTGTAACAAAAGCCGCGCGTTTTTATTTATTTCCTCTTTGCTACATAGATGAGTATTTTCCAGCATTTACCACGGTTGCCATTTAAATGAATTTGGTATATAAAAATGAGCCAGTAGTCAAAGTTGAATGGTGGAAACGTACATCCTTTTCAGTTCTGATTGGAGACAATTTCATCTCTTTAGCAAAGATTTCTTTAAAGCCTTTGTCTTTCGCTAATAGGTTGGAGGGTGGCAAGAGTACTAGCTAGAATTTCGTCTTTTTTTCGTGATCATCATCTATTTCATACAGTACTGATTTTCCACTTATTGTATGTAATGTGCTTAATTTTAAAACAAATCTATTTAAGTAATAACACGAGCTGACATAAATAAAGGATAACTGATATTTCAAATGTAACCAGATATTAAAATCATACATGTAGGTTCAAGGTTAGAATATACTGGCATCAATAAATATATCTCATACTATATTTGTTAGGGTAGGGTTTGGTTCATTTTTAATGCAAATGAAAGGGACTTAAGTAAGCCGGAAGGTTTATTTCTCTCTCACACGAAGGAAGCCCGGATGTAGGTGTCGTGGCTGGTGTGGCAACTCTCCAGTCACCTCAGGGTCCCGGGCACCTGTCTTCCTTCATTGCCATGCTGATTCGTGGCTCTCGTCCTCATAGAATAAGATGGCTGCGGAGCGCCAGTCATTGCACCCGCATCGCAGGCCAAGGAAAAGTGATAGAAAAGGGTCTTCTCAGCTGAATCAACTCACTTTAAGCAACTTTCTCGGAAATTCATGCCACACCCCAATTCTCTCTTGCCTCTCACTGGTCAAAACTTAATCACGTGACCAGAACAGGCTTCGGAGTACAATGGAAAACATCATTTATTACAGTTTTCTACCCCAAAGATAGAGGAGCAGACTGGGTGGGCTAAGCCACCAGAAACCTCTCTCTCGGCAATTTATAAAGAGTAAAATGTTGCGGGATTTCCAGTAGGATGATGGGAAGAGCATAGCCCCTAACAGTCTCCTCCCTTCTACCGGGTCCCCACAGAAGTGTCCCGCGGCGTGGAGCGGGGCTGGCAGTGCGCTAGGAAAGTCGTCGTGCACCCGGAAGACACAGAAATGCCTGCTAAGCTGCAGACCGAGCTGGGGTGAGCGAGTGCCAGGGTCACTCGTCTCAAACGTGCATCAAAAAACAAGGGCCTGGAATGTGAGTGGAGACCCAGAGGCATGAAAAGAGTCAGGGCCGTCTCTCACGGGGGCAGCAGGTCGTGGCCAGATGGGCGTGGACACGCGGAACCAGCCAGAGAGAGTCGCCGGGGGAGGCGAACGCCTTCGGAGCAGGCTGCCCAGACAGGCAGAAACCTGCAGACGCATGAACGTAAGGAGGAGTTTGGGGAGAAAACTGCAGATCAGAGCCATGGGTGGCGTTTCCTACACGAACTAGAGATGGTTTTAAACCCCGATCGGTGCTCTCAGGCGCCAAGTCAGCGTTGTGTCATGAAAGGCAGGTGACGTCGGCGAGGAGAGGGTTCGCCTGAGGTCACGAAGGCGGCGAGCAGGGGCACAGCACGAGGCCGTCGGACTGGCTGCTGTGGAAGATGAGCTCCGTGTCGCTGAGCGGAAACGTTGGGACGAAGAGAGACTGCAGAGGAGGGAACGAGGAAGAAATGAAAAGAAGAAAGAGAGATCTCTGAAAACCAACCAAGTGACAATGTCGCGGTTACCTAGAGATGCCGTACGGTCCGGCCCTGCGAGTTACGTGCCCGAGAGAATCGCGAGCACACGTCGACGCAGACGCCCGGCAGCGCTGGTCGTGACGGCCAGAGACACATCGGTAAACGCTTGGTGCCTCCATTCAGTGGAATGTTATTCGGCCACTAAGGAGAGAAGGGACATGTGCTCCAACATGGAGGAGTCTGAGAACCGGCGCCAGATAAACTCGACCAGGCCAGACAAGCACACATCGCACGGTTCCATTGCTGTGAACATCCGGAGGAGGCAAATCCTCAGAGTGTGCGTGGGCCCAGGCGGAGGAGCGTGGCAGGGTGGCTGCTAACGCACACGGGCTTCGCGGGGTCATAAAAGTATTTCAAAATTAAATAGCAGCGACAGTTTTACAGTCCGGTGAATAAACTGAAAACACACGGAATGGCACACTTTGAACGATGGCTTGTACAGCGTATGCATCATGTCCTAGTAAATCTGTTACACAAATCAGGAGATTGCAGAAGAGATCACCGGACGATCCCAATTCCGATTCTAAACAAATCGAGTGGCATTGCGAGAGCGTCACTCGGGGCGTGGACGTTGCCTCTGCACGGATGGCGATAATCTTGCCGTTTGCGTTTGCCTTCCGTGGGCTCCGTATGTATTTCTGAAAATCCCCCAGTAAACATGGATCATTCACGAATCAGGAGAAGACATGGAAAAGAGAAAAAAAACCCAAGTTGTGACAGGCAGTGGCTGTGGAAATCGTTATGTGACAGGGACCTGGTTGTTTGCCTCGTCACCGCTGAGTGGAAGGCTGCCCGTTCGGGGTGC
>NW_006434829.1:1614644-1614874 GCF_000325575.1 Pteropus alecto
GGGTCCGCGACGTCGTGCTCGAAGTCCGACCTCTCAGCCACCCCAGCGCTGCGGGGCAGGAGTCCCCTCTGCCCTCGCGTCGCGGGAGCTGGAGAGAGGCCGGCGCCGGGGGCTTCGTCAGCTGCCCTTTCCTGTCTGGCTTCTTGCTTCTCTGCAAGAAACGAGTCATGATCTCTGCGTCCTCGCGCCCTGACGCCCTCCATGGTGTGCGGCGCCAGCCAGGCTGCCGT
>NW_006434829.1:1616460-1617380 GCF_000325575.1 Pteropus alecto
AAGTGGCGTGAAAATGCCCCGTCAGGTACCATCAGCATCGTAATCCCTATTGCTTTGCGGTCCCCGAAGAGCCATTATTTTATTTTCCTCCTGTAGAAAAGGGACAGGATTCACCTTCTTTCAGAAATGCGAAATTCAAGAGAAAGGTGCACTTTAATTTTACCGTTTTGTGACAAAACCTGGGAGGCCCCGGGAGGCACGAGGAAGCAGAGGGCGTGGGCTCAGGGATGGTGCTGCTGCGTCCCCCACCCCCGCCCGCCCCACATCACCAGCGGGAACAGAGGAGGGTGCAGCCACTTTGGAAGCCTCGCCGCGCCCTCGCGCATCGGCGCGAACGTCCCACAGGCCCAGCGGTCCCGGTGCCAGGTGTCACTCGAGAGACGCAGAACCCACGTCCTCACGGAGCACACGCTCAGCGCCACCGCCCACGAGGGCCGGACACGGGACAGCACAGACGTCCACCGCCCGGCCGAGGGGTGGGCACAGCGTGTCAGCACGCGCGCGGGGCGCCGTTCAGCAACGTGCAGGAGCAGGGCCCGCCCCCACCCCGCTGGCCAAGCACGGACCGTCACCTGCTGAGGGGACGGCTGTGACAGGGCCGCACAGCTGGGCAGGTTAATGAAGGTGATCAAAGTGTGCGCCGGTGGTGGCCGCATTAAATAACGTCCCGCCAATTTGTTTATTCATCTCACACACGGTTATCCCGCGCGTGCTGCGCCTGGCGCTGGGGGAATGGTGAGCCAGGCGCCCAGCTCCTTCCCCGATGAAGGGTGCAGTGTCGTCAGAGCGATGGACACCGAACACAAGCACAAAACAACACGTCCCTTCCAATGTCACAAGCGCCGAGAGGCAAATGCGTGCGGCGTCAGGAGAGAGAATAACGCGGCGTCCGCCTCTTCCCTGAGGGATCCGAGGGGGCT
>NW_006434829.1:1618570-1620119 GCF_000325575.1 Pteropus alecto
ACTTAATATATATGTACGTATTTCAATAGCTCACTGTCCAAAACCTTTATAATAGCATTTGCCATATTGATTGATTGTCACATATATGAAACACACACAGAACATATGTGACAAACCAGGGACAGGACTGTAAAAGCAACCAGCGTGAGCAGCGGACAGGTACTGGTGGGCGGTGGGGGTGCATTCCTCTGTAATCCGCAGCCGAGTGACAATTCTTCTCGGCTCCAAATCCAGAGAGAGAGGTGAGAGGATGGCATGAGCTACTGAGCGCACGGGGAGCACCCTGGGAAAGCAGCCGCCAGTTAGAGGAGGCCCAGCGAGGAGTTTCTAACACCAGAGACGAAAAGGGACCGAGGGCCCCATAGAAAAATGGTCACAGGTGTCAGCGGTCTGCAGAAAATGAAAGCAGAAGTGCCTTAACCCTACGCAATCATGCTGAGTGTTTGACGAGTTCGTTTATATCGCCGAGGGATTACGTGTCCCGTTGGGCGGAACATACATTGGAGACATATTCTCACCGGGAAAATGAGAGAATCAGCTCCTACTTGGGGCGAGGGACGTGGACGTGCCACAGCTGAAAACAAGGTGGCGTGTGCTCCGGCCAGGTCGTCCAAGGACGAGAGGACATAAAACCCCGTGACAACAGCCCGCCCCGGGAGCGCGAGCACCTCCCTTCGTCACGAGGCTCTCGCCCGCACCTTCGTCGTGAGCGGCCGGTCTTTCCGACGGCGCGTGCCGATTCGCAAAACGGTGACCGACGGGGCAAGCTGGGCAGCGTCGGCCCTTTCCAAGCACCGTCCCTCTGAGACTGGACGTGGCCGAGCCCTTTGTCAGGTGTCAGTCAGTCCCCAGGGTGACGGCCCCAGGGAGCACGGTCCCCTCAGCTGGGAGCAGGTGGTAGCCCCCCACCCCGCACCCCCGGGTCCAGGGCTGGAGCTCGAGTCACCAGCGGTGCCACCACGTGACGTCAACACCTGGTAACACGCAGGCTCTTTCTCCCGGGCTCATTGTCCATCCACACGCGTCTGCGTCCTGTCTCCGTGCTCGGCCCCCTTTCCTCTGCCAGCGGAAGTAACCGCATGGCTCGTTCCGATGATGGCATTCGTCATTTGAACGTTCATTATGAAAATAGCGAAGAATAAAAATATATTTAAAAGAAATTGATTCCAAAGGCCTGTCAGCCTCCCGCGGCATTTCGGAGGATAACGCCCGGCTTCCGGAGCCGTCGGGAGCCATCCCGGCGTTTGAGCTTTGCTGCCGCGTGCGCATCGGGCTGAGCGGATGAGCGGGTGAGGTTTATTGTGTCACGCGTGCTGTGAAGCTCCGCGGTCTGAGTTATGCACACGTAGGGAGCCGCGCAGCATTGAAACGAGCTCCCAGGGTTTCCACGCGCCACGTGCGCCGGGAGCTGCTGCTCCTTCCACAGACGTCCGAGCAACACAGCGGTTCCCTCACCTCCGTGAAACACGAGCTTCCCGGAGTGCGAAGGTGGACATTCCCAGATCCCCTCCGCAGGACGTTCCCAGATCCCATCCGCGGGACACTCCCA
>NW_006434829.1:1620174-1621874 GCF_000325575.1 Pteropus alecto
GTCGGAAGATCTTCCTGACGCGGAAGCTTGAGCCTTTTGAAAAACGAATGTGACCACATTTCCCTTCTTCCACCTCCCTAGGGGCTGGGGAGGGACCCTCGGGCTAAGTGTCAGTGGGACAGACACGCGGGGTCGGGAGCCGGAAATCAGCGCGAGCTGCAGAAAACAGACTAGATGCGCGAAGGCAGCTGTGCCCAGACCACGGCCCGGGCAGCGGCCGGTCTTCCAGGGGAGTCCAGGGCGGGATTCACACCCGTGCGGCGTCACCTGCCCCAGACCCCGCGGCTCGGCCCGTGGCGGGGCGTGGGAACTGTGGACTGCGGGTACGTGGCAGTGCCCGCACTTCAGCTGCTCCCACGGAGCCCTCTGCGTCGAAGATGTGGGCGCCACGCCCAGGCCACGTTTTGAGAGCATTTCGGTGGCCTCTGCTGAAGCCGGTCCCCCTCCTGTCCCCTGCCCCCGCTGGTGACACGAGTTTATTGTTCCCGTCAGGCGCTTTCTCATGGGTAAGTACTAGGTGATGAAAACCAGTAGCTTTTCTCTTGAGAAAATACTCAAGTTTTGCACACACATAAAAAGCATAAAGTCTCCTTAAGCCAATTAGTGTTTGGCATCAGCCTCCGTGGCTCCGTCCGGTGGGGAACTGACCAGCCATGGAGAACTGGGTTGCGTCCTAGGGCTAAAAAAATAAATAAAAACCAGTTTCCGTGTGGATCCCGTCTGTCATATGCAAGTGCCGGAACCCCTCCCGCCCCCAAGCAGTAACGCACGTTCAGAATCCCGGAGCACGTATCGCACGAGCCGCAAAGCTGCGGGACGGGAAATCGCGAACCCGAAACCTTCCGGTCGCCATTTAAATTTCACACCAGGGCCCTGAGGTTTTCGTTTTCCGTTTTGGTTTCTGAGGGCAGGTGTTTCCGAGTGTTCTATCCTGAGATGCTGTGGTGGTGTGACGTGTGTGTGAACCACATCTGGATGCTGGGTTATTCGCCTTAGACGGTCACGACATCACCCACTCTAAACACCGGCGCATCAGGGCACCTGAGAGACGCAGAGCGTCTTCGGCCCTGATCACCTCCCGTCGGCCTCTCAGTTGTTGGTTTTCTCGTCTTTCCTTATGCTTTGCTTTGGTTCCGTCCCTGTATCCGCTCTGCCCTTCCTGGGCTTCGTGTTTTCGTTTATCGGGTTTGTGAAAACGCTGACTGTTAGGTATAAATGTTTATCGAGGCTTAAATGACCCGTTCGGAGAATCCCGTTAACCCTAGAGAGGGTGGGAAACGCCCAACGGCGGGGCCCGGACAGGGCGCCGCAGTGCGTTGGGATCAGCTCGGCGGGAATTAACATCTGAAAATTTTTTAATACGGCAAGTGGCGTGAAAATGCCCCGTGAGGTACCATCAGCATCGTAATCCCTATTGCTCTGCGGTACCCGAAGAGCCATTATTTTATTTTCCTCCTGTAGAAAAGGGACAGGATTCACCTTCTTTCAGAAATGTGAAATTCAAGAGAAATTTAATTTTACTGTTTTGCACTTTAATTTTACTGTTTTGTTACAAAACCTGGGAGGCCCCGGGAGGCACGGTGACCACGACCAGAGCAGGAGCAGAGGGCGTGGGCTCAGGGACGGTGCTGCTGCGTCCCCTCCCCCCCACCCCCCGCATCACGGGCGGGAACGGAGGAGGGTGCAGCCGCTTCGGAAGC
>NW_006434829.1:1622161-1623401 GCF_000325575.1 Pteropus alecto
AGCAACGTGCAGGAGCAGGGCCCGCCCCGCCCCGCTGGCCGAGCGCGGACCGTCACCCGCTGAGGGGACGGCTGTGACAGGGATGCACAGCTGGGCAGGTTAATGAAGGTGATCGAAGTGTGCGCCGGTGGTGGCCGCATTAAATAACGTTCCGCAAATTTGTTTATTCATCTCGCACACGGTTATCTGGTGTGTGCTGCGCCTGGCGCTGGGGGAACGGTGAGCCAGGCGCCCAGCTCCTTCCCCGATGAAGGGTGCAGTGTCGTCAGAGCGATGGACACCGAACACAAGCACAAAACAACACGTCCCTTCCGATGTCACAAGCGCCGAGAGGCAAATGCGTGCGGCGTCAGGAGAGAGAATAACGCGGCGTCCGCCTCTTCCCTGAGGGATCCGAGGGGGCTCTCGGGCGCCGGCGGAGGAGGGTTGGCCAGGCAAACAAGCGCAATTCAAGTGACTTGACGGGGGCTCTTCATAATGGAGCTTCGTGGTGCCAGGGCCCTCACAGCTGTGTGTACTTGTGTTCCGGATGAACGTACGGCCCGATATTTTAATTCTATTCAGAAGACATTCCGTGAGGGCCTGTTGAGCACGAGGCATTGTTAATTCACGGCCGGCTGAGCTGTTCCAAATACTTAATTCCTCGAGCTCTGTGGAGGGAAGAATCGCTCCTTTCTTTGGGTTTCGGTGGCTCGCTGTCCGAAACCTTTGTCTGGCGTCCGCCGTGGTGTCTGATCGCCCTTCCCCCGGGACAGGCGGAGCGAAGGCCGTCCGAGGTCAAGGCAGGGGGCTCCCGCTCCTTCTGCACGCAGCACAGCTCTTGGCGCGCAGTCAGTGTCCTTGGAGCTCAAAGCCTCGAGGGGCTGAGTTATCGTGCTCAAAAGCCCGCGGCTTCTGGAAGGATGCTTGCCAAGAAAGGGGTCAACCCCACTGCCCCTGAACAGCCTGCATTTCTCTGGCGTGCTCCAGTCACCCCATCCTCCCAGCAGGCGAGTCTGATGCCCAGACTGGGGGCGGGGCTTAGCTTACTTTCTACATGGACTGTCGATGTCAAAGTAACATTAAATATCCGGAGAAGTTAGCCGTTAGCTGTTTAGTTTGGCTACGTGGTAGAAACTGGATTACTGTCATGTGGCCTGATAGAGGACGATTTTTACCAAGAAGTCGGTCTGGGTGAAGACCGCCCAGGACGGGTGCCTTGGTGTCCTCACGGTGTCCTCGATGTCGGAGACAGGCCCCT
>NW_006434829.1:1623439-1630273 GCF_000325575.1 Pteropus alecto
TTCTTTTGAGCCCTCCTCCCTCGCTGCTCCTTCTCTGCGGGGAGAAGGAGGGGGTGGGGTCGGCACTCAGGACGAGAGGGCAGCACGCGACGTCGCGGACGGGCGGCCCCGGCCCGCGTCGGCAACGAAGCAACGGTTCTTTTAACGGGGAAAAGGGGACACAGATTTTGGATGGGCGGCTAGCAACCAGAGGATTCCTGAAAAAAACGAGTCCGTTCATCCCAGCAGTTCACGCTTTGGGAGAGAGCCCAGTCTCACATTTTAGTAAAGATAGCAACTTCGACTCTGCAAAGAAATGAGTGTTTTTTTTTTTTTTTAATTAAAAAAAAAAGTGTGTGTGTATACATACGTATATATACACTTAATATATACGTACGTATTTCAAGAGCTCACTGTCCAAAATCTCTATAATAGCATTTGCCATATTGATTGATTGTCACATATATGAAACACACACAGAACATATGTGACAAACCAGGGACAGGACTGTAAAAGCAACCAGCGTGAGCAGCGGACAGGTACTGGTGGGCGGTGGGGGTGCATTCCTCTGTAATCCGCAGCCGAGTGACAATTCTTCTCGGCTCCAAATCCAGAGAGAGAGGTGAGAGGATGGCATGAGCTAGCGAGCGCACGGGGAGCATCCTGGGAAAGCAGCCGCAAGTTAGAAGAGGCCCAGAGAGGAGTTTCTAACACCAGGGACGAAAAGGGACCGAGGGCCCCATAGAAAAATGGCACATCCGCGAGTCACCCGCCAGGGGCCCGGCGCGCACAGGGCGACAGCGTCTCACGTGGGGTTTGCCGCTGGAACGGAGCTGACCGTGAGCAGGGACGCGTCCCCGTGAGCGGGTGAGCGGGCGGGCGGAGCGCATGAGGCCAGGCGCACAGACTCCCCGCCTCGTTCCCCTGTTCTTGCCTTTTCTTTCTTCCCAAGAGAGACTCAGGTAAGTCGCCGTCAGGCACACGCACGCGATGGTCGCTGAGGGGAGGGGGACCCTCCCCACACCCGTGTGAGCCCCTCCTCTTAGGAAGTCGTTGCAGAAGGCTTCCTCAGCGTGCGGTCTGTGACGGCGTAGGATTCGTGGGACTCTGACACGGTGCGACGCGTGTACGTGTGCGCGTGCACACGTACACACATGCACATGCACACACACGTATGTGCACGGAGTTCATCAGTGTCACAACCCTCGTGGTATCCTCAGAGGGGTTCGCGACCCCAGAGGCCAGGAGACAACTTAGAACAGACGTCGCAATTTTTCCTTCCACTGACTCTCGATGGTGTTAAAACTGCTCGTGTGAGACTTTAACGTCCCCAAGAAAAAACTCAGAGACAATCGTTTGCTGACAATATGCAGAAAATTCCCAGGCTTTGCTCAGGGGTAAGAAACGAGGCCTAAGGCGTTGGGGTGGCATTCCACGTTCCTGGACGATGCTTCGTTTAAAAAGTGAATATCAAAAAGTAGTCGACTCCCCACAAATTAATCTACCTGTGCAATATTATGCTCGTTAAAATCCGAACGGTGTCTAGAAAAGTAACAACATCGTTCTCAAGTTCATCGAGAAGAACACGTGCTAAGAACAGGTGGGATGTTCCGTAAAAGAGGCACAGGAAGGGAGACACATCCTCCCAGGAAGTTAGGAAGCTTCGAACTCTGCGGTGCAGCCACGGGCACCGAAAATCCACGCTCAGCGGACACAGGCCGGAGGCTCGCCCTGCGGCAGCCGCTGACAGTTAGCGGGGACAGTGTGACACGGGGGCCGCGCCGACAAGGGCAGCGGTAAGAACAAAGCGGGCCGGGCCCGCAGGGTGCCAGGAAAGGCTCCTCTGGGAGAGATCGGTCGGCGGCACCGCCTTTAAAATCCAGAAGCCGTCACGTGTTTACCAGTTTGGCATCTGTACGGGGCGACCTTGCGAACCATTCCAGCACGGTCGTTGGGGGATTTTTTAAATTTCTCTCTAATGAGATAAACACATGGATGTAAAGCTTAGCCACGTGCCTTCTACTTGGAGTGTCTCAGAGGCCGACGGAGGCTGCTTTTTAAGGGTTCCAGCAATGACAGAGTTGTGCCGCATTTTAAATACTTGTACTGAAGAAGCTAACATTTTTAGCCTCTGTGTGAATTGTATTAACTAGAGAAAAAGTTAGCCTTCGTTTTTTCTGAGAGTCAGTCTATAGCTGCAATTACCACCTAAATTTTGCCGAAGAAATGTGAAGCAAACTTATTTTAATAATTTTAGCTTCGTAGTTTACGTCTTAATCAAACCTTTAAAAAGCTTTTCTATTGTTGATTTTGGAATGTCAGGTCCTCGTTTCTGGAGGGTCCCTTCGAGTCGGCTTTTCCTGCAGCAGCTTTTCCCCGAGCCAGGGGCCTGTCACTTTATCCACGAAGGGCCATCGCTAAAAAGAGAGTCAGTGCCATTGCTACCCAGGCGGGTCAGAGGCAGAGAGAAACCACGCGGGGAGAGTCCAGGGTCCGGGAACGGGACCGGGTGTCCTGAGTCTGTGTCCGGAAGCCTCGCTGCTGGAGGTGGCACGGCCGCTGTCCCCACGGGAGCCCCGTCACACAGGCAGACGCGCTGCCCAGCCTCTGTCGTCTGCTGCCGGTGTGTGTGGTGCGTGTGCCTGGTGTGCACGCACACGTGTGTGCAGGCACGTGAACATGCGTGTGCGCTGTTCGTGCCTTCAAGGCAAAGAGCGGCTTCCCTGACGTCCGCGGTGGCCCTTCCCCGCGTGCGGCCCTCGCCCGACCGGACCAGCCTGACTCGCCCTCGTCATGCCCTCCTCCTCGTTCACATAGCGCGACACTGCCCTGACGCAGGCCGTCTCGTAGGGCTTCTGTCCCCGTGCCCCTCGGCAGGATGCTGCGGCCGGGACGCGGCCTCTCGTCGCCCTGTCTCACCCGGTAGATGCTCGTCACGGAGCCTAGCGAGGTCGTTTGGGGCGGGGGCCTTGCTTCTGTCTGACCGTGTCCCCCGTTACGAGTGTGTCACACTCGCCACGGAAGACGCGTCCCTGAGCGGCACGTGTGAGCTGACCTGTCGCAGGTCAACATGCATTTTACACGCACCGATGGGGCGTGTGCCGGATCATCCCCCCCACCCCCCCGCCGAGTGCCCTGTGGTCACATCGAGCGTCTGCACCGAGATCGCAGGCCTCGGCCCCCCGTCCTTCAGGGAGGTGACGTGTCGTCTGATGCGTGTGTCCAGCCTCTGACGAGAGCGTTTCTCAGCATCCCGGCCAAGCGGTGGCGGCCTCGCCCGACAGGCCCTCGCCGGCAAGCGATAGACTCGCCACGCCATGGGACCTTTGTCCTTGGGGCAGCCAGCCGGTCTGGGAGCGCCTTCCGGGTGGAGGTTCTTGGTTACGTAACAAAGTCCTCCGGTAAAGCGTGTCTAGCACCGAGTCCGTATCACAGAGGTCCTGCTGCAGAGCTGGTGAAGGTTCTGGGGGCTGGGCCTTCTCGGAGAGCCCGGGACCGACTGCCCCACGCAAACCAGACAAGACGGCGACGTCGCCGGGGTATAAACGCGGACGTTCGGAGGTGAAACCGACCAGTCACGGTAAGAAATTCCCCCAGGACGAGGTGCTCGTGTCTCTGCTCTTCGGTTTTGGACGAGGCTTCCAGTGTCACAGGACAGCAGCTGTCCCACCAGAGCCCCTGCCGAGCCCCCAGCGTCATGGCCACCGGGGAAGGCTTCTCTGCCCCTTGGTTAGGATTCGTCACCTGCCCACCCCGGAACCGAGGGGCCGAGGCACGACGAGTCCTCGAGAGCGAGCGTTTCCGAGGACGGGGGTCTCGTAGCTCTGTGTCGCGTGCGGTGACCCCGCCTCCCAGAGCAGCTTCTCAGAGCGACCGTAGCAGCCCGTCTTCCTGTCGGCCCCTAGCGAGCGTGTCCTCAGGCCGGAGCTGAACAGCCTCACAGGGATGCAGGATTCTGGTACGGGGATCAGATACCTGGGAGCCTTGGGGACAGGCTTCAAGGGGGGCTGTTGACATCAAGGCGCCCCGAAGGGTTTCCCATCTCTCTGTCTCCCCGTCTTTCTCTAGCCAAACAGGAACAGCAGGAAATTCCAGAAGCGGGTGTGGCGTGTAGACGTGGGAATGGTGACTCAGTCAGCGGCACACGTCCCCCCGACAGCCTGGCGGAGGGGGTGCGCCCCGCCTGCGGCCGGCCACGCAACACGGGCAGCACCCTGCCTTCCCGCAGTTTGCAGGAGGGTTCACCGGGGCGGCGTGTGCAACGTGCGTGGTATCGCGGCTGGCCCGTGGGGCGGGGCCGGGACTGTCCCCGCGTGTGCACACCCTCGGGCGGCTCCGCTGACCCCTCACACGTAAACGGTGGACAGTGACGGGGTGGCCAGATGCTGCAGAGACCGGAAACTGGGGGTGGGGTGGGGTCGGGGGGCCTTCCGGCCGGTCCAGCGAGGGAGGAGCAGCGCGCCAGGTCCAGAGTGGGGACATGTCCTAGGAAGACATGAGCGTGTGTGGCCAGGCTTCGCTCACACGCGCCGAGCCAGACGGGATACGTCATGCCGTGTGTTTTCCCCGTCGAATGCCTCCTAAATGACCAGCACGAGATGGCTCGCGCTTTCCCCGCGAAGATGTTGGTCGCTTTCCCACTCAAACGGAACAGCCGGCAGTTAATTTGAAAAGTATTGTATATTTAAGTTGGCATCAAGATGATATATTTCCCCCAAGAGTTTTTCTTCAAGAAAGTGCGAATCATACCACCCTCCTTCCGTCGGACAGCGCATCATCAGCGTCGAGTCAGGAGGTCCCCAGGCAGGACACGCAGTGGCACGGTCAGCATAGCCGGGCGGCTCCCGTGCACAGAGGGGTGAGGCCCGCGGTGACCTGTGGGAGGGTGGGGCGTCCGGCGCCCGCTCCAAGTTCACACAGGACGTCCACTCTCTTGGCGGATGCGTCTGCGCCTGGACGCTCGCTGACCTTGGAGCCGGGGCCTCGCCACCTCGTTCCCACCAGCCCGTCAGGACCTTTCCTCCTTCCCCCCTCTGGGCCTCCTCGTCACTCCCGGGGCACAAGCCTCCTTCAGCTCCTAACCTCTTCCCCTGATTTCAGGTGCAACAGGCACCTGCCTCTCCACGACCTGCCCGGGCAGGAGGCAGGGCGGTGGCCCCGGACACCAGTGCCCGGCTGCCCGGCTGTCAGGTCCGCGTCCAGGGCCAGCTTTGCCTTCTCCGAGCCTCTGGCTGCCCGGCCCAGGATGGACCGACGTGAAGCCTGGCGTGGCCAAAGCAGGTGTGAGCTCTCGGGACCAGACGTCACGGCCAAGCCCCACCGTCAGGGGCAGGCGGTTTGGGAAAGGACGCGTCGGCAGAGCCAGGACGGAGGAGTCGCTGGCGAGACGCATGCAGCCCGGCGGGCGGGTCCCTGACCACGTGGAGCCCGTCCCCAGGCCCCAGGGGGCAGCGACATGGCTACCGCTGTTTTCCCTGAAGCCCCGCCCCCAGGTGCTCTCCGCAGCGTATCCTCAGTCCCAGGACGGGCTTAACGTTGTCATTTCCACCCAACCGAGAAAGCGGTAAATCAAGCTTTCGACGGCTACCACGCCGTGTGCCCTCCGGGGCCGCGTTTCACGAGGTTTTACGGTGTTTGTCCGAACGGCTAAATGCGTAACGTGATTGGCAGGTGCAGTGGGGACGGCCCTGCACACCGAGGACACCATTAAACCCAGGTTTAAATCTGCCCTCGGACCCTAAGCGACACCCGCAGCCTTGGCGAGCGGCGGGCCTGGCAAAGTCTGTCCCCCAGACAGACGAGACTCAGGCGAGCTGCGGGGCCAGGGGGACTGTATAAATGGCCGTTGGAAGAGGTTTGTAGCAGCCACCGCACTTCCCGTAGGGAGGGGAACTGTGCCACTGAGCCGCCGAAAACAGCGTATGGCCTCTCTCTGTGCTGTGGATCTAAACGACTAGAACATCGTCAACGTGCCTGCGAGGTTAGGGACAGGCCATTTCTCCGCTCAGGGCCTCAGAGAAGACGGGACACATTGAGTAGATTCACCTGTAGCCTGATAAGTGTGTTTACGTGACACACCCCTGAGGGAACAATTCTTCAGGCGCAACGTCAGGCATACAAGCGACGTGACCGGCTTCATGTTTCCTTGGATACATTTAGAAGTTTCCAGAAGGCACGAGACAACAGCGACATGGAAGCAACTCTCTAGACATGTCTTACCTCCCTAAAAAGTGCCGCATCATGGGACTGCTGGCTTCGGACGCTCTGAGAATCATTAGCAGTGTGTGAACAAGGTAACAGGTTTGCCTGTCGTGTAGAAGTCCCAGCTGCCAAGCCGCCAGGTGAGGAAGGCAGGTGCGTTCCACGCGGCCTTCCATCCTGCGTCCGGCAGTCTCCTGCACGGCGTCCTCGTCCACACAGACACCAGCGGCCCAGCACCGTCATGTCCCCACCTCGTTGGTGGGGCGGGAAAGAGGAGGTGGCCACAAGCAAAGGGACGTGACCTTGAAGTCGCACAAATGATCTTTTCTCATCTTCTGTTGGTTGAACTCGGTCACACGTCTGTGCCGACCACGTGGCACCCAGTGAGCGCAGCCGGCCAGGTGCCCAGTTTACAAATCAGGCGTTTCTGTCATTAACGGGGCGTGAGGGGGGTCAACGAAACGTGGGAGACGGTCACTCTCTGCCGCAGCGGCCACTCCGACCCCCTCCCCTTGCCCCTGTCCCACTGTGCACCTCTGCCCTTGGCGTGCTGTCTGCCTGTGAATTTTCCGTAAATCTGTATTGACTTTCATCTTAAATAGTGATACTACACACAGTCGCTCCGCGGTTTTCTTAGTGAATCCGTCTTTGCGG
>NW_006434829.1:1630659-1632605 GCF_000325575.1 Pteropus alecto
AGAGGAGTTTCTAACACCAGGGACGAAAAGGGACCGAGGGCCCCATAGAAAAATGGTCACAGGTGTCAGCGGTCTGCAGAAAATGAAAGCAGAAGGGCCTTAAGGAGGTGGCCACAAGCAAAGGGACGTGACCTTGAAATCGCACAAATGATCTTTTCTCATCTTCTGTTGGTTGAACTCGGTCACACGTCTGTGCCGACCACGTGGCACCCAGTGAGCGCAGCCGGCCAGGTGCCCAGTTTACAAATCAGGCGTTTCTGTCATTAACGGGGTGGGGAGGGGAGGTCAACGAAACGTGGGAGACGGTCACTCTCTGCCTCAGCGGCCACTCCGACCCCGTCCCTTGCCCCTGTCCCACTGTGCACCTCTGCCCTTGGCATGCTGTCTGCCTGTGAATTTTCCGTAAATCTGTATTGACTTTCATCTTAAATAATGACACTACACACAGTCGCTCCGCGGTTTTCTTACTGAATCCGTCTTTGCGGTTGATTTATACACTCGCGTGTGAGGATGCAGGTCTAGGCCGCCCTGCTCGTGCGTAGGTGGGCGGCCGGGCGTGCACCTGCACGTTCGTGGACGCGAACCGCGGGGCAGAGCCGCACGCTCCCGTTTGCCCGTTTGGGCGTTTCTGTCGCTTCCTCCTTCTCTCTGAGGCGAACGTTGCGGCACTGAACCTTGGCGCGCACACCTCCACGGGTACGTGACGACGAGTTTCTTCCAGGTAGACACTAGAGGCTTGCTCGGCTCTAGGTTATGTATATTTTCTGTTTTACCAAATACTGCCAAATTCCTCTCGGAGGTGGCTTTCACCAGTCAGCATCCCGCCCGCTTTACACCAGAGCATTTTCTCATTCTTGCTGCATTGAACGTTGTCAGACGTCTCGGTCTGCATCAATCGAACGGATAAAAAATCGATACTCTAATTTACCACGATAAAAGCTAATTTCTATTTTGAGTCTCCAAGCGTACCTGGTGGTGGGCACACGTAGATAATTTGGGGGTACTTAGAGGCATGGCAGGTGGATGACAGGGTCTCAAGGTCAATTATTGTTCAAGAGCGTTACAGATGCGTCATTTACGTCTCACAGAGCTCACCTGTTTTGAGTGTATTATTCGGTGACTCAGTAGGTTTACAAAGTCGTGTGCGCATCACCACAGTCCAATTTTAAAACACTCTGTCACCCCCAAAATGCCCCCCGAGCCTTTGCCGTCCATCTCATCCCCACCTGCAACCCCGGACAACCACGCACTCGCTTTCCGTCTTTAGATTTGCCTTTTCTGGACGTTTCATGTGCGTGGAACCGTACCACATGTTGTCCTGTTTCTGGGCCGTTACGATGTGACGTGTCATCGAGTATACCAGTGGCGTCACATGCGTGCGATTTAGCTCCTCAGAGCCACCAAGCCTGGACGTCACCCGGACTCTGCGCTGCTGGGTCCCTGCTTCTCTGAGTCCTTCCCGAGGACGCACCTGTGACTCCCCCAACCCCGGATGGCCCGGATCCACGAATCTCTTATCCTGCACAGGCGCCTCACACCAACGTTTCCAAGAAGAGTCCAGCCGTTTCCCCAGCGGGCACTGGTGAGAAAAACGCTCACGGTCGTTTAGAAGCCAACTGATCTCAGTAATTTTATCGACCGACCGGGTCCGGTGCTTGAGCATCAAAGCGGTGTTTGAGCCGGGGCCGGCGGCGCTGATGGGCTCCTGTCACGGTCACGGTTTGTATTCCTGGTTCTTACAAAGATGAATCGAGGGAAGCAGCAGCCGGCCGGGCTGAAACCTTGTCATGTTTCTGGGCAGAAACTGCAAGGGACGGGAATAGCGGACAGCTCCCGGCTCAGAGGCCAGTTTTGTTTCTTTGTGGGTTTCCCCCCCCCCCCCCACATCTTTCTGAGATCACACGGTTCAGTCAGTGGCTCAGCGTTCCTGGCTTGTTGCTGAAAAA
>NW_006434829.1:1639271-1639747 GCF_000325575.1 Pteropus alecto
GGTGGGGCGGGAAAGAGGAGGTGGCCACAAGCAAAGGGACGTGACCTTGAAGTCGCACAAATGATCTTTTCTCATCTTCTGTTGGTTGAACTCGGTCACACGTCTGTGCCGACCACGTGGCACCCAGTGAGCGCAGCCGGCCAGGTGCCCAGTTTACAAATCAGGCGTTTCTGTCATTAACGGGGCGTGAGGGGGGTCAACGAAACGTGGGAGACGGTCACTCTCTGCCGCAGCGGCCACTCCGACCCCCTCCCCTTGCCCCTGTCCCACTGTGCACCTCTGCCCTTGGCGTGCTGTCTGCCTGTGAATTTTCCGTAAATCTGTATTGACTTTCATCTTAAATAGTGATACTACACACAGTCGCTCCGCGGTTTTCTTAGTGAATCCGTCTTTGAGGTTGATTTATACACTCGCGTGTGAGGATGCAGGTCTAGGCCGCCCTGTTCGTGCGTAGGTGGGCGGCCGGGCGTGAACTT
>NW_006434829.1:1640785-1648230 GCF_000325575.1 Pteropus alecto
GCACTTGTGAGAAAAACGCTCACGGTCGTTTAGAAGCCGACTGATCTCAGTAATTTTATCGACCGACCGGGTCCGGTGCTTGAGCATCAAAGCGGTGTTTGAGCCGGGGCCTGCGGCGCTGATGGGCTCCTGTCACGGTCACGGTTTGTATTCCTGGTTCTTACAAAGATGAATCGAGGGAAGCAGCAGCCGGCCGGGCTGAAACCTTGTCATGTTTCTGGGCAGAAACTGCAATGGACAGGAATAGCGGACAGCTCCCGGCTCAGAGGCCAGTTTTGTTTCTTTGTGGGTCCCCCCGCCCCCCACATCTTTCTGAGATCACGCAGTTCAGTCAGTGGCTCAGCATTCCTGGCTCGTTGCTGAAAAATGGCATTGCCACAAAACCACCGTGAGACCGAAGCCGTTTAATTCAGTCTGCAGTCCTGCCTTGTTAAAGAGGAAGCGGTGATAACCAGTGGCGTTGTCACGTAAGTAAACATGGATTTAAAATGACGATCCTGTCAGGAAAAGTATTTCTATGGGATCGCAAGGCGGATGCCGTTTCTGAGACACCGGGCAGATTGGGGATGGAGTTCTGGGTGACGTCCGTGTTTTCCTGGGACTCGGAGAGCATGGGCTTCCGGCCTCTTGAAAAATCAAAATCTTCTGTCTACACTTGGCCCATGTGGCCACCTGTAGTGCAGATTGGAGAAGAGTGAAGTGGCCACCTCCAGGTGGGCCTCCAGGTGGGCGTGAGGTGGGCCTCCAGGTGGGCCTCCAGGTGGGCCTCCAGGTGGGCTCCAGGTGGGCTCCAGGTGGGCGTGAGGTGGGCCTCCAGGTGGGCCTCCAGGTGGGCCTGCAGGGGGGCTCCGCCCCGAGTCTAGCTCGTGGGTTCTCCTCTGCGGACACCCGGACTCATGGACCAGAGGTCAGTCCTGGCTCCTTCCTCGTCCAGAGCCAGCGTCAGTCTGACCTGTTACAGACACACTCACGTTTCCTTTGTGCTTGAAGCCAGTTGTCTGTGCCGTTTAACTACAGGATTTCTAGAAACTTCGGAAAGATCAGAAACCTGATTCTGGCACGGGGTGTGCACCCCGGGATGGAGGGAGGTGAGGGGTGAGGGGTGAGGGGCGTGGATGCCCGGGCCGGTGCTGCAGACCCGAGAAGGAGCAAAGCGTCAGTCCCTTCGGCTTGGGCGACGTGTTCTCTCCGGCACAGCGACTCAGCTCGGCCGCGGTGACGCCAGAGAGCCGCGAGGACCTGTAGTGAACGGGGTGCTGTGTTCCAACAAGGGAGAGGTCTGCTTTGGTCCTGACCTACCCAGTGCTGATGTCGACTGTGCTGGTGTAGACTGTAGTCTGAAAGAGTCTGCTGTGAGCAAAGCACAGGGAGGCTTGTCCGTGATGCACAATGGTGGTGATCCCACCACACAATCCTTCTCCTCCCCAGCGGGTCCTCCTGCATCTCCGCCTGTGCCGGGGGCGGGGTGTGGGAGGCGGGGCCTGGCTGTGGGAGGCGGGGCCTGGCTGTGGGAGGTGGCCTGGATATAGGAGGCGGGGCCTGGGCTGAGAGGCGGGGCCTGGGTATGGGAGGCGGGGCCTGGCTATGGGAAGTGGGGCCTAGATATAGGAGGTGGAGCCTGGGTTGGGAGGTGGGGCCTGGGTATGGGAGGCGGGGCCTGGCTGTGGGAGGTGGGGCCTGGATATAGGGGGTGGGGCCTGGGTTGGGAGGTGGGGCATGGCTGTGGGAGGTGGGGCCCTGATGCCATCAGAGGAGGTTACAATACCTGTTGTTAGGGATGTTCCCATCTCAACATTTCCCAGGGAGTCTTCCATGTGACACAGTTGCACTTAAGTTTCCTGCAGTAGAAGAGAAACCACACGCCTCGACTATGGCGTCATCAAACTACCTGTTCTCAAGTCTCTGTCCTGTTTATCAGCCATTTGCCCTTGGACAAGTAACCTAGACGCTGTCCGCTTTAGCTTCCTCATCTGCTAGTGGGAACGGTAATTATCTCTACTTCAAAGACTTGTTTTGCAAATTAAATGGATAAATACTTGAAATAGCTTAGGACACATAGTAAAAGCTTGATCTACATTAGGTATCGTTTGATTTGTAGACTACCGTTAATATTAGCATAGTACGAATGTTCACGTTAGCATGAACAGAATACTTGTGGTTGGGGTTGGGGTTGGGGTTGCGGTTGGGGTTGGAGTTGGGGTTGCGGTTGGGATTGGCGTTCATATGTGTATTAGTATTCGAATTCACGTCTCTAGTCCTGAGAAACAGACAGTCACTCTCTGCTTTTGTACAAAAAAACCTTTGCAGCAACAGGCAGCATTTCCATAATCGGTCCAGAGCACGTTCTGCGTGCCACTCAGCATCAGGCCTCCCCAGGTGACGGGGAAGTAGGCGTGTGCGCATTCCCTGAGCTGGTTGATACACGGGTCGGGGCCACGCTGAGTTATCAAGGAAGCGCTGGTCCCAACCGGCCTGGGGACCGTGTGCACCACAAACCGGCCTGTCGCCCGCAGAAATTCATTGAGGGGTTTGGAGACCTGCTCCGATGCGCTGAGCTTTTCCAAGCCTCTGCGTTGGGGTTTCAGGGGTGATCCCAGAATACAGCCCCTTCTCCCCGAGGAGCGTGTTAAGTATGCGCTGGCAGTTTGCCTGCTGCCTGCCTCTCTCCCTAATGCACAGTCATAAAATTTGCAGCAGCAGATATTGTCTGTCTTCTGAGCAAACAATTCAAGCTCTAAATTATTAAACCTGAAAATAAGAGGGGGAGATGTTCACGGCAGCCCCCGCTGTCCCTTACGCTCTTGTCCGCCAAGGAGATGGGATGCGCATTTCCGACTAATTCCTTGCTGCGTGTTTCACGGAAGAAGGAGTTTCCGTCTGGTTCCCGTAACTTCCAACCAGACGGAGATGAGCTGCCGAGCCCGCAGGTGGGTGGGAGGCGAGCCAGCAGCCAGGGGAGGTGTGGGTCCCTGGGAGTAACCGAGGCACAGAACTGTTTTCTCCCTAAATGTCCCAGTAAGTCTGTCATCCGGTGTGTGTAAGAAGCACTTACATGACTGGGAGTGCTCGTCTGGGGTGGTGGCCAAGGGTGTGAGGTGTTGCAGGCAGTTCGAGGTGAATGGGGCAGTTTCAGGCTCTGGGGGTACGTCGGCGCACGGCGGCCAACTAACCGGGCAGCCGCTTCCTTGTTTATCGCCGCGAAGTTTTTAAATAGGCTGCTGTACTTTAAAATGGCAGCATGAGCACGTGTGGCCTAAAAATGGCCGGGAACTTAGAGTGGCTCTTTCCAGTGCTTCCAACACGGTCACGTGCATGCAGTTGCCTGGCGAGATCGGAAATGCAGATGGTCCAGCGGGGTCTGGGGTAGGCCTGAGAGGCCTTCTGCCCGGTTCCGTGGGAAGCTGGTCCGTGGCCCTCGCACCGAGTAGCCAGGATCTGTCCTTGAGCAGGCGGTGAAATGGGGGCGCGGGCGCAGAACGCCCCGGGCCGTCAGGGTGAACAGAGCCGGTCGGCAGGGAGCTGTCATCCATTGGTTTCCTCGGACCCACAGGGACCCTGAGATGTGAGACTTTGTGACGCGAAGATGAAAAGCTTGGATACGACTTTCTCAGAGATTCGCCCCAGACGGCCTTGCAGGTTCGTTGGCAGCCGTCTTTAGTCTCTTTTCCTTGGTTTCGCTTCGTTTCGTTTTGCCTCATTCACCCTTAAAGTTTCGATAAGCGCTTTGAAGTGATCGGGAGTTGGCCCGGTGGCCGAATACTACGTTTCCTTTTTTTTTGTAAGGTTTTGCTCATCGAGCCGTGATACTTCAGCTGCCCCGTCTTGCCGCCCGTGAGGAGCGTGAGCTCTGTGGGTTCGGGGTTGGGGGCGCGTCCCTAGGTCTCAGCGTCTGTGTCCCCTCTCGCTGAGCTGTGGCCCGGAGTGCGACAAGGTGCTTCACGTTCCGTGGAGCTCTGTGGTTTCCAGGAGCTCGCAGCTCCCGGATGACGGTGCTGCTTCTTAGCCAGTGTCCTTCTTACCTGGCGGGCTGTTAGCATTGTGTAGGGACGCCCTGAGCCACCCAGAGGGAGCGGGTCACAGTGGCTGGGAGTCGGGACTCAGCCGTCTGTGCTTTTTTGGTTGTCCCTGTGGCTCTGATGCACAGTGTGGTGGTGGGAGTGGGGGGGGACACTGTCCTCATGCGTGGACATCTCAGCTTCCACGTAGGTTGCGTACGGGCTTCACTCGTGAAAGTGCAGGGTTTGCACAAGGCGACAAAGCGGTCACTTCGTGCTTCTGTTGATAGTGTCTCTAAAAGTCCAGGCTACAGGCTGGGGGTTTATATGTGTTCTCTCCATCCACTGAGCAGCGAAGAACTACATTTCCCAGAGGCCCTTGCAGTGCTTAGGTTTTCCCAGTCAGAGGCACACATGCAAGCGTGTGTTTGGAGCTGGATCCTGAGGAGAGGCAGGGCCCGGGGCATTTTCTGGTGCTGGTGCAGACTGGAGCTGGCGGCTCAAGGCGACGCTGGCGATTCGGTGGGCAGCCTGCTGGCCGATGGGGCAGTGACAGTAGCATGTCGGTGGTCCAGTTCTGTGGTGTGGCTGTGACGGTTCCTCCCAGAGGCTGGCAAGTCAGCCTCGAGCGCCTCGCGGGCACAGCCTCTGTCCTGCGTGTCGTTAGCGCCTTGCGATGAAGGGGTGGGTTCCGGCCTCTGAAACAACCCAGATCAGCAGAAACCACAAGCCGGAAATGACAGATCTGATGACAATTCTACCCAAAGGCTGAAGGGCAAATAGTCTGTAGCAGCAGCAACAGCCATCAAAAAGGAAAAAGAAAAAAATCTAAGACCTTTGCCCCGTCCTTGGACAGCTGGGTCTCAGGAGATTGGATTGGGGTCTAAGTGCGCCTTCACCCCAATTCCCATTTTCGACTATTTCAAAAACTACATATTCGTGAGAAGAGCCCAGTTTTCTAAAGTTCGTGCAAGACTGGCAAACTCAAGATGCCGTGCTGCGAAAGCGACCTTGGGTCAACATTTTTACTTATTGTGAGAACGACACATACGATCATGAGAAGGTCATGATTTCCAGTTGTCGGCACTTCCTGGTGTCAATAACCAGCGTCTCTCGCTTCCTTGTTGGCCAATTAGATCGAATCGGTGTTTTCTATGAGATTTGAGGTGCCGAGAGGCTCGTTGCGTTAACAGAGGTGATTGTGGTAACACTTGGTAATCGAATGGGAGCTGAGTGTCCCTCGTCAGCTCGACAGACGAGACGGAATGGAAGCGCTCCCAACACCGCGATCGGATGTCCTCGCCCTGATTAAAATGACCGTGGCACGGGAGGCGGCAGACGTCAAGGCAAGAGCCTCGTAACCCGGCTCCTCGGTCGGCGTTTGATCACCGGATCGAAGCAGGAGGGTTGGACGTTTGAACGGACGGCTGGAGATTTCGGCTTTCAAGTCCTTTTTCTGGCTGCAGAATGAAAATTGCACCTGCTGCCGAAATCCGGCCGCTCGGACACCCCTCGCACCTCCCCCAGCCATTGTGCCAAGGCCACGGCGGCGGGTAAGACCGTGGATTCTGACCCAACGGGCGCGCTTCTGTGTGAATTACACTCCAGAAGAAAGGGTCGCGTAGAAGGCATGAAGAGGTATGTTCTAGAAAGCTCAGAGAACGTAGCCCGACGTGGCGACAGCTCACGCGCTCGCCGGCCGTCGAAAGGAAGACGTGATGGCGACTCCTCCAGCAGTAGCATCCTGCAGCGCCGTGAGCGTGGGGTCTGTTTCCTCGTGCGCACACTGGGAGCCGTCATAAAACCCGCCTCGGAGGTGGCAGGGGGGTTCCTTAGATAAATCCGGATTTCCCAAACCGAATGGCCGCGAGCGGGCGTAACTCCTAGTGCACTGAGTGTTCGAAAGGACAGAAGTGTCGTCCGCCGTTGTCAGAGGTCGTGGGCCTTCGTGGGTCATTCGGGACCCAGCCGCGCTTCTGCGCTGGGATCATGTGGCATCTGGGCCACCGCTCCTCTGTGCGTCCGTAGGAGTTCCCAGGGGACAGAAAGGACAAGCTGTTCTTAGCCTCAACTTTGGCCGCACAGGACACTACAGGGTGTCGAAAGGAGGGTTTTGGCTCCGGGGGCTTCTGGGAGTTTCCGCTGCGCCCTCTCCCTTCACAGGGGCCATCTGACGACCGGGCGACGGACACCAGTCACTGCCACTGTACCGGGGAAACACGTAAGGGGGTTCCCCCGTCTCCCTTACAACTACACGTGACACTGCCATGATCTCAACATAAATTCAAATTCGAATACTTAATTATCGGCACCATAAAAGCGGAGTCTTTGAAAACCGATCGTATAAAAACACTCCCTGTAAGAAATGGGAACTGTCTTCTTTAGAGTATGTGTTTGTCTGCTAAGTGAATCCGGGAGATAATTAGCAGTTTATTACGTATTTGTACAGTGTTTAAAAAATATACCTTGTTAATTGCATTCTTACATAAATGGATGTTGCTATTACCATATTCTGTTGGAGCTAAAGTGCCGTACGTTATAAAATGGACTATTATTTTGATTAGCAGTAAGGGAAAAAAAACATGTCATTTAAATCCTGACACAGTTTTTCTTCCTTATAATGTTCTGTACGAAGCGAGCGATCTCTTCCGCTTCCGGCTTTCGTCACGTGACTATCGTGGAGACATAAGGGGGCGAAAGCAAAATAAATTACAGTGGCCTTTCTGGTCCACTCGAGTTGAGTGTGGCGTCTCTGAGTCACGTCAGCCCTGAGTTTTCCATGAGCCCGGCTTCCAGGGTGCCCGTCGCCCTCCCACGTTTGAGAAGCAAGCATTTCTTAAAAGGCTTCTCAACCGACGTCTTCAGAAGTCCCCGCCGAGCCATCGAGCCGCCGCCTGGTGGTGTCGCAGGCTGACGGCCTCCACGTTCGCAGACGTCAGCGAAGGCTTTCAGCACACGGCCGGGGACTCACGCCCCGCCCTCGAGCGTCCGGTCACAGCGCTGGGAAAGCAACCTCGTCCACACACTTGCCAAGACACCTTCATCACGCCAGGCCGGAGGGTGTGAAAATGCGAAGGGGAAGCACGGTCACCTTAGAATCGATGGACCGAGGATGGCCCGGGCCCTCTGCACGGAGCCCTCTGCACGGAGCCCTGCCGTTCCCACCGTCTGGGGAAAACCACAAAGACAGCGTGTCACAGTGGCAGGAGGCTGGCTTCGCTTCGTCACATGCACTGCAAGGAAGTGGACGACACGGCCCAGCAGGGCCACGGCGGACAGGACACGTCTCCCCTCGTAGCCTCTCGACTTGCTGCGCAGCCCGCTCGCCGACGGCCTCTCGCGTGGTGCGTTTGGGCAGCGCGTTTCTTCCCTGCCAGGACCGGCACCTGGGCGTGCGTTACCACTGCCGCGGGGGGCGCTGGGGGCGCCGGCTTTGCGAGTGATGACCGG
>NW_006434829.1:1648282-1660129 GCF_000325575.1 Pteropus alecto
GCAGAGAGCCATCTTTATCACAGTTTCGTTCATTCATTCCGTCAGCCGTTTGTTCATTCATTCATTCATTCATTCATTCATTCATTCATTCATTCATAGGCCTTTAATTGCTGCCCTGTAGGGGGCAGGTGCAGCTCCGAAAACTGCGGAGTCTGTTTCCCTCTTTCCGTCCTGACTGGGCACACGCTGGTACGCCTGCGACTTCCTCGCCCACGTGTGTCTGTGTGCGTGTGCACGCCGTGTGCACGCCGTGGCCACAGTCAGACACGGACTAAACCAGACCGCGAGACAGAGCTCCCCAGGTCCCCCCGAATCTCGCCCAGGATATCGCAGCTTCGTCATTTGTCAGCCATTGTCAGGTTCACTGAGGTGCAGCAGTGACCCCGGGCGACCCCGTCCTGCCAGCACCCGAAGGCCCGTCGTGATCGAAGATGACGCTCAGAGCCCGCACCGGCTTCCGCCTCTGAGGCTGTTTGAGACACGCGTGTCAGATGGACGCATCCACCTCTGCCGCTCCCGCAGCCCCGACTTTGCGACGGCGTCCGAGCCACCACTGAGAAACCACGGCCAGAATAACGGCGTTGATGGCGACGTTCTAACATCGCTGGGGTCTGCCGCAGCTCTGCGAGCCTCCGTCGCCAGGAAATGGAATCCTGCGGGCGGCCGAACGGACATGGGGGACCCTCCTGCCTTTGCAGCCAGCCGGAGCTGTGACCAGCCCCGAGAAGGCGCTCGCCAGGCGTGGAGAGGCCCCGTTACTTAATTTTCTGCTTCGGCCGAAGCTTTGCGGCTCTCAGCGGCCTAGGAAATGATTCGTCTCAGGTTACCCTCCAAACCTTTGATGAGCTCCCGAGAAACCTCCTCCGAGCGGCAGAGAACCTCAAAAGTGTCTGCGTCTCAGAACGCACCTGGCCACAGCTTTCAGTCAGCCTCAGGGATGCAGGGCGGCAGCTCTGCCCCGCAGGTGCCAATGGCGCGGACAGTGATGTGGCTTTGATCAGCTTTGGAACATCCGCGCGTGACGCGGGGCGGGGGGGGTGGCCTCAAAGCCGGGCCGGCGGCCTCTCCGAAGCCAGCGTGCAGCTTGCTCGTTCTCACCCTTCAAACGGCCTCACATCTTTTAATTAAAGTGCCCTTTGAGGCGTAAGGCGCCTAATTGTTCTCCAGTGCGTTTTGAAGTTTCGCTCTGAGGAAATGCTTGTTTTGATATGGGCTTTAAAAAGAAAAAGTGGCTGTGGCGACTCTGTGTCCTCGAAGGGGTGTGGGCGAGCGTGTCGGGGCGCCGCCCAGCGAGAGCCCACGCCGCCGAGACCACGGGATGGGGGGTGGGAGGCTTTCGCTCTGTCCGAGGCTGGCGGCCACCCGGTCGCTCAAGCGTGCCGAGGATGTCGGTTCTCGTAGGTCATTTACGTACACCTCCTCCACCCCACAGATCACCCGCAGCGGCTGGGTGTCCAGGGTCAGCCACAGGGAAGCTGAGGTCGATTAATTAAGGGGGCCCACGGGACAGGAAAACATCAGTGGAAACAGGGAAGACGAGTTAGGAGTCTGCTCAGTGGAGGGAGGTCGACCAGACGTCTCTTTCTGAAAGTTCTACCTGTCAACAGACAAAAAGAATCTAATTGAACTGAAGGTTCCGAGTGGCCACCGAGCGGACCCGGCCGGTCCTGTGGGGGAGGCCGTCCCTTTTGGTATACGAGAGGCCGTGAGCAGTTTCTTCCCTCGGCCCTCGGAGGGGGCGGCGTGGGGTACGGCAGACGTGCCCGTGGCACGACCTCCGTGATGGGCAGAGTGTGTCACCCCAGCCCGCGGCCGCTCCCGTCATGTCTCCATGGAGACCGAGATCTCCTGCCTTTGCCCTTCTGTGGCCTGGGACACGATGTCCCCGTGGCTCACGCCCTCCCTTGCCTCATGACTTAGTCAAAGCGCCCCGTCCCCAGAGCAGCCCTCTGTGTTAGCCTGCGAGGGAGACCACGGCGGAGCGTCACAGCTGGTGACCACAGCGGGCGTCACAGCCGGTGACCATGGCGGGCGTCACAGCCGGTGACCATGGTGGGCGTCACAGCCGGTGACCATGGCGGGCGTCACAGCCTGTGACCATGGCGGGTGTCACAGCCTGTGACCATGGCGGGTGTCACAGCCGGTGACCACGGCAGAGCGTCACAGCCGGTGACCACAGCAGGTGTCATAGCCGGTGACCACGGCGGGTGTCACAGCCGGTGACCACGGCGGGTGTCACAGCCGGGCGACTCCCATGGCAGAGGTTTACCCTCTCACGGCTCTAGGGGTAGAAGCTTGAGGCCCGAGGGTCGCAGGCTTGGTCCCCCGGGCCCCCTCCTGGGCCCCGCGTCCCTGCGCCCTCACAGTGTCCTTCCGCCTGCGTGTCTGCTTCCCAGCCTCCTCCTTTTACAAGGACGCCGGTCACATCGGGTTACCTAGGACCCGCCCTCCCGACCTCACTCCCCCTTAATTACATCTCTAAAAGCCCCATCTCCCAATACGGTCCCATTCTGAGCTGCTTGGGGTCAGGGCTCAACGTATGAACGTTGGGGTGCTATAATTCAGCCCGTACCACCCCTTCCGGTGACCCCCCAAAAGGTGTAGATCCCGACACCCCTCGTTTATCTCTGGAGCGATAACATCACGTCTTCTTCCTGGTTCTGACAAAGTGTCACTGTTTCAGCCGACGGTGTCGACACCGCTGGTTCCTGACTGGGTGCTCGTAGGGTGCTCATAGGGTGCTCATGGGGTGCTCATAGGGTGCTCGTAGGGTGCTCGTAGGGTGCTCGTAGCGTGCTCAGGGAGGCTTCTCCGCAGCGACCGCCCAGGCTGTAACCCAACAGCTTAGACTCAGCCTGGGGGCCAGGGTCCCGTCCCCGGTCTGTAAACCTCCCTGAGGACCCTAATACGCGGTTCACAGCGGTTTCCTGTTGCAGCCCCCTCGATGCCCCTAAAACCCAGACCCCGGGCGGCATCGCAGACCAACGACATCGGAGCCTCTGGCTCGGGGCTGGGCTGGGTCACGGTTTAAACGTCCTCGGTGGCTCCACCGTGCCGTCCAGCTTCAGGACAGTGGTTTAAATCGTACCTTCTCCACACTTCCTCCCCAAACCTGAGCGGACTTCCTGCCCCGGACAATTTGGTTTCCTTGCAGCTCAGAAGCAGTGTCTCCCAACCATGGCTGTCCATCCGAATCCTGCGAGGAATCTTTCTTAAACCCAGAGACGTGCCTGGTGCACGCCCCAGATAAGCTAAAGCAAAATCTGCGGGAGGTGGGTTCCGGCATCAGCGTTGCCTGGCAACGCAGGTGACCCCAACATGTAGGCAGCACTGTGAACCTCTGTCCCAGGACGACACCGATTGTGATTCTGTGGTGTAGACACGACCACAGATGTTTTGCCTGAGTCATAAAGTCTCATGACCGGGCTCCGTGCGAATCGCCCTGCGTGTGTTTACAGATTGCCGCATTGGATAATTTATTGGATTATTACGAGGTCGAGCGTGACGTACTTGATGTCGAGTTATCATCTCCTGTACACGAAGTGACACGTGGCCGTTGAATTTGTTGTGGCAGAAACATACGAGTCACAGGAAGCGGCGTCGCAGCCCGGGTCCCTGGGCGTTGGGCTGTGTCTGAGATTCGCGTCACGCTGAAACGCCTCCGGTCGCCCGTGCAGGGGCGTGGCCAGCCCGAGTGGTCGCACAGGTTGGGTCCCCCAGAAACGTAGTCCAGGTGGGGCTGTCGTGACGTCTGGGAGCTGGGGTGCATCTGAGCACTCTCTCGCCTGGCTCCCGGGGTGGTGCTTCCCCAGGGGCTGTCGTAACCCCCCCCAAGGCCAGCGCTTGGAATGTCGTGCTCCACGTCACCACTACCCGACCGGCTGCACCCTCCTCTGATGCTTCGTGAAATATTGTTCCGTCGGTGGCTTTTTTACATCGAGTAAGCCAAACTGTATTAAGCGGTCTTGGGGCAGAAATCGCTGTCCTTCTTGCTGTCACTAGCCAGCCCTCGCGCTGCGGCCACCGAAAGAGAATGCTCACGGGCCACCTGGAGGAGCCGAGCACAGGCCTCGCCGCCCGGCGAGGCTCTCCCCCCGCGACCGTGCCCCTGCCGGTTCCCCTTAGCGCCGGCCCCTCAACCTCACGCGGACACCCCTCCTTCTGACCTCCTCTGCAGCCCCTTCCGCTCCCCGCCCAAGGCACCCGCCGTGCGCCGGATCGTGCCTCCTCTCCAAAGGTCACGCACGTCGAAGCCCTCCTCCCCCCTCCCCGGGTGATAAGGATGGAGACAGGGCTTTTAGGAGGTGAGCAAGGTGGAGTGGGGTCAGAGGGTGGGGGCCCTAACGTGGTAGGAGCGATGTCTTTATAAGAAGAGGAAGAGAGGGAGACCTCTGTCTGTCTCTGCAGAGAGATGGTGGCCTCTGCGAGCCGGACCCCGACCCTGCTGGCACCCGATCTCGGACGTCCAGCCTCCGGACCGTGAGAAATAAGTGTCCTGTCATTTAAGCCACCCCGTCTGTGGCGTCCTTACATCCGCCCGAGCCAGGGGAAACTCATTCTTACACATTCATTTTTATAATTCCAATTTTTTCGTTTATTTCTTATCTGTATATCTCCCTGAGGCCCTACGTCCTTGAAGTTTAGAAGCCAGGTAGCGAACTCCATTTTTTCTGTCTTCCCAGAAACACGAAGCGCCGAGGAGCCTCTCCGCCTGAATGGGATGAAAAGGGGGGAAAGAGAGGGTTGTTTCAGGCGACTGGGTTTAATTTTATTCCTCGAGGCCCTCGAGGATGAACAGGATGTTTGTCTTGTAGATTTGCTGTGAATGCCTCCCAGGGCCGCCAGTGGGGAAGAGGAAGTAAGTTTATGCTCACTCCGAGGATGTCTTCCCACTTTCTTTTACAAATTCCTGATGCTCGGAGCAAGATCCTGGTCTGTTTCTAACTTTGATGAGGCGCAGCTTTGATTGCTTAAATACACTCATTACTGGGGTGGGGCCTGGACGGCTAGCAGTGGAGGTGGCGACAAAATCAGGCTGGAAAGACTCATTCCTGTAAGTGACTGCGAAGAGTCACATTTCACGATCCTCATTGCAGATGATTAGCACTCAGACGCGTGTATCTGTCTACACTGAAGCTCGGTGTCTTATTCCGCGGGGGCTGCCGTCACAAAATGCCGTATGTCGGGTGGCTCGTAACAACAAATGCTTATTTCTCTCAGTTCTGGAGCTGGAAGTCCACGATCGAGGCGCCGGCAGACTCAGTGTCCGGCGGGGACCACTCCCTGGGCCATACACGGCTCTCTTCCTCCCCCGACCCCCGGCAGAGGGGCCGAGGGAGCTCCCTGAGGTCTCTTTTATGGGGACTGACCTCGTTCATGGGGGCGCCCACCCCGAGACCCAGTCGCTCCCCCCAGGCACCCCTAACACTGCCGCCCTGGGCGTCAGGCTTTAGCAGACGGACGCTGGGGGCAGACACAGTCTGTCTGTGGCGCTCGACTTCCTCAGCGCCCGAAATAGCTTGTTGCCCAGTATGTTGACCTTTCTAACTATGAGCAAATCCCTCGTCGTGTGTGTTTCTTGTGGCCTCTGTAACCAATTACAACTCACTTAGTGGCTTAACACAATACCGATCTCCTCTCGGTTTCGAAATTCAGAACCTGACACGCGTGTCGCTGGTTGCCAGGCTCCGAGGGAGAAGCGCGTCCCCGTCTGCGCGTCTGCGCGTCTGCGGACCACTTGCTCCCAGGCTTGTCACCTCTCCCGGCAAGCCCATCGCTGCGATGTCCGCTTCTGGCATTGTCACGTGGCCTTCTCCCTCTCCCAGAGTGAGCTCTCCCTCCTATGAGGACACGCGTGATGGCACTTTAGAGCCCGGCCGCTTAACCCAGGCTCATCTCTCCGTCTCAAGATCCTTAACTCAGTCACCGCTGCGAAGTCTCTTACCCGAGGGGGCGTGTGGTCACAGGCGATCAGGGCGGGGACAGTCAAGACTCCTGTGACAGATTCCCACCTGGACAGACCCCAGCGACGGTCTGCAGCCAGGTGACTGCGTGGCGATTTCAGCACCGGTGCCCGTTTCCATGGAGATCTTCCATCCGTCGGAACGCGGTCTCCGGGAGGCGGAGGCCGTGTGTGTTTGGGTGGCGGCTTTTCAGAACCTTGGACAGCACCCGGATCGCTTGCACCACGTGACTGCATCTTCCTCAGGGGTCGCTAACACGCCTGCTTCTTCCGTTCTGGGGTTCGGGCCCCCACGAGGGAAGAGGTCAGGATCCAATGCTAGCCAAGGAGAAATAAAAGCCCTGACTTTCCTCCGAGTGGCAGCCGATGTCACCCCGGCCCCCGTAAATACCACACACGACTTCTTCCAGGCTAAACACCCAGCTGCCACTGTGAGCTTACACTAGTGTCTGCCCCACAGCCGTCGGCGAGCGCCGCGGGAATGTTCCCGCTTAGCCCTCACGGCCAGGACAGCCTCACAGTTGCTCGGGTCGTGTGTTGCACGACTGGAAGATGCGGCACCTCGACCGGGCAGAGGACACCCTCGCTCCGCCTGCACGGCTCGCTCAGCCCTGGCCGCCCCCTGAAGGGACGGCTGTGACCGTGATCACGTCGTAGTTGGGGAACCAGAGGCTAGAGGAGGTGGCGTGTCCCGTAACCGGGGCCGTCGTCCGCGTCCTGTTCTGGGTGTAACCCACCCCACGGCCCACTGGCAGCCAGTACGCTTAGCTGCCTGCAGCCGGTATCGGACGTGGAGTGTGTTCGTGACGACCCCGTGGCCTCCACGCTGCAGAAACTCCACGAGCGGCACGGACCGTTGAGGTTCGTGGGTGGGCTTCTGATACCTGCGATAGAATCAGGTGCGGTTAGTTCGGTTTCCTCTGCTCGTATCAGAAAAGCAATTCTCCTTCCTGCCACTTTGCAAGAATTTAGTAAATCACCCATCATGCCCCAAACCAAAGAAGGCAACATCGACTTAAAGTTTATCTTTAATTATATTTAAACCACAAGGCATAACTGAATGTATTGACATTTATATGAAGAAATGAGCTGACATTCTATTAACCTCAACCAGCAAATTAATTCTTCAGACTCAGACCCGCAGCTGTTGAGGGCCGTGCACAGTCGCGCGTCGATCGTAGGTGGTGTGGCTCCTTCGCGCGGGGGCTTGACGGCTGAGCCTGCGGAAACAGCCGTCCCGCACCTGAGGAACCTACTAGGTACATATTTGAATTATTTTTCTTATCACAGAAGAATAAAGCGTCGGAGCCTCTCAGTGCTTCCGTCCGTCATGTCAGGTGGGCCTCGTGAAGATCGTCCGTAGAGTTGGCGGTGATCGTCACCAGCCATTAGCGGTCTCGTCTGCATTTCCGAAGGAGGCAAGCACGCCTCTTTCTACTCTAGCAGCTTTCTGCTGCGCGCCCATGGAGATCACGGCGGGGTAAAGGGAAGCCGTCTTCGCCCATCCTTTATTCCTCCACCGAGCTGACGGTGCTGGGTCTTACGCGATTCGGATTTCTCGTGCAGTTTGCTGTCAGGTGGGGAAGTTTGGGGCTGCTCCCTCCTGATGAAGACAGTCCATCGGCCACCCGCCGTGAGCTAGGCTGCTTCCCTCCAGACGAGGCGCTAAGCGTTTTGTTCCCAACAATCCTCCTTTGATCTGTCTGCTGACACGTCCTGCCAAGAAGGGATCTCGATGGATACGTCCCTCTGGGCGTGCTCCCTCTTAAAAAAATAAACGCGGAGGGAGGGGTGGGAGCAGCCGCACTGGGTTGCCGGACGCAGCAGAGGACACATTTTTAATTAAAAATTCTCGAGGGCAAAGTCTCGGGAAATTCGCTGCCCCATCCAACGGTCGAGTCAGCGGAGAAGGTGGGCGCGCCTGCCCGCAGCGCTGCTGCTTCGAGGCCGAACCCGCCTCGGCCCCCGACAGGCGGAGGCTGAGGCGTTCCGGCGCTGACCGTGGGTGACCAGCTTGCTCACCTTCCCCGTTACTTCTTCCACCTCCTGATTTCACGTGTCCTGCCCAGGTCCCAGCGAGGGCGTCATCAGCGATGCTGAGCAGAAAGAGTTTATGGAATCTCGTCCCCCGTCCCCTGCTTATGCGGACGAGACGTGATCTGGAACAGTCTGCAGCCCTGGCATGGACGCCGATGTGTCTGTGGCATACGAATTCGATTTTTTTTTTAAGTAAAAAATAAAACAAAAAACTCCCAACAAAAAGAAATAATTAAAAATAAAACATCTCTCCATCTCCAAGTGAACATGTTTGAGGAAGTGTCGGGACGCAGAGCTGAGAGAGTCGGCTGTGTTTTCTTCCCCTTTTCGTCTGCAGCAGAAGCTCCAGCTCGCGAGGGGGAGACACCTTCTGCTGGAGGACGGGGCTGGGGGGCAGCTCTGGAGGCACCTCGCGCGCCCTTCGCTTTAAGTAGAATTTCGCCCTTTCTTCCCCGTTACCGAGTGAAGACCTTCCGTGGCTTCTGGTCGTCCATCCCGCCCACTCCAGTCCCCTCTCTCTCTGACGTCGAAATGTCACAGACGCTCTTTTCACTGAGGAAAAGGCGCACTTTAAAAAAAAATCATTTAAAGCCAACGTATGTAAAATGCAGACTGGGGTGTCATAATAAAAGCAGTTGTAAGCGAGGTTCAGGCAGGAAGGAGCTGCCTTTCATGAGCGAAGCTTAAGACAGAGGAGAGCAGCTTATTTCATCTTAAATGAGCAAAAGTTTTCCTCACGGCTACGGACCGAGTCTTAGCGAGAGACGGAAAGCAGGACCGGCCGGGCGCGAGGGGTCATCTTTCAGGGAAAAAAAAGAAAACTCTTTCAGTTTGGATCAATTTTGAAAAAGTCGTCTAGGTCTTCGGCACATTTTCTCAAAGGCCTGTCTGGTGGCTTCGTTCATCACGTCGTGTGTTTCGGAGGCACCTGCCTTGTCATCGTCCTTGCTGACCGTCTCCTTTTCAAACACCGACACGTCTAACTCCGCCGGACGCGGTGGAAGTCATTCAAGCAGTTATCGCCAAGGTTCACTTCTCGGGGATTCTGGGGATCATGTGACACCTTTCAAAAGGTCCGGAACATCCGTTCGTGAGAGGTTTGCATGGTGTTTGCGCGGCATTGCGTTGTGGATACAAGGAGTGGTCAGCAAGGCCACTTGAGGAGGACGTTTAGGGTGAGTGTGGGAGGGGGGACGAGATCACCGATCGGGACCTCACTCGTCACCGGCCGCCACGTGACCCTTCTTCGGATACAGGGGACCCCGATATTTATTCAAGCATCATCTCTGCTTTCGGTTTTTCCGTCCGCCCTTTCTTGCTGGAGGAGAAGCTGGTCATCGCACGTGGGCGGCTTTTCGGTGGTCAGCACGGGGGCGACGTGGGCGCGTGTGTGTTTTCTCGCAGATCTTGCCCGCAGCCGTCGGCAGACGCGCACCTAGATGACACGGGCCGAGGGCTGTGCGCCAGGCGGGGAGGCCAGCGCCCCGGGGGCCCCCACAGTGGACCCATCCTGAGAACACGGGCCCTGCAGCCGCCTGCGCCGCCAGGGTGGGGGAGCAATGGGAAGATGGCTCGGTGGGGGCCACCAGGCACACTGTGCCCGAGGAGGTGGCGGCCGTGTTCCCGGGGAACTCCTCCCTCCTTGGGTTCACTTCCTGACGGCAGCCGTCCTGGCCCCGCCCCCACCCACGTTCCGATCTGGGGGGCCCGCCTTCGGCATCCCCACCGCGAGCCCCCAGCGCCCGTGCTCATGGACCCGCACTGGGCGGTCAGATGGAGGGCGAGTGTGGCCACAGCTTCAGAGGAACGGTGGCCCCCTCCGCACCAGGCAACGTCTGCCCCGCTTCAGAGGCACCCGAGCCTCGGCAGCAATGTCCACCCCGCTTCATCCCCACTGACCCCACACTCAGACCTTCACCTGGAGGCGCTCGGTGCTGAACACGGGGTGCCGCCTGAGGGAAGAAAGGCAAGGGCCGGCTTTGGCAGCAACGCCACGTGGCTCGGAGAGGGACTCTCTGGACGAGGACAGTGCGCGTCCGCCGAGGACCTACGACCTGCAGCCGGCCGCTCTGCGCTTCTCCTTAGAGGGCGTTGCCGCCGTCTCGGCCGCTGTCACCACAACTGTGCTTTGCTACCAGCTCCGGCAGGGCAGGGGCCCAGGGCGACCGGCGCCCTGCAGCGTAGGCCATGGCTCTGCACCGTGAAGAATCGCCCCTCGCTCGGTCTGGAGGCCTCATGTTCCGCAGGCCTTTTCACAGGAGTCACCTCGTCTGCGGGACGGCCTTTTCCTCCCTCAACTTCCGCCATCCGTAATTCGGCGTGGCCTGTCGTCCCCACGCAGCTACGGTCACTCGGTGCCTGTCATCGTCACACGCGACCCGGCCTGGTGCCCGGCGCGTGTCCACACTCCGCGCTCTCGTTTCCTGTTCTCTCGCCCAGGCAGCCTGAGACCAGCCGTCGCGCCCTCATCTGCTCATTCTCAGCGGGATCGGCACTGGCTCCCTCCCGGCGTCTGCCGGGGAAGGTGATCCCAAGCACTGACTTGTCAGAACGAATCTCTTCAATTGTTTCAAAGGCCTGCGAATTTCCCACTTCTCTCAGGAAAAAGACCAGAGGCTGGCAAGCTTAGGCTTCGCAGGCCACTGACTTCCTGTGCTGCGTATTGCTTTTTTAAATAACGTTTTATGATGTAAAGGCCGTTTTTAGCTCAGGCTCTATGCCGTGGCTTGGACCTGACCCGCCAGCCCCCGTTTGCCGACTCTGAAAGAGACGATGCTCAGCAGGGCCCGTGCGGGCCCCTCTGCCCACCAGCCGCACCTCGAGCCTCAGGTCCTGGCCCCCTGGGTGTCCCGGCCTCACTGGGTCCCGTCGCTTCCTTCGCCCGTCCTGCGCCCTCCGAGCACATACGCACCTGTCTGTAGTGGGTCCCTTCCTCCTGGAGCCCTTTGAATTTCCGCCCCACCTCCCTGGCTTCACGCCCCGAGCCTTGCCTCCCGGGAAACTGTCCCGCGTCCCTGACTGCACGACCGTCCTCCGAAGCAGCCCCTCAGCTTGCCACGTCCCTCCGCTTCTCGCCTTTCTGTACAGTGGCCCATCTGCCTGCGTCGAGATGCTCGTTCACTCAGCGGCCATCGTCCCCACTAGAGTGTGTGTCCGAGGAGATCAAGCAGTTTCAGCGTGTGCTCCCTGGGGCTCTGGGGGGCTCGCCCGTGGCACTCGCCAATGCCCCTGGTGTAAATACCCCTCCGGACGTCACCGAATGTGGAGCCAGCTCAGTCTGGGCCACCGCTAGGCCTTAATCCTTCTAAGCTAACGGCATCTGCATCCCTGTCGGCCAGTGCAGCACCCGGGAGAAATCAAGACCCCCAGAAACGCCATTCTCTGGAGAGCAGCAAAGCACAGAGAGGAGGAAGCGCAGTCTCGCTGGCCCGAGCCGCGGTCCGTGCTCTTTTCCAGAACGACCTGGTTCCCGGGCCTCAGAGTGTACGGGGCGGAAACAGAGGACCCGAGAAGACAGATTCATGGTGACTGAAGTTCATCATTGAGCATGTACATTGGAGGAGGGGCTGTGCCTGTTTCACTTCATAACGAGAAAGGCTTTGACTCCGAAAACGCGAACGCGAACTTTCGGAAAAAGGCGTCCGCTGCGGGGAACGTGACACCGCGATCGTGTCTGAGACGAGACGGTTTGTTGGAGCGACAGCCTTCGTTTAATTTTGAAAACGAGGCGCGAAGGCAGAGGACAGCAGCTCCTCCGTCGGGGCGACATTGGGTAGCCGGTACCGGAGCTCGCGGCCGATGCTCACCCCCAAACAGCGCTGCAGACGGGGCCCGGGCCGGGCGGCGGA
>NW_006434829.1:1661226-1671372 GCF_000325575.1 Pteropus alecto
TGTCACGAAGTTGGCGCAGCTCTGAGCCTGCGGCATTTATTTGAAGCATCGGTTGCTGGGTCTCGAGTAAGCTGTGTGTAGTGCACTGGCCTGTGTTTCAGTCAGGCTGACGAGTGGCTTTCGTGGCCCTGCTTGGTAATTGCCCTGGGGTCCTTGCCCCGGGAAGAGGTGGGGGCACACAGCTCGGCCACTGAGTGGGGGAGTCTGCAGCTGCCTGGCGGAGCGAATCTGGGCCTCGGTTCTTCGTCCATAAACTGGGAGTAGATAACAATCGTTTATTGGGACACTGTGAGGATGACCTTACGGAGACATAAGAAGCCTTAAAACAGTGCTGGACACGCTCGAAACGCTCATCCAGCGGGGAGTTGTTGCTTGCCCTGGAGGAGACAGGCATGGCGTCCGCAGAGCCTCCCGTCAGCCTTCCTCGCGGTTTCTGAGCCGCTGCACTGACCTAGCCTTGTTTTCTGAAAGAGCATTTCCTGTCCCTTAAATTTCAAGAAGCCTGGGGCTATGTCGCTGTGGCCACAGCTGTGCTTCGTTTAGACGACGCCCGTCCCTCCGTCCCTCCGAGTGAAAAGGCTTAGATTCGAAGCCCCACGAAGCCGTCCTGTGAGGTCAGCACTCGGGAATAATAGGCTTCTCTAGACCCAGAAGGTGGGCTGCGTCTTCTCTGTGGGGGCGGCCGGGCTGCTGAAAGACGCCTGCGCCCCAGCGTGGGGAGCCCGTCACGGAGACGCGCCGCATGCACGGGGGGCTGTGCCCCGCTCTGCCCCCCTCTGCCGTCGCCCCCGCCGTGGACAGCTGCAGGCAGGACGGGGTGGGAGGGTGGCTCCTGGGCTTGCCCTCGCTGGAGCAGCCACCCGGGCGCGAAACCGACCCTGCAGGCAGCTCCCACGCTCACAAGGGTCTCGGGTGTCCAGGCGTGACATTGCCGAGCCTCGCCCTGCGTGGCTGCACCCGCCCTCCACAGGGACCAGCCCCACGCTCAGCAGCAGGACCGCTTTCCAGATGGGCTGGCCCGGCAGGCGTCGCCCGTCCTTCTGTGAGCTGAGGCTCGTCTGTGGGGGAGGGTGGGAGACCGGTGGGTGGGGCAGTGTCTAGGGCCACCGGAGGTGGCGTCTGAGCACTGGGCTTACTGGATCCCCGGGCCCTGGGCTGCAGCCCTGTTCCCGCCCCTCCTTGCTCTGGCGCTCAGGGACCCCGGGCCCTGATGTCTCCTTATTCTCGGTTCACCTGTGTCTTCTCAGATCCTGCTGGTCACGTCTCCCAGGCCCACGGACGTAGCGCGCCCCGTGCCTTGCTCCCCTGTATACCGAGTGCTTCCGAGAGCACAGCGGTCCACATAAGCAGACTTAGAGACCTCTTGGTCAGCTGTTCAGTAATCCTGGTTGCTGGGTGGAGTCTCCTGCATGAGAAAGAAAGACGAGAGGAGGGGAGGGGGTGAGGGAGGGGAGGAGGGAGAGGGAGAGGGAAGGAGCGGGGCTGGTGCCTGGTCCGCTCGGGCTCAGCGAGAAGCCCGTAGGCTCGGCGCCGGGCACGGTTCGTGTGCGAAGTCCCCCAGGCAGCTCTCGGCCCCAGCAGGACGACAACCACCACCCTAAGCCCAAGTCCGTATCTTACAAACTTCCTAACCTGCTGTATTTATCACAGCGGCTTCCCTTCCGGGCCATGCCGGGCTGCCCGCTCGGCGCCCGGCCCCACACGGCACGGTTAAACGCGGCCTCTCTCCAGGACACTTTGGGTCTAACGCTCAACACGCCAACTGAACAGGAGGTACAGTCCCCGGCTTCACGGTAAAATGTGAAGACGTGAGACGTGTTGCCAAACACGCGCCCGTTATAAGCTCTCGAGTGCCGAATATTTACCTAGAGGCAACACCATGCAAACTGCCACTCATTCGCCAAGACCCAAGATGACGTCGCAAAGCTAGGTCACCGCATGCAGAATTTGCAGAGGGAATTGCCAGGGACCCGGTCCCCGGCCCTACGGCCTCTGACCTCCTGAGGAGCCCGTGCGAGCCGAGGGGTCATTCGAGAGGAACACGTGCTTGTGCGCAAACTCCTAGAGGTGGCTGCGGCCCCCAGCTCAGTGTCCCCAACGTAGGCTGTTGTCATCGGCACACGAAAGAGAGGGCAGTCGGCTCAAAGACACGGCGATGCTTTTGCCCGTCGGCCAGGCATCGGACTGGGGAATGGAAAATCGGACTTTATGGGGCAACCGCGCAAGGTTCCCGGAGGGGTGAAATTGGATGAAGCACACAGAGCGCCTTCGAGTTGTCGTCGTCGTCATCATGGTGGGTCTTGCAGGACGGCAAGAATTTGAACGTATGGAGAGAGTTAAGCGAGTATTTTGATAATGTTACTCTGGGGACAGGAGGGAGGTGACGAAGCCCCGTCTGCAGCGGAGCCGAGGGTGGCTCCGTTGGCCCGGAGGGAACCGGGAGGGAGGAGCCCGAGGGTGCAGGGCAGGGTCGCCGTGCGGCCTTCCAGGGTCCCCGCCGCCCGGACTGTGGCGCTGGGTCCCCGAGCCCAGCTGAGTCACAACCCCATCCTGTAGCCGCCACTCCAGGGGCGTCATCGCACTCGGTGACCGGGAAGGCACCGAGTTTTTATGCCGATTCCACACATAAAAACGGGTCTGCATCCTGGCGGCCTGACCCCAAGTCCCCTGCGCTCCTGGGGCCCCAGGGAGAACTTGGGGTGACCGCGCAGTGGCCTGGTGGCCGACGTGGCTTATTCCCCGTTCCCGACACAGCCACCGAGCTCACCTTCTTTCCTTCGGAAGGCCAGGGAGAGCGAGTCTCGCGGGATCTAGAAACCGGGTGCCACTTTGTCCCCAGCCGTCGCCCACGGTCCCTCGGACCCGCGCCTGTCCCGTGCGAGGCGGCCGCTGGCGTCTGCGGCTGGGCCCTTGGTGGCTGCCCCTTCGTCAGAGTCGCCCTCGTGCTACAGCTCGTCCCTGACTCTGAGAAATGAGCCCCCCGGAAGCCCCGCCGTCCCCTCCGGGCTTCGCGCTGCTGAGTTTGCGGGAGCCGGTGCTGTGATGAAAGCTCTGTCGCACCCGGGCGGCCACACCCGGGCTCCTGACCGTCACCGGCCAGCGTGTCTCGTCGCCACGTGACGTTCGCGCCTGTGGCGAGGGGTCCAATGGGAGGAGGTTGCTCTGGTCACGAGGCTTCGGAAGCATCTCGTTAGCTGCTCCGTGGTGCTTCTCACCTGCACGGTCCCCAGGTCCTCGGGGAATGGCCGCCTCTGTCCCACCCGTCACGCTGAAGAGAGGTATTTTATAAAAGCTGCCGTGAAGAGGCAGAAGGGGTCGCCAGTTCATGAAGCTAACACGACAGCTGCCCCGGCCCCCCCGATGAGCGAGCTTGGCTTCATGTCCAGATGTGTGTTTGTAGGAAGGGGCAGGCTGCCCATGGCCTGATGACCGTCGCAACGTACCCCTGTCCCCAAGCAGCACTGGCCCCTGCTCAAAGCTTCTCGGCCTGGGTCCCCGGCCCCGCCCTCCTGGTCACCCCTCGCCTCTGATCTCTGCAGCTCTGCCTCACGCCCCGGACACCAGAGTCTGTGCCCCCACCTTGGAGGGACCGTGGCTTTAGAAAACCCAGCCTAAGCAGCGTGTGGATTCCTGGGCGTGGGAAGAATCCCGCCCTCCCAGGGGGAGAGTCGGGGAGAAAGAATGTACAAACTCGATCGCGATTTCCCATAATTATCCACAAACACCCGCCCCGGGGACCCGCGGGGCCCTCGACAGCAGGGGTTGGGAGCTTGAGCGACGGTGTCTCAGGCCAGGCACACGCCGTGACTCGCGGTGGAGGTGGCTCGCCCGTAGGGACAGGCGCCACTGAAGTGATCTTCGCGGGGGCGATGGGCGCACACCTGCGAAGCCGTCCAGTGCTGCCCGCACCCCGAACCTCAACGCTGTTCTCCTGTCTCCCCCCACCCCCACAGTGCCAGCGATGCCGCCGACGAGGTCATGCAGATCGACGTGCAGATTGGAGAGCCCAGCGACCCGCCGGCCACACAGCTCGTCACGTGGCAGGTGGAGTACCCGGGAGACGTCACGTCAGACCTGGGCATCTCTAGGATCTACGTGAGCCAGAAAGATCTGGTCGGCGTCATCCCACTGGCCATGGTAAGACCGCCCCGGCCTTGGGCTGGTCGCACGGGACGTGGGGACGGGGCAGGCTGTGCACGGTGCCCGGACGTGGTGGGGACGTCAGTGAGAACGGGCGGGGGGGGCGGGAACTGGGGAGGCAGCGCTGACGACTGCCGGGTACTCGGAATGTTCAGGAAAGCCCAGGTGCTAGGTGTGCGTCTTCCGTCCCGTGACAGGTGTGTTTGTACCACGGCACGTGGACCGTGTGGGGATCTCAGACACAGCCACCTGCAGAGACCACTGGTCCACGTATGTGACATGGCAGGTGACGTGGCACACGTGTGCCAGACTAGAGGCCTCGGCCACATTCTGAATTCTTACAGTCTCCTCATTTTTCAAGGAAAGCCGTAAATATAGTTACAATGTGAAATATGAAAAATTCGTTCAGGTCGGCACGAATTTTAAAAACTTAGAGCGCTACGTAGGAAAGAGTAACTATTGCCTTCCCAGACTGTTTACCACTTGTCACCTAAACGAATGAGACAGTAGGTCTGTCTGCCTGTGTCCTGGGGTTCGCAGAACAGGGATGGGCGCCGAGCACCCGCCCCCTGGGCTTGGAGCTGCGTGAATGGGGCCGAAGCGTCTGGGTCCCATGAGTCCGCCCTGAGCTCCGGGAGCTTCGCCCTCTGGAACCTGAGCGGCGTCTTCGGCGTGCGGACGCCTTAGCCTTCGCTGCCGGGGCGCTCCGGGCCCCCTCCCCAGAGAGGGCGGCTTCCTGTCGCCACTGGCCTGACTGCTGAAAGACCTTTGGCCTTTCGAGGGTAATCGCCCCCATTGAGTAGACCACTCGCCATTTTATGTCATTTTGCTTCTTTTCATTATTGCTCAGTGAGAGAAATTTGAAAGGAGTCTGATTTCCGCGCATCTGTTCATCTATCCGTTTATGTCGCAAACTCCTGCAGCATGACAGAAACGGAAGGACGGCCGCCCACGGGGCCGCAGGGGGAGGAGAGGGCGCTGAGTCGAGTTCAGGGTGACAGGGACTCTGAGCGAGGGTGGGCGGTGGGTCCTCGAACGAGGCGGGAGCCCTGGGGAGCTCGCCGCGGGGGCAGGGCAGCCACATCCACGTCTTCGGGCCGCGTGTGGCGTGCGGACATCGGGGCGAGGGCCATCGGACAGGGCAGGGGCCGCGCTCTGCCACTGCGAAGAGCCCGGCTGCCTGTCCCGTGTGACTGCCACCGGGGCAGAGAGGCTGCCCCAGGGCGTGGGGAGGCCTCCTCCTGACCTGCCGCTGAATGATCCCAGAGATATCCACCTCGTCCACAGTCCCGTTAAAGACAGCTTTGCCCGTGTGGCAGCCAGGACGAGGGGCCGAGGGGACGGGACCCTTCTCGGCAAACTCCCCATCCGCCGCAAACTCTGCTGAGTCACCGCCTGGCTGCAGGGGAGGCCGGGGAGTGAGCTTTGTCTCAGGGGAGTACCCGAGGGGTGCACGTGGCCACTATCCCGGGCCGCCCCAGGGGATAACGGCAATGCAGGGCACAGACTGGGCCGATGACGGGACTCGCGATGCACGGGACACAGGTGTGCAGCAAAGTCTGAGGAAAAGGAGATGTGTAGTTGTAAGACCAACCGAACCGTTTCCCGCCTGCCCCCGCGATAACCTCCACACAGACGCGGAACGTTGAAGGTTTTCTGTGACCGAATAGCCTACGGTTTCTACTTTGGCACAAAAATCTGTGCACGCATCTCTGATTGGATCCCCGAGATGAACCTTTAGAAGTAAATCTGAACCGAAGGCTGTGATTCAGAGGTATGCAATATCGTAATAGTTTCTGTCGAGCGTCGCCAAACTGTCTTCCTGACTGTTCACCGACTTGCAGCCGGCCTGCTGTGTGACGGCCCCTCCGCCCGCGCCCGCGCCCGCGAAGCACGTTAAGGCTTAAACGTAGACTACTGAGCACAAATTATCTCCGCGTTGCCTTAATTTGCCCTCTTTTGGTTCCATTATTTTTAAAATTTTTTTCTTAAACATTTGTTCTTAGCCCTTTTTTTTTTCCTATTGGGAATTCAACTTCTCATTACGTCGTTCTATAAAAAATTTTCTTATGATGGTGGTAAAAAGAACACGTGGCATGAAACGGACCTTCCTAACCACTCCTGACCGTGCAGCTCATCACCGCTGAACACCGTCACGGTCGTGTGGCCGGTCTCCGGAACTTTTCCATCTTGCCGCCGGGAAGCTCTGTCCCCGCCGCGCGCTAATCCCGCCCCCCACCCTCGCTCATCACCTGCTTCCTGGTTCTCTACATCAGCGATCCTAACCTCCCGGTGGACGCGTTGCAGGTGTGCCTCCCGGGTGCCATGTGCCTCCCAACCTCACAGGTGACGTATTTCAGCGTGCAGAAGTTCAGGGGTTAATTTTTATGCGGTCAGGTGCATCGATCTTGTCCATATGCAAATCCCCCCCCCAACAATGACCAAGAGGAAAGCATGCCGAGTGTATTTTTTTCTAAATCTCCAAACACACACTCGAGTAGGTACTACTAGTAGTCATCGGCAAATAATGACAAAATGCACTTATGACACCACGGACTGTTGAGAATTCGATATCCATTGGGGGCGAGGCTCCCGAACCCTCCTTTTTTGTGCGACATATAAGTCCATCCTCAGGAAAGCTTTGAAATGGGGTGCAGTCAGAGACTGACAGAGCTGATTTTCCAAAAGACTTGTTTCTTCATTTTTCGCATATTTTTTCCTGAAGTCTACAACCTTTAAACCTTTTTTAAAAATCCGTTCATGTAATTCCGTGAGTTTTATTCCGTTACTTTCTTCTGTCCACGAAAGGATGCCTGCTGTCTCGTAGGTGTACGCACATCTTCTGGTCCTTAGGGAGGAAAATCTGAGGAAGGGTCAGTAAATGCACATCGCCATTAATTTAACTAGTGCAGGTGTGACTCTGGAAAGCAGCGTTCGCATGTCCCATAAGGGCGGGGCTATCTTTCCATGTGGGGGGGGGTCCCCGTTTCAGATGGTTTTTCATCACCCTCCGCTCCTAACTGCCTCCTGAGTTCTGGCTGAAACAAGGCCCTCGAGTCTTGGCCAGGATTCGGCTTCATCGGTTTGAATGCCGTACCAGCCAGTCCTTGAAGACGTGTTGACACGGGCTCTCCACGTCATGATCAGCGGTCCTTCATTGCTGTCGGGCAGTGGCTGTCCAGGCAGGACCATGGCGGCTGCGGCCTCTGTGGGGGGAGTGGATGACGCAGCCCCAACCCCCGTGGACCGTGTGCGCGCGCCGTCCCCCACGCCAGACGCCTCACCACACTCCGCTCCGCTGCACGGCTGCACCCTGCCAGGCCGTGGCTGTTAGAGCTGAGCTGGGACGCTAGGTAAACGTCATCGGGCGCTACGACAGGAAAGACAAAGTCTGTGTCATCCTTGGGCACAGTCAGAGGAGAAACGTCACCCTATGGGGACGTGGCGGTGGTGACAGCCCGTGGTACTTACGAGAACACGGTAGCGCGGACGCGTGTGCTGAGCCAGCCCCGTGGCCTCTGGGGGAGGGCGACGGGGTCGTCAAACACAGAGTCGCACGTGCCGTGCACAGCGGGACACATTTCAAGCCTTTCCGCAAACGTGATGCCAACGGGAACAAACACGCCCCTCGGAGCCGTCCCTGCGCGGCCCGCCTGCCATGCCCCTCCTCCGAGGGCTCGTCCTCGGTCCTCACGGCCAGGCGCAGTCCACGTGGCTCTTCCCCTCTGTCCACCTGCCGTGTCCTGCACACGGCCAAATGGTGCCGAGTCCGGGGCTCAGCCCCTCGTTCTGTTGCTGGTCGTGATCACACCATTGGGGACCACAACAGACAGGCGCCTGGAGGGACAGGGCAGCGTGTCCCTGTCTGTGCCCTGCAAGTCCTTCCTCATCCCATCATACTGTTTGCCCCGCATGTAAGCCCTACGTGCCAAGCCTCTGATCCTCCGGGCTCCTGACTCAACCACGTACGTCACGCTCAAACGCCTCTTCCTCACTGGCTCAAGCAGGGGGTCACCGGAACCCAGACAGCTGCCAGGGGGAGCTGAGCAGTGCAGAGGCGGCCAGGCCCTTCGCCTCCGTGGCGGGATGCTGGGTTAACTTCCTTATGTGATTCCTGGGGAGATGACAGGAACGTAACCAAACCGCCCCCCCGCCCGGGCCCGTCGCATTTGCATCTTCTCAGACCCTGCTGGTCAAGGTCCTCCTACACCTGCGACTCCGCGGGCTGTTCCATTTCTATAAACCTAGCAGACAAAACGCACCCACGTCTTTATAACCGACTAATTTACTCTCAAAGAGTTTCCGATGAAATGCATTTTAAATAAGCTTCGCTGAATCGAATGCATTTCTCTCCTGAAATAAAATGAACTTCCCTTCCGCCAACCACACGGGGCCCTAATCTTCAGAAGCTTCCTGGCTCGCCCCCAAAGCGTGCACTATCTTCCTCCAACATGTGATTGCCCTCGAGCCGTGCCCTCTTCATGTTTAAACACCCCGCAGAAGGCACAGGACCAGCCCCCAGCAGACGCCCAGGGAGTCGCCCGTCACCCACGGCGTACGTGCGGGTCCACGGGGGCGGAGACGCTGGCCCCTTCACCTCCCGTCGGTTTTGAAGTTCGCACAGGTAATGGGCTGTGACAGTCACCTGCTGAGATCAAGATTTCAGAAAAGGCCCCCAAATTACGGAAGGGGGCTCTTTTCCTGCCTTCTATAATGAGGTTCCTTTTTATTTTTTGGCATAAAAGCAGATCCTGGGCTCTTTTTTATTTGGCTTTCCGTGGCGTTCTCTTCCCGCGTCCGCCCGCTAATGAACTCGCCGGGTTCTCTCCGCTGCTCGGCTGACGTCTCGGAAGCTCAGCCGCACCGCGTAGCGCACCGCCGCTTTCATTTCTGTGCGTCCCCAGCCACGTGCAAATTAAGAGGCTGCAACAGCCCTTGAGAAAAGTCTCTTCTCCAAGACACGTTCTGGCTTTGTGCGCGTGTCGAGCGGGTGTGTCGTCCCCGAGCAGCCCACACAATAATCCCACCGATTCCGTGGACTGTGCACCAGGAGGGGCTCCGTGTACCTCCTTCTGTACCCCGGCTCCCTCAGTGGCCGCAGTGACCCGGGGACATTGGCGCGGCCCTCGTCCCCACTTCACAGATGGATGAGGGAACGCAGGGTTTGGAGGATGGGCTGGGGCGAGCCAGCTGAGCAGCTGAGCTGGAGGTAGGTTCTAGACGGATAAGCTCCAGAGTCTGAGCTCACAGCCCGTTCACGCGACTGCCAGCGCGGATCAGGCTGTCGATGGGTTCGGTGTGCAGAAAGATCTTTGGCGCGGGCACACGCAGGAGGGCACACTCGTGGACACACGAATCCGAGCAGCCTTCCTGCAATAGGGAGAGGCCCCGGGAAACGAAGTCTTCATCATGCACGAAGCCGCCGCCTTCTCTTCCACTCCCCCACGTGTCCTCTCCGGAGGTGACTTACGGTGAGACAGTGGCGGCCAACCCTCGGCGCTTTTAAAGGCACGTTGCACAAGACACGTCAGGAGGGCTGTTGCCATTGGTGTTTGTCGTGCGGCTCTGGCAGCCTCAGCTGCTGCACGGCCAGTCGCCATCAGGGGACAGATGCTCACGACGTCACTCATTCTGGAGGCATGAACGGAAGGCGACGCGTTCGAGAGACGCCGTGCTCCCAACGGTGCTGTGTGCGGCTCACGTCCTTGACGGCGAGGATGTAACAGCTTCCAGCCCGCTCGGGGGAGGCAGCGGGCCACTACGCAGAGTCACGGAGCAAGGCGAGTCCAGAGCCGACTCGTGCTCGGAAGGGATCACGCAAGGCATCGCGAAGGCGACACCCTGCTGAGCTCAGCCCTTGGAGACTGGGCCGTCACCGCGCAGGTGGCATTCGAGCTGAGTCAGAAGGCCGAGGAGGGGCCAATGTGGGGAGATCGAGAAGAGCTGGCTTTTCAGACGTCAGGGACAGCGGGGGCCGAGGCCCAGAGCAGGGCCGACCCGGTGGGG
>NW_006434829.1:1671650-1674086 GCF_000325575.1 Pteropus alecto
TCTCTTTGGCTCCTTCCACTCAGCACGAGACCCTCGGGGTCCATCCGTACCGTCGCAGACAGCAGGATTTCATCGTTCTTGACAGCCGCGTGATATTCCGCTGTGCGCCCGCACCACCTCCTCTTGACCCGGTCGTCCGTCCACGGGCCGTGTCGTGGCCATTGTGAATCGTGCTGCAGTGAACGTAGGGGACACGTACCGTTTCAGATTCGTGTTTTTATTTTTGGGGGGTGAACACCCAGCGGTGGGATCGCTGGGCCGTATGGTATTTCTATTCTCAATGTTTTTCGAGGAATCTCCAGACCGCTTTCCACAGTGGCTGCACCCGTTTGCGGACCCCCAACAGTGCACGAGGGCTCCCCTTTCTCCACGTCCTCGCCCACACTCGTGCTTTGATCTCGTGATGATGGCCATTCCGACAGGCGTGCGTGGGAGCTCATGGTGGTTTCGACTTGCATTTCCATGATCGTTAGTGATGTGGACCATCTTTTCTTGTGCCTATAGGCCATCCGTATGTCATGATCTGTTTTTAAAAAATCGCTCTGAATACCAAGAGGAGAACAAATTTGGGGGGGTCCACGATGGAAACGGAGAGGCCGCACTGGGCGGTTCTGATGGTCCAGTGGGGAAGGGACCAGAACTTGGCCCTGGGTGATGGCGGCGTCTCGAGGACAGACAGATGTCAGGTATGCTTCCTCAGCACCGCCGTCACAACCCGCTCACAGACAAGACGAGGGCTTCGTCTGTTGCAGAGGTGAGATGTGAATGTAGGCGACACAGTCCTGCCCCGCGGAACTTTCTGAGACGACACAGGTTCTGTTATCTGAGCCGGCCAGCATGGCAGCCACAGCCACGTGTGGTTACTGGGCCATGGCAATGTGGCTAGTGTCATCGAGGACCTGGGTTCTATGTGTAATTTAACTGTTTAAATTTAACTAGCCATGGATGAGAGTGGACGAGACAGGTGAATGCTCACATCCGGACCTGGGAAACCGGGGGACAGCGTGCTGTTTTCCAAGGGGCTGGCTGCACGTCCCCGCTCGCTCTGCACACGCCCGTGTCACCCGTCGCCCCCGCCCCCGCCCTGTCCCCTTGGAGCCTTGCGTGTGTGGGCCGCCTCGTCCACCGCGTCCTGGGTGGGTTAGGGCAGTGGGAGGAGGTCGGGGAGACGGAGAAGAGGTTTTGGTCCCCTCTTCCTTCCCCAAGAGCTCGTCACCGTTTGGCAACGGCTGTGTTGCTGCATCGAAAGCTTCAGCTCCTGTCAGCCATCGCTCTCAGTGCGTGACGGCCACAATACCCGAGTGGCGTTTGCGTTGCGAATCCGAGCCCCGAGTCAGCGTCGTCCGCAGCCTCCCGCGTGGACGTGAAGGTAGCCAGACGCACCGTCACGGCTCAGAGCGCAGTTCCTGCCCCAGAATTTATGTGTCGGGATCGTATTATTTTATTATAAACTCCCGGCTTTTATTTCTCCTTTGTAATTCAGCGAAGATGTTGTATTGACTTTTTAAGCCTGTGCGCTGGTAGATTATTTTCATTATGGTTCTTATTTCAGGATAATAAAGTCAGCTCGACTTAATTTGTTATATAAATCTTCGTTCTATAAAAGGAACCTTGGCTTCGATAGGGCCCAAACCAACGGGTTGGCAACCAGTTTTCTGGGGGGCACGGAGAGTGTGTTCTGTTCGGTTCGGCTCTGCCCTGGGGCTCAGGAGAAGCAGCGCCGGGTCGCGGAGGCCGTGGCCGCCCCCCCGAAGCTCCCCACGGTGCTGCCGTTCGAGTCTGCTGTCATTTACACGCGCCGCAGAATAGCGCGCCCCGTCCACTGACGACCATAAAGACCGTTCTCGGCCGCGGGGGCGACGCCGCGGTGCCAAGCCTGGTGCGGGCGGAGCCTCCGCTGACCCTTGCTGCAGGTTCTCCCGGGGGCCGAGGGCAGCCTCCTCCTGGTCCAAGCATCCCGGAGTGGAGGGCTCCCTAAAAAGAGAGACGGGTTTTAAAGTGCCGTTTCGGGTGGGAGAGGGGTGCTCTGCAGCGAGCAGACTGCGTGTCGCCTTGCGGACAGTCTCCTCCGTTTTGGGGTGGCTCGGGGCCCCTGCTTCGAGCCTGCCTTGGCCCTTGGGTGCTGCCACGTCTCGTGTCTCGCAGCCCAGCCTCTGCCTGTGAGTCCGTCCCGAGCAGACCCGTCTGCGGCTTGACATCTAGAGTCGCCTTGCGGGGGCACTGGGACGGCCCGCCACTCGCGTGCCGACTCTTCCTGAGCCTGCCCTGTGTGCCCCGTGTCCCTCCGTGTCCCCCCGTGTCCCCCGTGTTCCTCTGTGCCCCCTGTGTCCCCCCATGTCCCCCGTGTCCTCTCATGTCCCCCTGTGTCCCCTGTGCCCCTCTGTGTCCCCCATGTCTCTCCATGTCCCCCCATGTCCCCTGTGTCCCCATGTTCCT
>NW_006434829.1:1674305-1685493 GCF_000325575.1 Pteropus alecto
CACGCTCTGTGTTTTACTGCTTCATCTCTTCCCATCCGCCTCCGTGCGATGCCGTTGACCTTTCTGCTCACCTCACGCTGGAAGATCTGAGGGAGGCGCAGGGAGGGGCGTGGGAACCGATTTAAGCCGCGTTTGCAGCCGACTCCCGGGCGAGGGTGAGACACCCCCGGGCCCCGTCCCTGAACGACTTTCTGGAGGCTGGCGGACTCCTCAGCCTCTGCATCTTGGCAGCAACTTCCGGAAGGCGAGGACACCGCAGGAGAGCCGACCTCGTGTCGATTTCGGGGGGCGAGCCTGCGGAGAAGCGCACTCCCCGGCCAGCATCGGCCCATTAGAGCGAGAATGCCCGTGTCCGACGGTGTGGCTTCCACGGCCACCACCTCGCCGTCCAGGAGGGTGCTGCAGACACGACGGAGCATTTGCCGTCCTCCTGGGAGGAAGTCAGGCTCTAAAACACCTCCGGAGCAGACGAGCGCCACGTGAAACGCAGCCCCACGTGACGGTCTGGAGGGGACCTTTCGACACGCGTGTATCTTAGATGAGAGGCCACCCAGCGCCCGCCAACACGCGGCTGTAAAACATACGGAGACGCAGACAGTTCCGGTTCCCGTCCAGGCCCCGAGGCCCTCGGCGTAAGAGCTCGTCACAGCGCGTGGGTCCAAAGTCAGAGTCGTCTCCTAATGAGAAACCAAGGATTTAAACACATTCTGAAACCCGCACTGTGTTTTCACATAGCGGCTTCTCATACGGGACTTACCCATTTCCCCCGCGTTCTTTAACTCAGAAGTTATCAACCGAAAGCATTATTTTCTTGACAGATGTGAAGGAAGCTGGACATTTCAGTGGATGCCGAATACGAGTTAAAGAAAAACTCACTTTAGGTAACAATCCCACAAGCTCTTTATTCTATTAACCTTTGAGTGACAGGTGGGAAATACAGGGTTAGGACTGTACAATATGGGTCAGTTCGTCAAAGGCAGGCTCACTAAGCCCATCCCAGCCCTGGGGAAGGTGTCACCGTGCCTGGCTAAGGACCGGGATGGTGTCCGCATCCTTTGCACCCACGGGCTGACAGTGAGGATGGATGTTGGACAAGACCAGGTTCCGGCAGGAAAGCGAGAGCTCACAGAGGTTGCCTGGAAAACCCTCGGCAGGAGCCTGCAGGGCACACGTGCGACAACCAGAATGTCCTGTAACGAAGGGCTTAGAAATCAAAGCAGCAGTGTGAAGGGAGAGCTACGTGCCAGCCACCCCTAGGAAGACACACCTGTGCGCGGAGGGCAGCCCGTCGCTCCCCTTTGTCGGACCGTCACCGGCGGCACCTGGTCCTGGACGAGCCAGAACCCTTGGTCCAGCTGCAGCTCGTCATTGGAAGCTAACGTGTTTGGTGACATCGAAAGTTGAAGACTGAGCTTCAGCCGATACTTACGCTTTGAAATGCATGTTTCTAAGCTGTAAACTCCTCATTGAAAGGGACGTAAAGCGACCTTGACCTCGGCTCCAGTCTAACGGCTGCGCATCGCCTTTGCCTGAGGAGCGGGCTGTCTTCTCCGACCCGGAAGCGTTTTTCTTCCGTTTGTTCACTCACCTGATGCTGGATCCCTCCTGTCTGTCTGTCTCCCCGTTTGGGGCGTGTTCACGGAGCTCGGTGTTCATCCCCAAGGTCGTGGGCAGGGGCCGTGTCCCAGTGGCTGTGATGGCAGGCGTCAGAGAATAGTGTGGACAAATCGGGGAAGACGGGGAAAGTCGCTATTGAAACGTTTTTAATGATAACAACACGAGAAGCGTCAACAGTCACAGAGTCACAGGAGGAAGGGACTTCTGCATCCTTTGCGTAAAGAGCCGGCTGTGCCATAAAACAACAGAATGACTGCTCTGCGGGAGGGTTTTCCAAAACTACTACCTCGGGGACATGGCACCTACGGTTCAAAGCGACTTCTCACGAACCTTATTTTCCGCAAACCCGTCTGCAGCAAACTGCGGGGAGGGCCTCCTCTGGCAGTCACGGGAGGAAGGGACTTCTGCATCCTTTGCGTAAAGAGCCGGCTGTGCCATAAAACAACAGAATGACTGCTCTGCGGGAGGGTTTTCCAAAACTACTACCTCGGGGACATGGCACCTACGGTTCAAAGCGACTTCTCACGAACCTTATTTTCCGCAAACCCGTCTGCAGCAAACTGCGGGGAGGGCCTCCTCTGAGCGGCTGTGTGTGTTCTGTGCAGATCCGCTTTCCTGGAAGTTTCTAAACGGAGACGGAGGCTATTAGTTCTTGTGAATTCGTAGTTATGAGCGAGTGTAATAAGGCGGCATAGGGAAAAGCACTAGCGTGATCAAGGAAAGGACTTGTCTAAGCTCGTTACCGGAGCCCGGAGAGTTCTGTGCGTAAATCTTGCATTTCCGTTTGAAAGTGCGTTTGACTAGCCAGCTAATTATTTTACCTAACGTAAGAGCGTTGGATGTTACACGCCTCCTACGGTACGTAGCATCCTCGTCTTTAAAAAAGCGGAAAAAGGTTGAACGCGTTTCTGAGATACGAGACAGGTGGCACATTGAACCTTCCACATATGAATTCAGGTATCGTGATGAGATGCAGCACCCGTATCTTTCTAGAAAAATCCATCCTCGATTGAAAGAACTTCCCTTTGTGGTAATGAAGTTGGAGACTAATATAGACAGACAGTTCAGCACCAGAGGCAGGACTCGGCTCCGCCGGCCCAGGTGATGGTCGTTGTCCTCGCCGACTCGCTGCTCAGGCTCCTCGCGAAATCTCTTCTCTGTGCTTTGCGTAGCATCACAGGGGGCCACGTGGCCGTATTTCAGATGGGACCAACGCCCGCCTCCGTGCGGGGGTGCCCGACCCGAGACACGTCCGTGTGCCGGAGAGAGCAGAGGGTCCATGTCGACCCCCACGTGGCGCGTGGCGATGTCCTGGGCACGTTCGTCTGCAACGCGGAAGCTGTGGGAGCGGGGCCACCGTGGGCCGAGGTGGCAGGGGCCTCCCGAATAACAGAATAACCGCGGGTGACGGAGGGAAGCCCGTGTTTCTGTCGCCTCTCCCCGTAGGACCTTCGCAGGTCTCTACCTTGGTGTCCCCTTTTCTGACCTGTGGAGCGATGCCCTGCTGGCCCCATCCGCTTAACAGAGTTCTTGGCGTTTTGATAGAAAGATCAGTGCTGATGAGTTTGAAACAGCCTATGAACTTTTCACGTTTTGATGGAATTTCCTCTTCGGCAGCCCCACTAGTGAATTGCCGAGCGTCTTATTGATGACAGTGCGGGTAGCAACACACGCCCTCTCAAGGAGACCTGGGCCGTTCGGTGCACACGGACGTAATAGGTATAATCCAGGTGTGGGTCTGGATGGTAGATAGTACACCTATAGGTGACATCGAGAGACGGATGACAGACAGACAGACAGAGACTTTTAATGTTCACTGTGATGTGCCCTTTCGTCACCCATTCAAGTCACCTCTGACACCCTCTCTGCCACATCCTGTGCGCAGCCCCATAGCGAGTCCCTTCGATTTTAGCTCATATTTTTCAAATCGCCCGTTTCTTCCGATATCTGCCCTCATTTCTCGTCCGTGTCGGTGCAGATGCTTCATCTCCCGAGGCCTCCGACTCCGTTCCTTGCCCTGCACCCGGGGGTCTCTTAGAAAGTCAGCTTGGATGATATCACCTCCTCTGCTCAAAGCCAGACAACGACTTCCCATTCCTGTGACCCAGACGGCCACCTCTGAGCGCGGCCCAGGAACCCCCTGTGTGTGGTCCGGCCCCACCTACCTGGCCGGCCCCTCCAGGGTCTTCTAGGCGTCCCTGACCACAGGACGGCTGGGAAGCGTGGTCTGCCGGCCCAGGAAGGAGCTGGCCAGTCCGCAGCACCGTCGCCAGCACAGTGTCCCCTGCAGGCGTGTCGTGCTCAGGTTTAACTGTCCCCCAGCTCTGTCGACTGTTGTTCTCAGACGGAGCCAGTCATCTCAGCCGCTGCTGGCTCCAGGTCACTGAGCGTCCACGGTCCCCGCACCCCCGCCACAGACGCCCCCTCCACCGCCCTCCGCTGGGACCCTGACGAGGCCCACCCTCGAGACCTACTTCTCGCCACATGTGTGTCCCCTCCTGTCCCGTTGCTCAGAGCCCAGGGCACTTCTGCTGGCAGTCACTCGCAGGTGTGAAGCCAGAATTCAGCCTCCCACTGGGCCAGGCCTCATCTAAATTTTCAGTCTATAGAACTGGTTTTGTTTGTTTGTTTGTTTGCTTGTTTGTTTGTTGGTCTGTTTCTTCTTCTCAAAACTTTTAGAAATTTGGCTTCCTTCTGTGACCCTGCTCTGTGACAAATGACTTCCCCACACTGGCCGCTTCCAACTCAGGTGTCTTATGGGAACCTCCCCAGTGTAGAGAGTGACTCTGTTCTACCTTTTATGGGTGACTTTCTTGCGGTTTTTCGAGACCCCACTTCGTTTCCTTTTTCCCCCAGGATCCCTCGATTATCTGGCCTGACCGCCCGTTGACCTTTCGTGACTTTGACGTGAATGCCCGGTGCCCTCTCTCTAGAGAGAGCTTTATCGCGAGCATCTTACCCTTTCTGTCGGCCAGACTCCTTGCCCTCCTAATGGCAGCTGGCCCTCAGTGACCACCAGCAGCGACAAAGGAGGTCTAGGCTCACGGACCCGCCGTCGGTCCGGCTGTCTTTCAGACGGTCAGGCTGTGTGCTTGTGAGACCGGACCGTGGGCCAGGTCACCGTCACGGAGACCCGTTAAGCCAGGAGCTCCCCAGTCCCAGGCCTACTTATCCCCAAGGGCTGCGCCCCATCCAGGGCGTGTCACTGTGCCCCATCCAGGGCATGTCACAGCGAGAGGGCCGGAAGGACGTTAAAGGGGCAGGCCCAAGAGGAATACGGAAGATGAGCCTCGGAAGAAAAGCCACTGAGACCATTTGGTGCCTGAGCAGTGGGAAAGCAATGGCCGCGCCGGTAATTAGATGGGTAATGGGACCGGTTTTTCCCCTGCATTTAACAACAAATGTCACCGACAACCGTTAAGAGGACATTAACACTCAGCGAAGGCTGGGAACGACCGGGCGGTGTGTCGGGACCGAGCAGGTCCCTGATTAAAGACGGCGTCCGCGGTGCCTCCCGCGTCAACAGCCACGCGCCTGATCGAGCGCCTTTCCAGGTGTTTGCTCAGGAGTCACACTCAGGATGTGAAGAGAGGCGGGTGGAGGCCCCCTAAGTGTGTGGGGGGCCCACAGCCGCCCGAGCAGCCCGATCCCGAAGGTGGGTTTCTCGCCGCCCTGGGGACTCACAGAGGCGGCTTCCTCTTGCTCGCAGAGTCCGGCTAAAGCTACGCTACCAGCTTCCCGCCCACATCTGCTCACCCCTCATCTGGCGCCTGCACTAGTACCACGTGGACCCATCTCCTAAAGTCAGACTTCAGCCGAAGTTAGCGCTCTGCCTGCTCCAGGCGGTTAGAGACCTCTTGCCTAGGCCAATTTTTCTCCGTCTTCAAACACTCTCTCCTGATGTGCAGCTGAGTTTTGCTGAGGCAGAATGGCTGAGGGAGGGCGGCCCCTTCTTGTTCCAAACTCTGGCTAATAAATCCGCCGAACGCCTAAGGGGGGTGTCACTCGGTGCGCCGTAGCCTTCGTCTGAGAACTAAGAGGCCACCTGCTCTTTCCGAAGGTCCTTATGTTCTGCCGCTGACTCAGCTCGTGGCTTCTAAACAAGGCTCGGGGCGTGGAGCGTCTCCCAGGGAGCGGCAGCCGGCCAGCTCGCCCCGCTGGTGCTTCGACGTGTTGGCGAAAGTGGCCTCTGTGGCAGAGAGATGGACGGAGATTAATTAACGATTGTCCTGTCGTGGATGTTTCACGAATTATTTACGTAATGTTCCACACATTCAAATTACAGGCATTTCTCTTAAAGAATCTTTTGTAGAGCTTTCCTCGTTCATACACGTGTTATTGTATACGTAAATATATAAATATCACGTACATAAATGTGTTTATAAATATACCGTCAACACACGTACACTTGACCCTTAAGCCATGCAGGACTGAGCTGCACGGGCCACTCGCGTGCAGATGTTTTCAGTAAATACGTACAGTGCTGTGAACATGTTTCCTTTTCCTTATGAATATCTTATTATTTTTTTTCCTCCAGCTTCCTTCCCTGCGAGAACACGAGACAGAAAACAGCACAAAGTATGTGTTAACTGTTTAAGTTACTGGCAAAGCTTCTGGTGAACAGTAGGCTGTTCGTAGCTAAGTTTTAGGGGGTCCAAGTTATATGCAGATTCTCGACAATGCACGGATTTGCACCCCTCACCCCATGTCGTTCAAGGTCAGCTGTGTATTTTTGCCTTGAATATACCAGATAAAGTGCGAGGTTTGGCAGACACAGCAGACATAGGCGCCACTCCCCATTAGTCACAGAGAAGACGGAGGAAACAGATAGTAAACAGGTAAATAAGCAGCTGGGTCAGTGAGAGTTGCAGGTATGAATCAGCACGCTAGAAGGATACTGGACAGAATACCGTTCTCGGGAATAAAGGATGGGAGGGTGGCCCTAGGTCTGGGCGATCAGAGCAGGTCGGCCTTACGTGGAGGCATGAAAACAGACGCTTACATGATAAAGAGGTGTCACCCGTGCGAATGCAGGGGACGTGGACATGGCAGCAGGAGGGGACTCTGCAGTTCAGCTCTGTGGAGAGGGACCTCAGAGCAGGCAGGGTGGCCGGAGCAACGTCTCAGGATGCGTGCGCAGGGGGCGTCTGTCTGGACATATTCCTAGGGCCCGGTTACGATGCAGGAGTGTCCGCCAGGGCACACACACGGACGCCGCCGAGCGGAGACTGTGTCGGAGGAGCGTGGGGGCGAAGCTGTGAGACCGCCTGCGGGACTCGGGCGCAGTCGAGCTGAGAAACCGTGGCAGAGAGGCACAGAGAGGCGGGCGCCATCCAGATGCCAAGTCGCAACCACGAGGGAGCCACGGGGGCCGCTGGTGACGCCGAGCCTGACTCCCGACCAGCGGAAGTGGGGGTGCTGGCTGTGGGCTGAGCAGTGGAGAAGCGGGCGAGGCGTCTCAAGGGGAGACCCAGGCTCACGTCGGGGTCCGTCACTCCCGAGGCTCCTGGGAAATAGGAAGCGGGCTTAGGTCGTGGACATCCCAGAAGTCGCACGTTCATTGCCCGCCCCCCGCGAAGCCTGTAGGCTCGGCTAAGGCACAGCGTTGGCGCTTCGGCTGCCGTCTGCCCCCGGGCGTGTGACACGGGGGCAGAGACGACAGGGGCGAGGCACGTGCTGAGTGCCCACCCTACCGGGTGCACAGTAGGCGGCTTAAAGTTGCTGTCATTTATACAAATCATATCCTTTCCGGGGTGTTTTTAAGTTTCTCCCTAATTGTCCCCGAATCTTTCTGAAATCTTTCTGCGTCAACATACAGCACCACGTTCAGCCCGTAGCACTACATTTCAAGCACGTTTAAATGGTGCCTCTAAGAACGTCTCGCACTGCATTTGGAGATGCTAAATCTGCTAAGGAGAGAATGAGAACCAGGCGGGCTTTGCTCGTTGTCCCGTGTTGCTTCTTTATTTTCAAATCTTAAAACACTCAGAAGAAGCAACTTGGGCGAAAGGCCCGTCGAAGCCCCGAAAATCACGTTTCCAGATTTACTGGTCGATCTTTTGCCGATTCTTAGAGGGGCTGGCGCTCTGACCCTGTCCTTGGCCAGCGACAGGCCCATGGCCGGCGTGCGGCCCGCCTTCAGCAGCGGGGTGGGGACAGCGCCTTCAGCACCGGGGCGGGGACAGCGCCTTCAGCACCGGGGCGGGGACAGCACCTTCAGCACCGGGGCGGGGACAGCGCCTTCAGCAGTGGGATGGGGACGCTGTGGCGGCCTGTGCTCACGCGCAGTCGCTGAGCCTTGGGTTTCTCGCGTTTCTCCTCGTTGTCCTCTGCTCTGCAGTGTCCTCCAGTCGGCGTGTCCGAACGGGCGACCACGGAACCGGCGCTCTGCGTATTCTGATTTTGCATTTAATGAAAGATGCTCGGCCAAGAACACACAGGGCCGGGTGAACCGGAGCGCGCGGGCTTCTCTGCAGGGGGGCCGCTTGGAACCGTACGTGCCCATCACTGTCTGCACGAGGGACATCAGGACACCACGTCCCACGTGTCTCCTCGCCGCCAAATCCTGTCTGCGGGTGGAATTCCTCCGGAGTCCTCTGTGTCACGCACCCGGGGAGGTCTTACCGGGTCCGTGACTTATGTCCCCGACTCCCGTCTTGGAAAGAGATGACATGTAAGTGAACAAATCCACGGCGGGAAGTCGGGCGAGTCACAGAAGGCCGCCACGCCGGCCCTGGGCGGGGGACTCTCCTCCCCCGGGCGAGCCGGAGGAGCGGGCGGTCTCGTCGTCCTCGCGTTATCTGCAGACGAGGTGACAGTAGTAGACGCTCTCGGCAATGCACGGATGTGGGAACAGCGATGGCTGCAGCTCCGAGATGCGCGTTTCGGCTCCCGGTGACCGACGTGTTAGGCGAACCCCAGCCTCGTCTATCCGGAGGTTGTAACGAGCGGCGTCACTTTGCTGCCGGGCGACCCCGAGGCAGCGTTGTCGAGAAACAGAAATGGCTGCGCGGGAGCCCTCCGACGGGCCGCACCCGCTCCCGGCAGCTGGCCCGTGGGCGAGCGGCCGGGCTGCGGGATTTGAAGTGGCGTTTGCAGGAGGCTGTGTTTTCCGGAGGCACCACAGGGCATTACGAGTGTCACTTAACAGCTCCGCTTCTGAGTTCTTTCTCGCCTCTCTCTGCTCGTCTCTACGACTGGATCCAAATCAATATTTATTTGTGCTAATAATAGCAAAGCCAGATGGGTTGTCCACTGTGTACCAGGCAGCACCCCCACAGGGCTTTGCGGGAACGTCTCCACTTAATTTTCATGAGCCTGGGAGCTGGGTACTGTCGTCACCCCCATTTTAATGATGGCGGAATCGGGGTGAAGAAGCTCGTCCAAAATTCTTGCACGGCCTTGAGTCAACTTCACAAGGTGTCACTTGAGCTGTCCGTCTGTCATCGGGTCACATGCACACCCAGTTCCTTCACCTCGACTTTGTACCGCACATGATGTGACATGATGTCCCACCCTCCGAGGGTTCCACGAGACCTTCTGCTGAGCCCCGGGGAGGGGGGCAGAGTCACTCGCCCTCCGTGAAACTCTGCCAAGCCTCCGCCTCCCAGGCAGGTCTCAGCTGTGGGTGGGCGTGCGCTGGATTTGTTGAGTGGTGGCTCATGCCTGGAGTGACATTCTCTAGGCGTGGGTCGTCACTGCGAAGCAGCTGTCTGGACCACACGTGAGTGTCTTGTCCGTGCGTCCTCGTTTGGCCGTTTTTCAGCTCAGCACGTGTTTGGGGGGCTGGGGTACGAGCCAGGGCTTTGCTGGCTGCTGGGCCAATGAGGTCTCTGCTCTCGGTTAAACCCCATCTGTGGGTGGTGCCGGCACCACAAAAACAATGAAAACTCAGGGCCGTTTAGTTAGTGGGGCTGGGGACAGTGGCGCTTCTGCAGGTACAGCCGCAGGCTCAGATCTCACTCGGCCCACGAGGCCTGGGTGACAAGACGGGGTGCCACGGGAGGTCTGGGGTCCGGGCACACCTGGCACGGAGCAGCGAGTTAGGAGACCAGGTGTGTTGGGGACACGAGGCAGGTGTGGTCGGACGGCTGGCAGGGCCGGGGAGCACGGGGACCCCGCGGGCCGTCACTGTGAGTGCAGAGCTGTGAGGTCGGGGTGCACGTGTTGATGGCCACCCAGCTGTGCGTGGACAGGGGTGGGGGCCGCATCGGGCCCTGGGGGCCCAGGCCATGGTGACAGGGGCGAGGACGGAGCCGCTGGCATCAGGATGCAAACACGCGTGCTCGTGACGGCGTCCGTGTGGGGCGTCAAGGGCAGGAGCTCGTGGGTGGGGTTGGGGACACGGGGTTTTACCCCTCGGTCCCTCCTCCGCCAAGGCAGGGGCAGAAGTGAGGGGACCGCAGTCTCCCTAGGAAGGAGCAGCCTGCGGCGGCCGACGCGGGGTCCCAGCTCCCTCGCCTCACGTCAGGCCCCTGCCCCGGCTTCCTGGGCGGGGGGTTCGCCTCCTTCCCCTGCGCCGTGGAGCTTGGTCACGTGACTTGCTTTGGCCCGGGATGTGGGCGGATGTGAGTGGAGCAGATGCTGGAAACGGGCTCCCACGGTTGGGTTCGCTCCCTTGCGCCTCTGCCCTGCGACAGAGACAGGCCCATCTGTGGTCCTGGAAGAGCAGGGGGCGTGAGGAGCAGAGCTGGGCCCAGCCCGGACACTGCGGACCCTGAGCCCGGCTCGCCCGTCCGCGACGGCGAGCACGCGGTCTGTGCCCTGGCTCCCGGACGCAGCCTGCCCCAGCCCCGGGGGAGGCGCCGGGCGGGCAGGTGGGTGTTGGGAAGCCCCGTTCCGATTTCCTTAAGCAAGTCTTCGGGACCCGGAACCCTGCCAGGATTCACCGCACCCCCAGCCTGTGCCCTCCACACAGACGCCGTAGCTGCAAGAAAGAGAAAGAGCGGACGTGCCCCCCCCGAAACACGGCGGTCCCTCCCGGCGACATCGTCGCCTGAGACGACAGGATGGGGCGCTTCGGAGGCAGCCCAGGCACCGGACAGGTGAGGATGGATGGATCCTTTGCCTGCCACTTACTGGCCCTTGGTGCTGGCTGTTTTACGTAGTCTCTGTAAATCTCTGCTTCCTCATTTGTAAAACGGCCAAGACACCCGCCCTGCAGGCTTGGGGACAGGGAAGGTTGAGAAAGGGGTCACAGCAGCGAAATGCCGGTGACCGCCACGTGTCCGAACGGTGAGGGACCTGATTCGGCTGGAAGCCACCTATAAGGACGCGCCCTGCCGACCCCGTGAGTTTAGAGGACGCGCCCTGCCGACCCCGTGATTTTAGGGTGCCGCCCTCAGAAGAGACGGAATGAATGCGCCTTGTTCCGGGCCACTGGGTTTGGGGTCACGTGTTTCAGCAGCAGGAGGAAGCTAATACACACACCTGGACGGGTCACCGGGCGCTGACGTCAGGCAGGTGCCCGGCGACTCTCGGGAGCCCAGTCCCCTACCCCGGCCCCGGCCACGAAACAGACGTCAGGTGGCTTTTTACCGTAACGGGTCAGGGACATTTCCCCTGTCACGAC
>NW_006434829.1:1685571-1705575 GCF_000325575.1 Pteropus alecto
GTGGCCGTGGCAGCTGCGGTGTCCTGCGGGACAGCAGCGTCTCCGAGCACTGGCGGGCCTCGGGAGCGTCGCGTTCTGGCCGCACGCCCGTCCCTTTATGAAGCAGCGGGCTCAGACAGTCACCGTCGCCTCTCAGACGGCTTGGCCCGTTGAAACAGCCATTATTCCGGGAGCCTCCTTTGTGCCCAGACTCCGAATGTGCCAGATTCACAAAAGAAGAGGTGTGAGGTTTTATTCTTCATTCATTTTCGCACCTTTTTTCCTGTCACCCTTTCAAGCACGGAAGTTGTCTTTGTCTGGCTGATGTCAGGTTTTGGAAGCACGGGGAGAGCGTGCGAGGGCCGGCGTTTTCCTCGGGAAGGATGCAGTGCGTGAGGACGCAGGCGGTCCCGGCGGCTCGCGGAGGAACCCTGGTTAGCTCTGCAGCTCAGAAGCTTCGCAGAAGCGGTGGCTTCCTCCTCCGCGCCGCCGCCGTGAGGACGGCCTGGAGACGCTCGGGAAAGGCGCGGTGTCAGCTGCCCCTTCTCTCAGCGGCGAGTTAAGTCTAACGCCGAGAAGGAGGTGAAAGGGCATCTTATTGTCAAGGGCGTGCGCACGTGCCGAGGGCTCGCTCCCGTGTTTGTTCGGGGAGCTCGGCTGATGAGAGGTGGGGTGCTGGCGACCGCCGAGTCGCCACGCGTGAGCCACTTCCCGAGCTAACCCAGCTTTCTGCGACTGACCCTCTCCGTGACCTGCGACCCGGATGTGCTTCAGGGAAACATCCGTCAACTACGAGACTGTCAAAACTCTGTGACAAGTGGTAGGACACCCAGCTCTGCTGGGTAGAACGGGAAGCAGATGCGTATGGACTTCCCTAAGAAATGGTCTGCAGGAGGACTTCAGGTCCGGCTTGCTCCAGGAGCCCACATGCGGCCGTCGGGGCCGGTTTTCACCACATAGCTCTGGCTTCGTGTTTGTCAGCCTCCACGGGCTGGCCCCAGCACCATCTTCCCCTCCACTCCCAGTCTCTGCGGAGTCAGCTCCCAAAGCACTAGCCAGCACCTCACCAGCCTTTCCCCGACGCATGCTGGCTCTTCCAGATGCCATATCTGCGGCACGTGGCTGTAGCGGTGAGGTCGGAAGGCAGGGCCAGGCAGGCCTCCGGGCCACTCCGGCCTTCGACTGTTTGGGGGAAGCCCACCCATGTCGGGCAGGGCCATCAGCTTTAAGCGTTAATCTCCTCCAAAACACCCTCACGACAACACCGATAATAACGTTTGACTACCTGGGCGCCTCCTATCCCAACCAAGTGGACACATCAAGTTAACCATGACAACAGTAAATCTCCTTTTTTTTTAAAAAGCCATATAACTGAAGAAAACATTAAACAATCATGTAAGAGATTTCAGCAAAATATCGAAAGATGGAAAGAAGACGTCAGGTGGTCGCTGAAGGAGCAGCCCAGCGGTGGTTGTTTATTGATTTTTTTCAAAAAAAAAGAAAGAAAACAAAACAAAAATGCTTAGGGACTGTGTGTTCGAGAAATCGTGGAAATCAGCACGTGGGGTGGGGCTGAAAACGAAACTGTAAGAAACACTAGACCTCCCCAGCCCCTCCTTTAGCCTTTGCTAGCGTCACCTGTCCCCCGAGCCCTGGCTGTCACACTGAAGCTTTGCTGTCTGGGAAGGGTCAGTGCCAACGACTAGCCCGGGGCCCTTTCTTGGCCGAGAGGCAGGGCGGGGGGAGGGGCGGTACCGAGCACGGAGTTCAAGGGCACGTCCTTGGACATGGCCTGGTGATGCCCGCCCGCGACAGCTTCCTCGTTTGAGCCCCAAGTCACTGAAACACGGCGGGGGATCGAGGACTTCGTTATAAGCGTCATGGTATCGTTCCCCTTGACAGAACACTGTCTCGTGACCTTGTGTCACAAATTAGGAGGGAGGTGGGAAGGTCGGGCCATGACTCGTGCTCCGAGCCTCGAGCCTCTTTGGCGTGCGTTCCGAATCACGGGGGAGCTTTGAACTTCGTCTGTGTTACGGACCGTGCTCTAATTACATAAACGCTCACGATCCATGCGTGGAAACCGCGGCCTGAGCCGTAAAGATTCAGGATAAATACGTTTGTTACTTTTCAATAACTCAACTCAGTTCCTTGTCCGCGTTTCCCGGTTCCTTGTCCGGTCGTCAGACCGCATCGCGGTCACCGTGAGGCCCACCTCCCCGTTCCTTGTGGTGACGTTGATACACCGGGGCACCCGACACGCGTTTGCAGAGCTCAGGGACAGGGACGTCTGACTGCGTATGATGTGGCCGTGACATTCCCGCCGTCCCCGGCCTCCATGCGTCGGCCCGTGAGAGCCCCACGGCACGCAAGTCACGCGGGAAAAGCTTTTTACCCCCAGCGACAGAGTAAGGTGTCTCGTCGGGTGCAGAAGCTCGCTGGCTGCTCCCAGGCCGCCCCGGGCACACGAGACCAGGCTGCTGCGGTAGGACCCGGGCGTGGCCAGCCTCCAGGACGCAGGACGCAGGACGCCTGTGCAGCCGCCGGCCCGGTCACCTCTCAGGCACCTCCTCTCTCTGGGGACCGTCTAGGTCCCTGGGGACCCTCCTCAGGAAGCCAGTGACAGGGCGGCCGTCTGGCCTCCGTTCCCATCTCTCCGTAGCTTGACATGGGAAGCAGAGGACCCAGGCTCCGTGCGAGAGCCACCGACATCCTCCCTTGCCCCCGTCACCCCTCCTCCCAGTCCGACAAACTCAGGGAGTTACGGGGTGCTTGCATTCCTCACTGAGCGCACCCACAAATCTTAACACTGGCCGAATGGTTCTTGTTTTTCTCTTACGATGTTCACTGTTAAAAACCAGATGCCAGGAGAAGACTTTCCTCTCTCTCTCTCTCGCTTTCTTCTCTCGTCTTTATCGTAAGCCTCGGTGCTGGAGCTGGACTCGCTAAATGATCACGCCGTCCGTGTCCACCTCTGCCCACGACCAGCGGTGGCAGGATACGAGGCGCCGGAAGTAAAGCTTCCAGATCTGGGGCTGGAACCGAGACGCTCAGGAACGGGCGCCGTTAGTCTGCTTCTGTCTGGCGATTAACACTGGCCCTGCTCGCGCGAGGGGTTCTCCCGACAGCTCAGTCCCACTCGCTCCCCTTTTTCCGTCAGGACCCTCGGCTGCGACCAGGCAGGAGAATGGGGTGCGGGAGGCTGGGTTTCTCCCGTTCTCCACCTGCCTCACTGGGGCCCCTTGTTGGACAAGGATGGAACGAGAGAACTTCGCCGAGTCGCTGTCATTTTTGACAGAGCCGGTGGGCGTGACGGGCTGGGGGGCGCCCCCTTTCTAAAGCTTCATCAGGCGAAGTCACACCGTGATCATTTAATCTGCGAACTACCTGTCTGTACACCTGGACCCCAGGAGGAGGCAGCCTCGCTGCTTGACTTAACCCGCCGCAAACGGACACACTCATTAGCGCGCGGTAACACTGCGTGCTAATATCGAGACGCGCAATATCGAAACAAGACAGAAGGAACCATGCAGGCAGGTTTCCCCAGGTGCACCCCACCGATGGATGGGGGTGCTCCCGTTACCCTAAAATCAGAAGGGCTCAGGCACCCCACCGGAGTAGGGTCTGGTTTCTCTCCGTGGTCTGGCCCAGTGGTTTTTTAACATTCGAGTCCCCGAAAATCATGTCGTCGCTCCAGATACACGAAACCGTCTGCCCTACACCTTACGGGCAATTGAAGGGAAAATTCAAGGAGTAATGAACTTTCTGCAATTTCTGCCGTTAGCTCTGACTCTGGGATGTAATCCTCTGGGGAAAAGGCGGCTTCATTACACAGTACATAGAGACTCTGGCCCTTCCAACGTAATGATGACTGTAATGAAAATGTATGTTCGCCACAGGTTTACGAATCATTCAGTGGAGGTCAACAGCTTAACAGACTGTCGGCTTTATTGTGAATTTTAATTACACAAATGGTTCCTGAATATCATATTATACGTTTAAAGAATTGCGGATAAGGCGACCCTCCCACGTTCTGGTCCCTTCTGTCACCATAAATGAACACGATTTGAAGTTGTGTATCCTTCCTGACCTTTGAGCTTTGACTTACACATTCACGCACGTGTAAAATCTACATCAGATTTTGTGATTTTCAACATAAAACGCTTTCATTCTGTAGCTGTCATTCTCCAGCTTGCTTTTCCCTGAGCCCACGGTGTTTCTAGGGGGCCGGGCATATCTGCACCCACAGAACTGTCCCGTGGTCATCTTAGTCAGAATGGGGTAGGTGACGCTGCAGTAATGACTATTCTCAGACATCTCAGGGGCCCAACGAAACGAAACATTAGTGCTCACTCACGTGACGCCACCTTCAGATCGACCGGGCGCATTCTCACCCAGCGACTCAAGAACGCAGACTTTTCCATGTCCCCCCCCCCCAGCCCCCCACCGTGCTCAGAAAGGCTTGATGATTTTGGTATTAAGTTCATTTCGAAATGAGTTTCGGCTTAAAAACATGTCGCAAGAATAATAGGCAGAATTCCCATAGTCCGTGCGCTAAGCTCCTGTGGACGGCGGCGTGTGACATGGCCGTGTCACATGTGGGCACGGCGTGTGACAGGGCTGTGCTCACAACCAGGAAGGAGACGCGGCCGCAGCGCTGTTGGCGAGGGTGCACCGCCTGCAACCCTGCCACTTGTCCCAGCGGCGGCCCAGGCCACGCCACACACACCGCACGCGGTTCCGCGGCCCCGCGGCCCGCGCACTCGGGCGTGATCCGCCACACGCTCGGCTTTTCACGGCCCTGCCCTTTGTAACGGTGCTGGCCAGCGATTGTGTAGACTGCCCCCGCTGCCCCTCAGTTTGAGTTTGGCTAATGTTTCTTTGTGATTGAATCAGGTTATGCTGCTTGAGCATGAAAACCATGGCAACGACGTTGCCTCCTGTTGGGAGGTAGATGCCGGTCTGTCCTGTTGCGGGGAGGTGACCTTTGAGCATCTGGTGAAGGAGTCACTGCCAGCTGTGTCGACTGGAACATTCCTGCCTTCCGCTGTGTGTAAATACTTTGGAACTGCCCTGTATACTTTGCCTGCGAATTTGGGCATCCCTTGATGATTCTCGGCCGAAACCCTCACGATGGCGTTTGCCAAACGGTGATTTTCTATTTGCACCATTCTTTGTACATTTATTTATTGGAATTCATTCATTCACTCAGCTAGGTACTTACAGCAGCTTTGGACTCATGCGTACTGGTTTAATCCTGTGGATTATCATCCTTTACGGTCGTTATTTATTTTCTTTGCTCAAAGTGCCCCAGATTTGTCCATTCGGAATTGGGCAGGTCGGCTCCTGGGCCCTTTCAGATGCCACCACTTTTGTTTTGGCCACCGTAAGGGGTCCCAGACGGGAATCTGCCATTTCTCCAAAGATCCAGGCTCCTTTCACTGGGGTATATCACTGGGAATCCACAATCTGGGTGCTTTCCTGATTTTGGATTGAAATAATACCTCACACGCTGCTCACAGTCCTGGGTCTTGTCACACGTGCTCCTAACCCAAGAATGAGAGAGGCTGGGAAACGGTGTCTCCGTGCCCAGGAAGAGGACACAGGGTGACAAACGTGTGGCTTTGCCGCCACCGCCACCCAACGCCTTGGTGAGATTAGACCCTCCGTTTAACTAGCCCGAGACCATGCTCCCAATTTGTCACTTTTAAAAATGCGCACAGCGTTCCACGTGCAGCCTCCCTCCTGGGGCACGTGCCCGTCGCTGCTGAAAAGCACCCCGGCTGAGCGGTGATCGGGGACAGCTTCAGACGTGGCCGAGGCGGTGTGTCCCGATTTTATTAAAACGCCGTACGTGAAACACCAGCGCCCACGTGTCTTTCGGGCTCCGTCCTCTTTGCGGCTCTGTCACCAGCTGCTTTTCCTGCGTAACGAGAGGAAGGGGACCGTGGCAAGCTGCTGTGTCTGAAACGCCACGGCTGGTTATCTTATTTTTGGTTCAACTGTCTCCCAAATGAACCCCAAAATAGAGAAACCCTCTTGCCAGAACTGGACTCAGGGATTGGTTGCCACGGCCCTCTGTTTAAAATAAGCCTTTCTCATTAGCAAGAGGGAAATCATACTTTTTGTTGTTGTTGCTGAGCGATGTTTTCTGCTTGTTCGTTTCATATTGGTTTCAGGTACCCAGCACGGGGGTTAGACCCTCAGCCTGCGGGTCTGTCCAGGCGCCACGCTTGACTGCGCGGCCTTGCTTGAGCAGTCTATTGCCGAATGTCTTAAACGACAGGTGCTCCATTATCTCTGGTGATTCCGAGCTGACGAACTTGGCCGTGTTCTGCTCCAGGGCCCACCTACAGTGACTCACCTTTCAGACTGCAGGTCGGCTCCTGGGAGAGGCTGGCCCTGCACGTTCTCTCTGTCTGTTCTCTGAAGAGGTCCTCCCTGTCTGCTCCAGCTTGGTCACCTCTGTCACTCCGGCCTCCCTGAGCTTGTAGTGCAGCGAGGCGGGCATGACCTGGCCAATCTAGTGAGAGTTAACAGACTCGTGGACGCAGACGCTCGACTCTCCGGGTGGGAACCTGTGTCCCACCCCTTCCTGGCAGTGACTCCGGGCATCGCTCACCCGCGTCCCTCCATTTCCGCTTCTGTTAAGTGAGGACGACACCTTCCTGCGTCTCGTGGGGTTTTCCTGGTGACCGAGCGAATTCTGCAGAGCGCTCTGAGCCGGCCTGGCGTGTCGGAAATACAGTTTATCGCTTGGGGAGCCCTCTTCACTGTCTGAAATATCATATCGTCTTTCCTCCCCACAAGAGAGCGGTCTCCGTGAGAGCCACTTGGCTTCCCTTGTCATCGCTGGTCAGCGCCGGAGCCAGGAAGAGGGACTGGTTTACAGCGGTCACTGGACAAGCGGCAGCTCGACTGGCAGATGGGTGACGACGGGGTGACCAGTCGACGGGCGTCAGCCCCGCCCGGCAGCCGTCCCACGGGCACTCGGGGGAGGGGCCTTTGGGACTCGAGGTCACATCCTTGGGTGCCCAGGCTCCCCGCTTCAGGCACAGACGACCAGCAATGCTAACTCCTCACGGGTGCGACTGATGGGGATGCTCGCCACCTCCCGCGTGCGGAGGCCGAGCCCGGCCCGGCGCGGAAGCTGACCCCGGCCCGGTGAGGAGGCCGAGCCCGGCCCGGCGGTTCGGTTCGGATCGGATCCTCTTTCTTTCCGAGCTCGTGCCCTTTGCTGTGCCGAACAACGAACCGTCCCCACCCGAGGTGCTCGTGAGGCCGCCTGGGTGCCACCAGCACCTCGGTACCTCAGACGTGCGAGAGATGTAAATTTTTCTATTTTTCTATTTTTCTAATTCTCATACTTCCTCCAGGACCAAACGTAGCTTCCGTGAGACGTGGTCGCTGCCGAGTCACGCGCTGGGCTCGGCCTTCTTCCCACCTGGTCGCGGGCGCTCAGTTAGCCGGTGACCGCCGGGCCTCGCCTGGACCCCTGGCGTCGGCACAGGTGCCAGCTTTCCGGGCCAGGCTTCTGCCCTCCCAACCACACGTGCCCACGGGGGTGTCGGGAGCTCTGGGTCTGTGTCAGGCCCTCGGTCGTGCAGGTATTTTCATGTGTCAGCTGCTGTCGTCAGCTCCCAGCGTGTGCTCCGGGAGGGACCGGGGGAGGGACTCCTCCCCTCGGCTCTCAGAGTCCAGTCATACCAGAAGCGGCCCTGGCGTGACTCGGCCCCGGGCCGAGTCGGGTCGTAGCTGCTTCCCCCCGAACCTCATCTTCTGCTCTTCCCCCGTCTCCTCACTGCGGATGCCCGACTTGGCGCCGCCTTGGTTGGGTTTTCCACGGGCAGGATGAGGGTTCCTGTCTGTTGGTTAACGGGGGACGTATTCCCAGGAGAAGCTGGTGAGGAGGGACGGAAGGGCATGAGCAGCCAGGCCAAAGGCTCGCAGGGGTTCGTGGTCAGCCCGGCCCCGGGGGGCTCTGGAGCACCCGGCATCTCTGGGCAGAGCCCCTGGAGGCGAGGGAGCCATGCTTTTCCCTGCCTGCCAGTCGGGCCTGGGCGATGGTTTGGGGGGAGGTCATAGCCCCCAGATGACCCCAGGAGAGGCCAGTCCCATGGGCCAAGGCGGTTCTCGGTCGTGGGTGAGCGGTGGGCCGTCAGCACCCAGCCCTCGTGGTGGGTGAGGTGGGGATAGGTGCTTAGTGGTTCTGCTTCTCGGATACAGACGGGCAGTGTGGTCTTCTGTCCTGGGCATCGGGAGGGTCTTCCGTTCCCAGCTCATGTGGCTGCCTTCCCTCGGGGGACCTCGGTCTCGTCCCCTTTCTTCACCAAGTGGCAGCAAAGCTCTGAGGCTTGGGCAGCTTCACTAACGAGATGCCAGGTGCCGATCTAGCCCCTGCTCAGCTCTGCCGAGTCCTGACACAGAAAGGCCCCGGCTGCCAGCGGGACCGGGGGCCGGGGTGTGGGGGGCGGGAGCAAAGCGCGGCCAAGACCAGGCTCCCCGGGGTGTCCGTTAAGGTGGAACTTCTCCAGGCGTACCCGTTTTCCCCTCGCGGTCACTCTGTCCCGGTCACCACCTCCAGTTCCATCGGCCACGGAGACCACGGACTCGTCGCACCTCTGAGAAATCACTCATTCACACGCGCGTCGGTCATTCGCTCGAGCTCCCGTCTAGGCCTGGGACGTGGAGGCGCACACAGCTCGCCGACTCCCTGCTCCTCTCTGACAGTCTGGGGGGCGGATGACAGGAGGGGGGGAGCACGTGCCAGAGCCAGTGCCGTGCACAGCGACGCGGGGCGACGGGGGAGGAGAGACCGCCCGGGGGTCCGCAGCATCGCCCCGGCTGAGATCGGCCGAAAGGGGCGAGGCTGCTCTGCAGGGACCAGGGAAGCGCGCGGGGCCTGAGCGGACGGCGGGCGACAAGGCCCTGGACAGGGCGGACGGTCCCCTGGACTGGGCGAGGGAAGCGTGCGGGGCCTGAGCGGAGTCGGCCCCTGGGGAGGGCCGGGCAGAAGCCCCCGGCGGCTCTCGAGCGGGGGGCGGTCGCTGTTCTGTGGTCTCCCGGGTCTGGGGAAAGCGGCCTGGGGGCCGGCCCCGACTCTTCCCTGTGTGCTCCGCCGCTATGTCCCAGCCCTGGACTAGGCCGCCAGCGAGGTCGGCAGGCGGCCTCTGCCCACGTCCACTCCGCCCTCGTCCTGCGGCCCCGATGCTCCCCGCTCTCCAGCCCCAGGGGCCTCTCCTTGGCCGCCCCGGACAGCTCTGCTGCACCCCACAAGCCTGGGGTGCCCCGCCTGGCTGGTGATGAGGCCCTCCGCCCCGCTGCTGAGCCCCAACTGCAACTCTCATCTCTGGCCCTGGTGTCCCCACTGACGCCCAGGCCCCGCGTCCCACTGGGAGCACCTTGAGGACATCAGCGCCTTTCAGAGAGAGCTAACACGGCCACAGGCGTCTCCCGACCCATCGCTCCCCGCTCGGTGCCCCCCGGCCTTTCCCGCCTCAGCACCAACAGCACAGCCCCCCAGGCCACTGCCGGAGCCTCCGCCTGGGTCCAGGCGCCCCTCCTGGCAGCCACGCCACCTCCCTGCTCGGGACCCTGCAGCTGAAAACAAACGTCTGCCGCCGGCTGCAGGGCGGCTATAATCTGGGTCCCGGCTTGTCCCCTACACTCGCCCGGCTCCGCCCTGCTGCTTCTCTGACGTGCTGAGCTCATCCACCCGCGGAGCCTTTGCTCGGGTCCCCCCTCACCTGACAAGGTCCTCCCCATCCTAACAGGGCCCCCATTGTTCTCTGAGTGGCAGCTCGTGCGTGGCCAACACAGGGACCTAACGTCCGCCGAGGAGCTTAACACTAGGGCCCCTGCCCGCGGGTGCTGACCGCCCCGCTGGAGAATGAGCCTCGGTGCCGGGCGCTGCCTGGCCTGGGGCGCGTCCTCCCGGGGGGCCAGAGCCCACGGCCGGCCGCGTGCGGGTCAGTCGTGGGCAGCCTCGCTGGGATGCACGCTGCAGGGGCCCCTGAGGGCCAGCCAGGCTGGACGCCCCTGAGACACATTCTCGCCCACCTCTTCCCGCCTTTCCTTACAGGCATTTCCTGAAGCTTCCCCCCCCACCCCCCCACGTCCCCATCTCAGACTCTGCTCCCGGGAGCCGGGCCGAAGGCACGCGTCAGCCCGCGTCCCCTCCGTTGGCTTACCTTCTGTCCTTTCTGCTCACGATGGGTCCTCTGAGAGCAGCCAAGTCAGGTCCGAGGCCGTTCCCGCCTGGGACAGTGCTCCGTGCATCGGGGGCGCCCAAACATCCTACACGCGAGAAGGAGCAAACGGACGCGTGGACGCCTCGCCGGCGAAATGACCGTCTTTTGGCACGAAGGACAAAGTGAGCACATGGCCAGGAGCAGACCTTTCCTCTGGCAGACATCGCTCCGAATTAATTCCGGGACAGTCCCATCAATTCACCGTTCAAAAGCTACTTCTGCCAACGGGCGTGTGTCAGCCGGCGCATGCTAGGCACGCTCGCTGTCTTTCTCAGTTTGAGGATGAGCCACCTCTCGTTGTGCACGGTGTAAGATGGCGAACGAGCCACCCACAGCCGTGCACACTCGACGCCTCACTTACGATCAGTGATGATGATAATTACTACGGTCGAGTGTTCTGACTCTGTTTCTCGTGTGTAAAGTCTGATTTACACGGATAATCCCATTTAATCCTTGAATCGATGCTGTACATTAAGTGGGATCTCGCCCAGCTTTATACACGGGGCTCTCAGAGAGTTTAAGTGACTTGCCCAGATCAGGGCGGGCGGATCAGAATCAGTAAGTCAAACAGAACACATTTGTCTGGTTTCATGGGAAAGCGTGTCCTATTTAAAAGCACAGTGGGCTGCGAGGGCTGTTCCTCGTCTCTTAATCGTTGTATCCGTTTGGAATGTCTTCATTGCGAGAGAGAGAACCTAACCCGAGATGGCTTAGCCAAAGAAGGCTGGTGTGACTCGACACCACGTGTAAATAACTCGACACCGCATGTAAATAACGTGATGGGACAGTCCAGGGTCTGGCTTCAGGCGCAGCTGGATCCAGGAGCTCAGACAGCGTCACTGGGAGCCCCCGGGGCTGGCTCTGTTCTCAGCCTCATTCCGCGTGGCAGTGTTGGATACCTACGGAGCTCAAGTTCAAGTTCACACCCTCCTAGATTCAAATCTGCTGGCATTTCCCAGAAGCCCCAGTGACAGTCTCATGCTTCATTTCCTCTGCGTGGGTCACATGCCCATCCCCGGGCCCATCCCTGCGCTCAGAAGGATGGACACAGGCTCGGCTCACCTCCAGTTCATTTCTCCAGAAGACACTGTTCTTCATGTCGTCGGCCCGTCGAGCATGGACAGGTGGCCTCTGCGGGTGAAGCAGGGTGCCGACGCCTCACGGTGGGCCTGTGCCTCGGCACTGAGACACGCAGTGGGCCCTGGGGGGAGCTGCTCGTCACGTCTCCCGTCCCCAGAGCCCGGAACCCGCCACGTGCCCGAGGCCCTCGCTGCCGGCGGGAGCCCGCCGCGTCCGTTTGCTCAGCCTCCCAAGTTGGACCCTCGTGGGCATAAATCTCGGTGGACAGGCTCGGTTAATCAAGAAATATTTATTTCTTTGTTTTGCTGTAACTCAACTTAATTACTTTTCCAAGGCCCCATTTTTCATGGTCTGGCAGGGAAATTAACCTCGGTCTCGCTCTGTCTGTCTCTGCGGCCCGGCGCAGGTGGCGGGGCTGAGCACGCAGCGCTGGGGCCTCGGGCGGTCTGCCCCACCAGGTAGCGGCCTGGCGTCTGGGGTTTGCAGGCGGTGCAGGGGGCCCGGCGCTGTTGGGGGGCGAGCCGTGGCCCCCTCAGCCGGATCTCACCACCCCTCGCTTTTCCTAGCACGGCTGCCGCGAAGCCCCGAGGGGCAAGGATCCCCACCTCCCCTGCATCCTCGCCCCACCCCGATGCGGGAGCCCAGCACCTCAGGCGGCGGGAACGAGTCCCACGCCCAAGTCCTCCGCGTGTGGACAGGGCGCCGTGGCCTGTCCTGACCCCTCCCTTTCCGCATCCGGCTGAGACCAGACGTCTGTCCCAGCCCCTCCCCGTGTGTGTCAAACCCGGGGGGGTGGCGCTCTGAGCACCCGGCCTGCAGACGCCGATGCACAGACGTGTGCGGACCGCGTGACCCATGCGATTGCGATTTATTAGGTGGGTCAGGCTGCTGCGTGAGCCCCCGAAGGCCGAGGCTCACCCAGGAGAGGGGAATTCCTCCTCCGGGTTAGGGCCCAGGTTCCTCCCGCCCCGCGCCTCCGCCATCCCCAGATCCTGCTGGTGTCCGTGTGGCCCCCGAGGTCTGGCCAGCACAGCAGGCAGAGAGCAGCCGCCAGCACGCTGGCCGCCGGAGACCCCGGCCAAACCTGGCACCCACTCCCGTTGGCTATTCTTGGCCACATGACCCGCCCAGCAGCGAGGCATGCTGGGAAGTGTCGCCTGGCTTGCGTCCTGGGCAGAGGGGACAGTGGAGTCAGGTGAATGCTGCAGTCGGGGACCTTTGTCCTCACGCCGCCTGCGGCTCCTCGAGCCACGGCCTCGGACACACATCTACGTGCGTGTCGGTGCGGGGAGGGCGCAGGCGGGCGGGGACCGCCAGCTGCTTGCCCGTTCCCATCGGGCAGGGCAGGGCGGGCGGCGAGGCCAGGAGTGTCCCTTGCGGTCAGCAGCCGCCTTGCGTCTCACTCCGCGACACCTCCATGTGCGTGGACTCACCGTGCAGCTCCGCACACGCGAAACCCGCACGTTGAAATTCATGGGCGATTAAGCAGATTTCCAAAACCAACCATGATGGCACACGGTTTCCCCTCATGCCCCTGCTGACATACGCCACCTCTCACGGAAGAGGCAGGCCCCGGGCCGAGGAAGCCCAGCAAGCAGGCGAGCATCCATCTCCCTTGTCCCCCTCGGGGGAGTGGGCGTGACGGAGCCAACCCAGACCTCGCCCGGCCCTGTGGGGGCGGCCACCCTGCCCCCGTCAGCCACCAGCACCGGCCTGGCCTGCCCCAGACACACTTGGGGAAGGATGGCAGCTGTCACTCGGCCCGTTTAAACCGCCCTGTAGAGAAATCGAGTGTCGCTCACTGCGTGCGTGGATACTTGGCCTAAGAGAAAGGGAAGCTCAGAGCCCACGTGGCACGTTCGTCCGCGCCCCGCAGCCCTCTGTCTGTCCCAGACGCTCGTGGGAGGCGTGACTGTGCCCGCCCCCGTGCGGTCACATGAATGACAAACTGTGCAGCTCTCAAGACAGATTCCAGAAGGAGAGTTTCCGAGAATATTTCGAACAATGAAATAAATAGAAGGCTCTCCTGGGAGGCAGCTTTGACGGTCCCAGAACGTGTCTGCATGTTATTGTGGCATATGTTGAAATATCAGTCTTGCTTTTTAGCTATGATCACTCAGTCATTCAACAAACACTGAGTCCCTGTTGCGTGACGGTCCCCGTAATAAGTGTAGATAAGATAGGGAGGGACCTGCCCGTGTGGCGGGACCAGTCCTTGTGTCCACTGGGCTCTCAGCTGCAATGACAGACGTTTTACCTTCTTGTCAGAGGCAGAAGAGGAAGTTAGGTGAGGAGGTACCAGTGGCTCGCAGAATCACGGGGACCGTCCTAGACTCGCATCTGGAAAGTGGACAGCGGGTTCGTCAGGGCCCCAGAGAAAACAGATAGTCCATTCAAATTAGGACGGTCTGGAGCGAATTTAACAAGGAGTTTAGCCAGGATGTTAGCAGGGGCCGACGAGGACAGTGGCAGCAGGCCCCTGGGTCCTGACGGGGTGAGGACAGGAAGTAGTCCCCGGAGTCAGGAGGCGGAGACCATTGCGAGGGGAGGGCTGGCCGAACCGCTGCCGAGACCTTCGGCGAAAGGAACAGGGCCTTCAGGGGACCCCGCGGGGAGGAGGGCCGGGCGCAGCAGCCCCTTACTCCCCTCCTCCAGGAGGGGTGCTCCCCACTGGGGGGACCCATCCAGGAGCCCGTGGGCAAAGGGGCTTGTTACTGCAGCCCTCAGCGGTCACCGCCAGGCCAGCCAGCGGGGGAGAAGCGAGGGTCATTCCGTTTGGAAGGGGTGACCGGAGGAAAAGCCAGCAGAGGCGGCCGGGAGGCGGCTGGCAGCCAAGACCACAGCCACTACCGTGTCACACAGAGGCCGCGCGGGGACAGACAGGTCACCCTCGTGCTGACCGTCTTCACTCCTTCCTATTGGTGCCTCCTCGGCGGGACAAGACGGACAATCCGGAAGCTGATAAGTGGACGTGATGATCACGGGCGGTTTTCAGTGCTGAGGAGACATTCCCGAAGCACCTGCAAGGTGCCACCTGCACGAGGCGGATGCCCTCGGCCACCAGGGAAGACGGGGAGGCGTTGCAGGGGGTCCCAGGGAGCACTCGTCACAAACGTGGTTTTTATCGTTTACAAGGCAGTACCTGCTGATGGCCTCACGCATGACAGAGCCCCCTGTGGGCCAGGCGACCGGCAGAGTCTAGGGGGATTTGGTTGCTGCTTAGTGAGCGCCCTTCCAGCATCAGGGGCTCAGTGGTGAGGCCGTCTCTGCAGTCTGACCTTGTCTGATAAGAAACGTTAAAACAGGCGTTTTAACAGAAAATTACCCTGTGTCCCCATTCGTGCCTGAGTCCGTTGCGTGGCAGCACATAGCGCTTTATTCGGTTCTCATCTGGCGCCTTCGGCGATTGCTACGTGTCGCACAATGAGACACCGAGTTCACTCCGAAGTCTAATCCGTTAGTTGTCTGCACTTCACTCGTAGGCTAGATTTTGCGAGGCGGATGCTTTACAGTATTGAGTCTTGCAGCATCTTTTCACGATAGCCGCGTTTATTAGTGTGAGATCAGGAAGTCATGTGAGTTCGTTATCACAGGGTTGATGGGGACATCGGCCGCTGATGACACAGTTTCGGCACCAAGTGAACAAACGCTGTGTCCTGCAGCAAACGTTTCAACAGACGTGGACCCCTCGACAGGCATTCTCAGTCCCCAAATCATAAGTCAGAGTGGGATTCTTAGATATTTTAATTTGATGCAACAAGGCTTTACTCTTCCTTGCAAAGAGGCCTGCCGAAGCCCACCCCACGACACCAAGATAGGGGGGAATTATACGGGGGACCAGTTTGATGTTCTCGGTATGTAAGCATTCCGTCAATGCAGCCTGACTTACCTGTTAAGACGTCACCGCTAGCTCGGGGCTTTGTCGCCTCAAAGCACCTCAGTGTCAGGTGTTAGCACGAAAATGGCTCCTCCGTCTCTGACGACACTTTTCCGAGTCTGTGCATGCCGGCCCCTCGCCTTGCACAGCGTGAGGAGGGTCGCCCGCCCATGGCGAGGGAACCTCCCGGAGAACTAGTGACGATTTCAGTTGTCCTAGGTGGTGCTGGGTCTGTCCTTCGTCCCACAGCCGTGGGAATCATAGTAAGTAAAATTTCGCATCCTGTCTTTTTGAAAAAGGGTGAGAAGCCACAGAACAATATTCCAGGAGACAAAGCTGTTCACGATTCTCGTTTTCACGGTCGTCGAAATGCTGGAAAATGTCATTTAGTTGCCACATCCAGAGGGTGACCTGGTTTAGTAATATTTTAGGAGGCTCACAGCACGATGCGTGTGGGGAATTCTGGACGCTGGGGAGGGAGAAGCTGGCCGCCCGGCTAGACGCCCCTGGGAAACGTCATTTAAAAGAGTGATCCCCGTGCTTGCCCTCTGCAGACACGGGTCTGTCGTCCACGCTTTGAGGCCCGAAACGAGGAAGAGCTCTGCAGCTGACCCCCAAACCGAGGAGTCGCGAAATACAGATGGAGAGCAATGTATACTCTTCCCAGAGAACATCTGTGTGTTCGCTCCTGCACTTTAGCTTTAGCGATTTGCTGATATACATTTTTCGAGAAAATAAAATGAGCTACTTAGAAGGCTTTTAAAACACCTTTTCAATTAAGGAGGAAGAGACATTAATAAGAAAATCCATATTATGGCTCGTCCAGTTCTCATACCTTTGGTACCAGCTTAATGGGCAGAAAAAAAATGGCTCAGATGAGCATGTAATTTATTCTGGACCAGAAAAGATCCTTCCCTTCCAGTAAACGAACGGGACAGGCTCGCCGCCGGACAGGGCTGTGTCTGGCGCGTCGCTTTTCCCTGTAGCCACGGGAACCGGGTCTGGGCCGCGGAGACCTCGCGCCCGTTGCGTGCAGTTCCGTCCGCGCCGTCGTGGAGCTGCTGTCCCGTCTCTTCCGCCGGCATCAGGCCCTTCCCGAGACCCAGCTCTCGGGTCTCCGAGCGGACGAACGGGACAGGCTCGCCGCCGGACAGGGCTGTGTCTGGCGCGTCGCTTTTCCCTGTAGCCACGGGAACCGGGTCTGGGCCGCGGAGACCTCGCGCCCGTTGCGTGCAGTTCCGTCCGCGCCGTCGTGGAGCTGCTGTCCCGTCTCTTCCGCCGGCATCAGGCCCTTCCCGAGACCCAGCTCTCGGGTCTCCGAGCGGACGCGGGGGACGCGGGGCCTGGCGCCGTGAGGTGGAGATGCGATGCCGGTGGCCGTGACACGCGGGCCGGGCGGGAAGCTGGCGGAGCGGCGACTCATCCTCTGGCTAAAGGGGCGGCCGCGTCCCGCGCGGTCCGGGTGTCGCTGGGACGCGGGCCCCGCGTCTTGTTCTGCGTCATGTCGTTTTTTCTCCCCGTCCGTCTTAACTCCTGCCCGCTCTGTGGGCCACGGCGCAAACGTGAACACGAACGCACCGCGACCCCGCAGCCCTGCGGGAAAGGGAGGCTCTGAATCGGTTTATCAGCCGGCATCAGGAGTCTGCCGAGAGCAGGGACTCCCCTCACCCAGGAAAACAGTCTCATAAAAAAACATCGGCTGCGAATGTTTATGGCGCAGCCGCCCTCTGAACTGCACAGGTTTGAACCGACGTGCGACGTTTTTCTGTAAACACCTGTTCCGTTTTTCCATCCGCGGTTGGGCGTCCACAGATGCAGCGGGTGGACGTGTGCGTTTTACGTAGGGGACCCGAGTGTCCACGGATCGTGGTTTCCACAGGGGACACCAAGGGACAACTAAATTCCGCAGAGTCAGAAGTTACACCTGGGTTTTCAGCCGCATGGAGGGTCGGTGCCCCGAACCCCCACGTGGTTCCGGGGTCAGCTGTAGTTGGAACTGGAAGCAGCCAGGGTGTCCTCCGGCAGGTAAGCGAGCGGATTCTGGTACCTCCAGCCGGTAGAATGTCACTCGGCCGCTGCGTTCCTCCGCGAATTTGGATTTTCTGGCAGAACAAACCCGTCTTCCGAAATTCACCCTCTTCCTTTTTCCTAGTTTCCTGCCCCTCTCCGAGTTCTCCACGTGAGACTCGAAATGCGTGCAGACGGCGCGCTGTCCCCCCTCTGCTCGGGGGTCAGTAGCCAGTCCCCCCCCTTGGTCGCCTGCTCACGGCCGTCCCTGCTCTCGTGAGGAGCGCGGCTGTGAACGTGCGAGCGGCCAGCGCTCCCTCCCCCGTGAGCCGCTGCAGCTCCAGGTGAAAGCCTCAGCCAGGTGCCCGCTCAGGTTACCAGCAGAACAAAACCAACCCAAACGAGAACATTCCAGCGGCTCATTAACATTCCAAGAAGTGGTAGTAAGAGAAGGAATTATCCAAGATGTATTCAATCAGTTATTAGCTAAACCCATAAAAAATTAATCAGGAGTAATTTGCTATCTGATATTGACATTTTATATTTCTCATTTGTGCTAAAGAAAATCCCATTAAAGAATCTAATTTACTTTGCATGAAACTCACCTTTCCAAGGCTTGAAATCGGTTCTCGCCAGATGATCATCAGGACACCCACAAAAGAACCGAAGACAGCGCCCTGAGTTAGCACGGAGACGGGCGACAGGCCACATTCCTTCCAGCCGTTCGCACCTGCTTTGCCAGAGCATGCTTGTTGGGCAGCCGCCCGTGTACGCAGAGAGCTGGCACTCGCACCCCCGACCTCCCCCCCGTGCACACGCTCACAGCCTCAAACGGCAGGCGGGTGCCACCGAGCACACTGTGCGTGCGGATGTCCCCAGCCGACTCGGAACCGGACTTGCTCCAGGGCTTCGGTGCAACGCGCCCGCATGCTAACGCCGAGCCTCCTCTCCTGCACGACTGCGCCAGACACGCCTGCTGTGAGCGAGCAAGGGCGTTTTAACTCGAACAAACGGAAGGCTCCGTGCGCGTGCTTTTCACCTGGAAAAGCGTGAGCGCAGCGTGCTGTGGTTTAGTGACTTCGATCAGGGGCGGAGAACGCGTGGGTGTGCGTGTGTGTGTGCGTGTGCGTGTGCTCGTGCACGTGTGTGTGCTTTGCTTCGCCGTGCTGGGCGTGTGCGTGTGCTCACGTGCACGTGTGTGTGCTTTGCTTCGCCGTGCTGGGTGGGAGGTTTAGAGGAGGACGATGAAGCGAAGTCTAGGTTTGCAGCCGAGATGGGGTCCGTCGCCGTGTCTTCCACAGGTGAGGTCTGGGAAAGGCAGCCCCATGCGCTCACAGACCCCGGTCTAAAAACGCCGCCCCTCTCGCCGGGCTGCATGTCCTCAGGGGTGTTGTACCCACTTCCGTGTTCCCAGCGTCTGGCGTTTTGAAACAGCTCAGTAACCGTGACATCTTAAGGGACTAATCGTTGGACTTCGTTCAAAATAAAACCTCGGGGGCAATAACCGAAAATAGGGCGAACGAGCAAATAACTTCTGACGACAGAAGACGAAGGAAAGTCGAAAGAAGGGAGAAAAATAGCCCAAAACAAAACAAAACAAAACAAAAGGCAAGAAGAAATGTAAAAGTAACACAAACTTCCACAACCCTGGATAAAGCACGAAATAGATAAAGCACGAAGGAAGTGAATTCACATTTATAGGGGACAGATAATCAGAACCAACGAAAACGAATTGAACCCTGCAATTAAAAGACAGAAATAGTCAGACCGCATTTAACAATTGCATACACGCCAGCCATACGTGCTTTCATTAAACACACACACACACACACACACCCCTAAGTAGGAGGTTAGAAAGTTATACACTAAGCAGCTCCGAAGCAGAGGGCTGTAACCACACTAGACTGTCTGCTTTAAGGTGCAAGGTGTAAATAGACGTAAAGATGGGTTCTGTCCATATGCGCACACTTTATACACTTTCCACGCGTATACATATTGTACAGAAAATCATAGGTTTCCGAAACGCGACCTCTCACACGGTCAGGCAGAGGGAGTCAAGTCGTGGGTGGAGGAGGGTTCGACTCTGGAGCCCGTCAAGGGGACACTCTGTGAGCCCCATTCTCCAGAGACCCACAGAGCAGGCGATGGCCCGTTTCCGGAATAACCGTTTTTGATCGACAGACCCCAGCGTCCCCGTTGAGGCCCTTTGAACGCCAGGAACGGTGTCACTAAGTGCCGCTGGGCTCGCAGCCGGGGGACCAGCGCCCGAGACGCGTCCTCCCTTCGCTCCCTCCCTCCCATCGTGGGGTCACAGGGGGTGATGCGTGTTTTCCTGCTCCTCGAACAGCCTCGGCCTCCCTCCCGTGCATCCGCCTTTAAGCCCACGGGCCCCTTCTCTGCTTCACGCATCCAGCAAACACCCTCGGTCGCCCGCACTTTTCCCAAGCACTGCGTCAGCAGCCGGAGTTGAGAAGCAAACGGAGCGTGTCTGGTCTCTGCCCTTGAGCAGCACGGAATCCAGAAGATAGATCTTAATCAAATAATTACGGATAAATAGGAGATGTCGCCGCCGAGTGCCGTGCGGAGAGATAGAACGTGCTAGAAGAACTGCAGAGCGGAGGTTGGCTCATCTAGAGAAGAGTCTTCTTCCTGGAAGCGATGCTCAGTCAGTCCGAGCGGGAACGGGCGGGGACAGAGTTCCTGGCGAGGGCGGCACAGGAGGGCGCATCACCCGGGATGCGGGAAGCAGGGCCGGGCGGCTGGGGAGGGGTCGGGAAGGCCGTCGCCGGGGTGTGTGTGGAGATGGCAGCG
>NW_006434829.1:1705876-1710211 GCF_000325575.1 Pteropus alecto
GGGGGAGGCCGGATGTGGGATGGACGGATGGACGGACAGACGGACAGGCCCCAGCACTGGGTGGATGGGGGTGACGAGGCGCCTGGACCGACAGCCCGAGCAGCCGCACGGAAGGCCGTGTCCATCCCCGAGGCGGGGACAGCAAGCGGGCCGAGGCCGGGGGACGGTCGTCTGCTTAGGCGGCCGGCACTGAACCTGAAGCAGGTCCCTTAGCAATGGGGCGTCGGTGCCAATGCCAGCAAGGCCTGGAGGAGTTCCGTCTGGGGGAGAAGCTGGCCTCAAAACGCAGCGGCGGCACAGGCCCACTCGGCACGCGAGGTCTCGAAGCTTTGTCTGTCTGTCTTTTAACCACAAATCAAGATCTCGCTCTGCGTGACGGTCCTGATGCCCCCCTCCTTCTGCTGCATGACACGATTGTGGGGCGCACAGCACGCTGGGGGGGCCTCGAGCTGGACTGCGGTGATGTTGGCACAGCCGCATGAATTTATTAAAACTCGTCGAATTATACACGTGAAACGGTCGACTTTATCTTATGTAAATTATACCTAAAAAAGTAGTTATGAAACGCACAGCATGGCCAGGACCGGCCTCTCGTGAGAAAAATTAAAAAAAAAAAAAAAATGAATTCAATTCGATGTTCTGCTCTCAAAGAAAGAATAGGAGTGACCATAATTTCAGGCTTTAACATGAATAGAATTTTTATTACAGCTATGCAGTAAAGCTCACTGTGTCACTCTTAATGAAATGTCTCAGCCATGACTTAAATACACATTTAATGTACGTCTAATGAGATTCTTTGGCCAACTAATTCCTGAGCCTGTTTAATGGAGTCTGTCGGTGGCGGGCTGTCTGCAGGGCCGTTCTCCGTCGGTGCCTCCCGATCGGAGGCGTCTTCAGATAATGGATCCCCCCACATCAACTGCCTTTGTGAATAAAAATTATCATACCCGCCCACGACAGTACTTATATTTCTGCTGGTTATTAAAAACCGATCCAATTAACATAAGAAGCTGTCGCTATTAGCATTCTTTATGCGTTTGTGACTCCCTGTGCCTACACTCTTCTCGAGAGATTTAGATAAAATAGGAAAATCCATGAAATGCACTTCATTTGGAAGGGAACTGGAAAAGAAACGCTGGTTTCGTGGTCGGGGCGGGCGGGGACAGGACGGCACTCGTCCCAAATCAGATTTTAGAGAAACGGGCGTTTTCCACGGGCGAGCTTTGGAAGCCAGAGTCGAGAGGGTTTATGCCCAGGAGGGTTTATGCCAGAGCGGGCAGTACAGGAACTCCTGCGGGGCCGGCCTGGGACGCTCAGGTATGTCCCTGACCTGGGACGCTCGGGCGTCTCGCTGACCTGGGACGCTCAGGCCCCTGCCGGCCGCAGCACCCAGCAGCCTACAGAGGGAAAGTGCTGGAAGCCTTGGCTCGCGTGCTGTTCCAAAGACGGTTGTTAGAGGACGGATCATGCCTTTTCTCGCAGCTCCCACGGTCCTGTGGCTTCACGTATGACGAGCACAGGTTCCACGAGCCTTTCTTTCCCTTATTTAAATTTCCATTCTTTAATTCCTTAGCGTCCCTCGTTGCGTTAAGGGGGCTAGACAGTGTTTTTGTGGAGTTTTTTTTCCTGAACTTATTTTATGAATTCTTCCCAATGATCGAACTCCTCGAGTCCTGTTTTGCCACAGGTTTAGCAGAATTTACACTTCAAACCTGCATTTCTGCTCCCATCCGGCTTCAGGGGCAGGAGAAGGAGTGATCTTTACAGCCCTAGTCCAAAGACATGGTATTTACATTCAAGATCATTTCTTCCTCTTCATTTTGCTTAGGACGTCCATTCCTAAATTTGGCCAGGTTGTGATGTTTAAAATACATACTCTGCCATTTTTCTTTAAACCCATTCGCCCTCGGAAACACGGAGACGCACTCGGGCAGACGAGATTTAATGAGGCTTCGGTTTCAGTTTCTCTCCCAGGTGACACGGACATTTACGGCCGCGTTTGCTTCGTGACAGCTCCGTCGTGAACCGGGACGCCTCCGGCACGGTCAGCCCCGCTCCTGCATCCCGTAATGAGGGTGGGAACGAGAGCGCTCACGGCCAGTGTAGCAGGACCTCGTTTTAAAAACAAAAATTACCGTTTGGGGGGGTGAAGGCGAGGGGGGAGGGCTCGCGTATGAAGAAGAGGAGTCACGCAAAGAACCTTTTTTTCTGAGAGTCGTAGTGACACGTGGCGTGCCCGTGCCTTGTCCCCACGGGGACCAGAGCCGTGAGCCGACGCACGCGGTCCGAGGCCCACACGTCTCGGGCTGGAGCAGGACGCAGATGAGCTTGAAAGTTTAAACCCTTCCACGTAACGCATTAATCATTTCAGTAAAAATAATAATTTTGATAAAAGTTTAAGTCATGTTAATGTTAACCTTCGACTTAATAAACTAATTTCACACTAAATAAAGATAACATTTCCGACCGTGGGTCCTGGGAGACGGAAAGCGAGGTGTCCGTGGAGACGGGTGGGGAGTGGTGGGTCAGTGGCCAGAGGCCGTCGGGGGCCGTGGCGCTGGCGCTGGGCCCCGCGTGCCGAGCTGGGGCCACGCGATGAGGTGGCCTCGCCCGCGGCCCTCCCTGAGCCCGGCCCTGAGCCCGCGTCCGGTCCTTGCTCCCCCGCGTCCTCTGCGGCACCGCCACGCTCCCTCGGGGGTCCCTGGGCGCCGAGGGCAGAGCCCGAGCCTCCGCCCCCCACGTCGCGTCCTTGCCCTGGGGCATGCCATCCGCAGGCCCACCCGGCGGTCAGGGCACTACGTGTCACCGAGGAAAGTGACCGTCCACCACGGACGAGGCTAACTCCCGGTGGTCCTCAGCATTACTGCCTGAGGGGAGCACCTAGGGGAGATGTCAAAGCTTCCTGAACCCCGAGGGCAGCCCACGCCAGCGACATCGGGGTGTCCGGGGCTGTCCTTTAACCTCTCCAGGTGGGACCTGCGGGCAGAGTCACCTGTGAAGGCCTAGGACTTAATTAGTGGGCACAAGACACGCGACTTCATTCTTACATCAGCTGACGGCAAACGTGATTAAGAAGTCTGGTAGGAGCGAGAAAAAGCACGTAATGTGTCAGGGACGAGTGACACGTGACGTCTGGGCTTGCCACCATGGGATGAGCCATGCCCGGGCCACCCTTACCTGGACGCCCAGGACTCGGCTCCGAGCCTCACCTGCCAGCCTCGCTGCCGACCCTGCAGCTCACAGGTCAGGAGGACGCCGGGGCGCTCACGGCCCCTCCGCGGAGCCCCCGTCCCAAACGAGACCCCCTCCGGGTCCACCTGTTGCTGTTCGTGACGTCCGGGAGTGGCCCTTTGATGTCTGCTCATTTCCTAGGTCCTTTCCGCACCAATCGAATTCATTTCTTATTTTCACGTGACGTGAAACCAGCGGGCTCCTCCCTCCCACGGAAAACCATCGCCTTTGACGAATCCACGTGCGTCTCGCTGTAGGGTGGGAGGGAGGGGCTGCCAGCCCCTGTCGGCGGCGGCTACAGGCAGGGACGCCCCGCTGGGAAGAGCAGACACTCTATAACATCACAGAGGACCCTGTCGACCGACGTAGGGCCCACGTGCTCGCCGAGTTTGGGGGCGTCGCTGTCGGAGGCTGTGAATGAAGCACGCGCTTGTGAGCGCTGTCAGCAGCATCGTCGGCGTCAGCCGTCGGCGTTGACACTGAGTGCGCCCACCAGCACCTTTGTCATTGCCAGACTGCGTCACCAAGGCCAGGGTCACGCAGGGTTTAGTCTTCGTGACACAGAAGGGTGGCTTGCCCGAAAGATGCATATTTTCTTTGTTTTCGCTGATGGGCTTAGGTGGTATTTGTGTCCTGGCTCCGCTGAGTTACATGTGCATCGCCCATCTAGAAGCTTCTAAATGGGATTCTAGGTTCAAACCTCCTGCGGCCGGCCACGCCATGCACAGGAGAAGCGGGCCCTGTTGCGGTGGACGGAGGTCACTACCCCGCGCCCACCAGCGGGGCCCCAGGATTGCCCGGCCTTCTGATTTTCCGAGACAACTCAGATTTCTGCATCTCTTCCAATTTGTAAATAGTCCAATTGATGGAAAAAAATGACTGGTCCTTAAATCTGTGCAGTGTGAGCCAAGCATATCCGCGGGCTGGGTTCATTCAGTCCGCTTGTCCCCAGTTTCCAAATTCTGATTCGAACGGCATCGGAAGGACTGGCGTTTGCGAAACGGAAAAGTCTGACACCCTCAGCCTTGAGGAATGTTATTCGGCCCTGAAGGGAATGAAATTCTACTGCACAGCACAGCGTGGACGAACCTTGCGGACACGACG
>NW_006434829.1:1710783-1717149 GCF_000325575.1 Pteropus alecto
AAGTGTGGGCTTTTGTCTCGCTCATTTCCCTCAGCACAACTCTGGCGAGGTCCCTGCGGGGTCGCAGACGGCGAGGTCCCGTTCTTTTCCGCGGCCGAGTAATAGTCCATTGTCTGCATGTACCGCCCCTTCCTCCTCCAGCCGCCACAGCCACCTGGGCTGCTTCCACGTCTCGGCCATTGCGAAGACGCCGCCCGCACAGAGACAGACGCGCGGACACGGCGAGCAAGCTGATGGCCGCCGGGTGGGCGGACGGGGGAGGGGGCGGCAAGAACTAACGGCTGGTTGTCAAAGTAGCCACGGGATGTCAGTGCAGCTCAGGGCGCACACTCGATGTCGCCGTGACGACGCGTGGTGTCACTCGATGTCACCGTGACGACGCATGGTGTCACTCGATGTCGCCGTGAGGACGCGCACTCGAGGTCGCCGTGACGACGCTTGGTGTCACTCGATGTCGCCGTGACGACGCATGGTGTCAGACGGGCACCAGACTCATGGGGGGGGTCACTTCCTAAGTCACGTGAACGTCTCGCCACCGTGAGGCATGCCTGATGCTAAGATGTAACACGTCCTGTCAACTGTAATCGAAGAGTAAAATTTAAAGAAATAGCCATAATTAATGAATAACCACCATTTAAAAAAATAATAAGTTAAATTACGTCCTGTCTAAAAACTCGAGTCCGCCAGTCGATGGCGCGTTCGGCGGCCTCCCTCCCCGCCTGCGCGTCTCCAACGGTCCCTCCACTCCGTGCTTCGTCGCCGTCGGCCCGGCGTGGCCCAGCCGAGGACGGGAAAGGAAAAGGGACGTGCCCCGTGCCGCGCCCTCCGCCCGCGCCAGCCTCGGACCCGCGTTCCAAGCCGGCAGGTGCCGCGGTCCCCTCGCCCGGGCAGTCCCGCTGCGGAACGCTCATCCGCGGGGCAGACTCGGCTCAGAGTCTCAGTGAAACTCATTAAACGTCATTAAATTGGGAGGAGAGGCCGCCTGTTCCGTGGGGTCCAAACCCCTCTCCTGACGCCACACCAGTCAGCACCCGGGGCTCAGAGGCGTCACAAAGTGTGTTCTCTCCCAAGCGACTCTTTTTCTTTTCTAATCGAGACACGTTTGCTTAGCAGACCGAAAGGAGCCCGGGTCCCCACCACCTCTGGAGCTTCTGCAGCAGCCAAGGGCGTCAGTAAAACCGGCATCCGACCACCTCCTTGGGGTGTCAGGGGCGCCTCGTCGACTGGTTTCGTGGCTCACTGAATTCTAAAAGATCACCCTTAAAAGTCAGTTTTGAAAATAAACAGTGGCGACGTGGCCCTTGCTTCCGCTCCCCCTCCCCCACCCCGTTATCAATGCCGCCTGGAGCGCCGCCGTCCTATCCACTCACGGAGTTGATTAAACAGCTGTCGCTTCGCTCCTTCGTTCTGAATCGTGAAGCCACATGAGATTTGAAACGAGTTATGCAGGACACGCAGAGCTTTTGTGGAGCCTGAGATTCCTTCGGGGGCACAGACTAAAGGGGGCCCCATCCGCAGACGGTGGGGTGAGCCGGGCAAGTGCATCGGTCCTGGGAAAATGCTCGCCGCGGCAGGCGCTCACAATCTCCCCTTTTTATCCGAAAGGGACCTCGCTGTCGGAGATGGCGATGGTGTCCCAGGACGGAAGTCACAGATCGGAGCCCACAGGCCAGTGTGACCCACGAGGCATCGTGGTTCTCACACAAGGTCAGCCACACGGAAAAACCACGCGGCTTCACATAGAAAGTGCTGATTCTCGGCTTCTCTCGGAAACACCGGGTCCCGTGCAGACTGGGTCCATGTTCCTACAAAGCTACACGTAGCGGGAGCTAGAGCTGCCCGCTCTCGAGGGAGCACGAGACCCTGGCTCACCGGGTCACCATCATCACCTCCGGGACACGTGTCTGGGCCAAGATGCGGTACCGTGAGCTGAGCGACACCCGCCCTGTCCCTCGAGTCCTCCCCGGGGCTCTGTGACCCCCGCAGAGGGGCGGGGACAGTGGATACCGTTCCCTCAGGACCAGACCCGAGGTGGACTCGCCTGCACAGCCAGCGTGGCCCGGAGCTGGTGCTTACCTGTCATTCCAGTTTCTCATGGCAAGCCTGCGGGTCCTCTCTACCAGAAGGGACATGCTGCTGGCATCGGCGGGGGCCGCCAACAGCCCCCAGCACGCAGACCGGCCTGACGGCAGACGCTTGGCCAGGCACCCACCGTGCACCTGCGCGCCCTGCGGCCCGTGGACAGTGTCAGGTGACTGCACACGGCCACCGCCGGTTTCCGGGAGGCCGACCTCATGCAGAGCACGGCCAGCTGCCTACACTCAGGACAGCTGCGGACGAGCTCAGCCCGGAGCGAGTCCAAAGCAGCAGTGAGGACGTTGGGGTCGATGCAGAACTGGGAGCCGAGCGGAGTGCAGGCAGCGCGGCGTTCACGTCCTGCAAAGCGTCGGGGGCTGGCCATCGGGGGCTGGGGGCTGGCTGTCGGGGCCGGCTGTCGGGGTCCAGCACTGAGGACTGGCCATCAGGGGCTGGCTGTCGGCCTCTGCCCCGTGCGGCGCAGACGGCAGCCGTCTCTGTTGCATTGTGTGTCGTGGCCCTGGGTGCCGACAGCAGTAGGCCCGGCTGCTTCTGCCCAGGAGGCGGACCCCATCTGCGGCTTCTCGCTGGATGTGTCCGGTGAGTCGAGGCTGGATTTCAGCTGCGTCTGTAGAGCGGACCCCTCACCGTGGCCCCGCGTGCAGCCTGGGCTCCCTCACGGCATAGCGGCCCTAGGGAGAGCACCAGGGCGACCTGCGGTGGCTTCGTGGCCGAGCCTCGGGGGTGGCAGGGCGTTGCGGCCACCGCACCCTGCAGGCCAGTGCGTCGTGAGGGCCAGGCTGGCTGGAGCTTCCGTCTGGCACAGCACGAGCGTCAGCGAGTCGCAGACGTGACTTCAGACGGCTCAAGACTCGCAGTGTCTCTTCGTGTCGTTGGAGGTGGGCTCAAGAGCAGGTGGTGAATAATGCCAATACTACGAAATTTCGATTTAGAATGAACAGACAGGAACGCACGCCCGTCTGTGGTCCGACCTCAGGGAAAGGCCGTGGCCAGCGGCGGCGGCACGTGGCGGGGGTGGGGGCTGTCATCGGCGCCGCCCACAGGTGTCCTCTCTGCACCTGCGTGAACCTCAGAGGTCTGCCTCACTCAGCCTCCCGGGCAGAGAGCAGAGAGTCCATGAGGGGTTGGGTTTGGGATTCAGTCTCCGCCACTTGGACCCCGTGTCAGCTCTGCTTTGCGTGGGGGTGAGGGGACACGTGGCATCCGCCTGGCTGCCTGAGATTTCGGAGGAGACGGCGGGGTTCTGGAGCTACCCGCCTCGTGTGTCGGCCCCCTAACCGCGGCAGGAGCAGCAAGGCTGGGCGCCGACCTCGGGCGGTCAGCTGGAGTCCGCGCCTTCAGCTCCGCGGACATGGCTGGCCTCTGTCCACGGTCCTGGATCCATCCCTCTCAGCCAAAGTGAGCTAGGGTGGAGTCTGCTTTTGACCCAAACTGAACGTAGTTCCAGAATTTTTTGAACAGTGGGTAAATACTGACCACAGAGTAGGCGTCTTAGTGGACACACGTGTTAGCAGTGCAGGGAGCTGCGGGCGGACGGAGAAGGCAGACTGTGGGGGCGCTGGGCGGACCCTGGCGGTGCCCGAGCACCCCACGCCGGCTCCTCCGGGGTCCCGATGACGTGGGGTGGGCCACGCCGTGTCCTTGGCTCCGTGGAGCCCTGGTGCTGTCTTCCTGAGCGAGCACTCGGCGTCACCGGGAATTGAAAGCGGACAAGGGGAGGCCTTACTTCCGACGCCTGCTGCGGAATTCTGACCGTGCGTCTCCGTGGACACGAGGCCACCCAGGACCTTCCCTCTCCACGCAGCGTGCACGCTCGTCCCCGACCTGGTCCGGGGACCTCACTCTCCTGACCCGGGAGCAGCGTTCTGACCCCTGCGCCCTGGACCTGCCGTCTGTCCCTTCTGTGCACTGGGCAGGGCCCCCTCTCCGTTCCCCTTGGGTGGGCCATTCGGGGGGTGGGGGGCAGGCACGACCCACTCATGGTGCCGGGAGGAAGGCAAAACGCACGACGACCTCAGACTCTGCTTTTTCAAACACACTTTTCCGGAAGCCTCTCACCCAGCGACTTATTTATTTGTGTCACGGACTAAGGGCGGCCAAGAAACGCATTTTACTTGGTATGTATAGATGTAACCTTTAGGGGGCTCCTCCCGGCCTCGGACACACTCGGGGTCTGGCGGGACGGCGGGCGGACAGGCGGGAGACGCTGGCCGCCGTCGCTAGCACGCAGGGCGACCTCTCGCCGTGCTGTGGAAGCCATATTTTCTCATATCCATCATCTTCCTCTTCTCTGAAAATCCATTTTCGAGGGTGAATGTGATTAAGCGACGGCTCGTACACGAAGCGGAAAATCAGGACACCAGAGGCCTGAGGGTTTGGAAACCAAATACACGCTCTAATTCTGCTTCCGATCCGCCAGGCCTGGCGTGGCAGATGAGTTCACGGGGACGCCGCACGTCCCTCGGGCCCTGGGCCACGGCGGCGGGCACGTCTCTTCCCCCTCACCCTGAGCCTCCCTCGGAGAGCAGAGGAGACGCTCGGCCTCGGAGAGGCAGAAATGCATGAGCGGCCAGGCGACACTGGCCCCGAGGCCCCCGGGGGTCCCCAGTCCCCTCCGAGGTCCTGGAGGCAGACCGAGGCGTCCGGGCCAGAGACGAGGCAGCATCCCAGATGCGTGGGCCCACGGCCGCTCCTGGGTGTCCAGGCGCCAACCATCAGGACGCACCCCCAAACGGGCAGAGGGCAAAAGGCCTCGGGATTTTCCGCTGGAGCAAGGACGCCGGTCACTTCTCCGCCCCGGACGTGCGACCTTGGTCCCCGGCGCTGGCGTCAGGGTTCCTAACACTGCTCCTCCCCCCCCACGTTCTCTCCCTCCTGAGGGAGGAGACGTTTGGGTTTGGGCCAGAGCGTGAAAGAGCGTCTCTCCCCTTCTCCCCCAAGCGCGGGCGATGCCTTTGCACCCGCTGTCCAAGCAGGGGCTGTGCGTGCCTGTCGCCCCAGGGCAGCAGGAAGGAGCGGCATGTCCGACTTCACCCCTGCCTTCCTATACCATGATTTACCCCAGATAAAATGGGATCGGGCAGGGAACCCACCGAGGGCGGACGAACCAGGAGGACGTGCAGCGGCAGCGTGTCCGGGCCATGTGGAGCCTGGGCTTCGAAGTTCAGGCACTTTTCGAGCTAGAGTCTTAGCTTTTAGGATGAAAAGAAGGAAAAAAAGTGTGTTACGCCTCCAAAGGCTACGCCAGAGGAGCTAATGCTAAGGCGGACCTCGTCCTGCAAAGGAGGCGTGAGATCTCGTGCGTGAAACTGACGGGCGGCACGAGGACACGTGACATGCCCGGGGGAGACACGCGCGTCTGGCCCACGGCTCACAGGCCCCGCGATCTCACACGCAGTTCGCATGGGGGCCCTTCGCGGGCCCCGCTCCGGGGAACGGCAAGCTCCCGCCCAGCCGGGCGTCACCCAGGACGCCAGACGCGCAGACACATGGCAGGAACCTCCGTGCCGCCGCCCGCCACGGGGCACAGCCGGCCGGTGGTGCGGGGAGAATGTCGAGGGCTGGGCCTTGGGAGCCGTGTCCCCAGAGGGCTCGTCGGGGCCTCGGTGTCCATGGGAGAGGAGGCGGCCTAGGCGGAGCGGTGACTGTGTCTTGGCGCTCGCTTTTCTCCATCCGAGAAATGGGCTCGTGTGACCGCCGGGCCCCGCCCCCGGGGACCACGGCTGCAGGGCGCTCTGGGGGTGCAGACGTCTGGGGAGGCCCCCGAGGCATCCGGGGACGTGCACAGAGCATGGGCCGGGGACCCAGGCGGTGGCGGTGCGGGTTCCTGGCCCCTCCTGTTGGGTCTGTGTCTGTGTCTCGCGTGTGTGGACTGGTCATTGTCACTGGGCGCGGTGCGAGGTCCTGGCAAGCAGATGCAGCCCCAGGCAGCTTGCAGTCTAGACAGGACAAAGGGACCGAACGACCGTAACTGACACTAAAATAGCAACCGTGACAAGTGCCACCAGGGGTTGCGGTGCCTTTGGTTCCGAGGCTGTGACAGCAGTGACGGGGCCGGTGGGGACCCCGGAGGACACGGTCCTGAGCCGAGCCGTGAAAGAAGCGTGTGGTAGGCGTGCGCGTCACATCATCGGGCTGCGAGGTGTCACCGGAGCCGTGACAGCGTCCCAGACACGCGCAGAGGCCAGGGCCCGAGGGGAGCCGGGGAGACTGCCGGGGTCGGGGTGGCAGGGGGCAGGGGAGGTCACGCACGGCAGGGGCCCATCTGTG
>NW_006434829.1:1717475-1718712 GCF_000325575.1 Pteropus alecto
GCGGGCCGCGTGTCGTGTGCCGGGGCCAGGCGCGGCGCGTGCGGGCGGAAAGCGCGGTCACAGTGTGCTTGTGCTCCCCCCCCAGGAGACGGAGATCCTGAACACGGCCGTCCTCACGGGGAAGGCGGTGGCCGTGCCGGTGAAGGTGGTCGCCGTGGAGGAGGACGGCACAGTGACCGACCTGAAGTCTGTGCAGTGCGCGTCGTCGGACGAAGACGTCATTAAGGCAAGTGGCCTCTCTCCCCGTCCGCGGCCCCCGCTGTCACCTCAGCGTCCGTGCTCATCGACCGGCCAGGCCTCTGGGTCCCCCGGAGCCCCCTCCCGTCCACTCACCCTGCTGCTTGCACCAGGGCGGGGAACCGCCGGGAGCAGGCGTCCTGACCCGCGTGCTCTGGTGTCGCTCCAGCCCTGGGCGTTGTGGGGCCACAGGGCCCGCCTGAGGGAGGGGACTCTCCCGACCGCCAGGCGGGGACAAGTCGGGCAGGGGCCCCAGACCCAGACCGACGGGCACGCGGGCCACTCTCTGGGGCGACTTCATGGTGCGAAGGCGTGACGTGACGTCAGTGGGAGTGCGTGGCGTCCGGTGACCCCCAGCTGTGCGCTAGGACACCGGCCGGGAGCGGGGGTGGGGGGGACGGGGGGAAGGGACACTGCTCCGTCCTCCCGGCCGCCCGCACTTCTCTGTGAGCTGGGGACAGGGACGTGGCGACGGCTCCGTCCGTCCTGCGCTCACGGCCCGTGGCCTCCTCCCTTCCCGCCGCGGCTTCTGCCGCTCTCTCTGCACTGAGTGCAAAGGTGACGGGAACAGAGGTGCACGGGGAGGGCCGACCCCGAGCCTCGCTCTGCCAGGCGCCTGGCAGCCCGTGGCCCTCCGCAGGGAGCTGGCTTTGTCACGGGGCCACCTCCCACCTCAGAGTCAGAGCCGCGATGGCAAATGTGTCCAGGCGGGCCCTCTGTGCGGGGGGCATGGGGGGACGGTGGACCAAGCAGTGCCCCCATGCCTTTGGTGGCCTCAGAGCTGGCGGGAGCCACCGGGGGCGCCTCTGCCTGCCCCCCTCCCCCGCCCAGGCCTGGGCACAGACGCAGGAGATGTCCCCGCGGAGGGCGAGGTCCTGTTCCGAGGTGTGAGGAAAGCCAGGCCCATCCCCCACCTGCTCGGGCCGGCACCCCAGGAGCTCATCCTGGGTCTCTCCGCACCCCCCACCCCCATCCCACCCTCCAGCAGCCTTCCTTGGTG
>NW_006434829.1:1718896-1738969 GCF_000325575.1 Pteropus alecto
TCCGGTGCTGCAGCCGGGGGTCAGACTGCAGTCTGCTGGTGTCGCCCCTCGGCCGGAGGCCCCCGCGGGCTTCCCTCCCGTCTCACAGGGAAAGCTGAGCATTTGCGAGGACGTGGGAGGCCCGGCCGGCCGCCCTCACCCTGACCTCTCTCTCATCAGGCCCCGCCCCCTGCCCTCCCCCTCCGCAGGCCGGCTCCACCCTCCATGTCCTCACCAAGGCCTTTCCCGAGCAACGCCCCCACGACACTGTCGGCCCCCCTCGTGTTTGCAGACGTCGTCTGTTTAGAGCGTATGCTCGTGCATTTTATTTATTGTCTGACGTCTCACTGGACGGTGTCGTTTCGGTCCCCAACTCGCTCTCGTGGCTGGCACGGCCTGGTCCCGCGAGACCAGTGCTGGAGCGGGCTTCGTACCAGCGACAGCGGCAATGGCCGTGTCTTAACGCGTGTCGGGCGGCCCTTTGCTTCTTCACCCTCACCGCGGCCCCCGAACGGGCGCCGCTTCTGCCTCTGATTTTCAGATGAGGTTATTAAGGCGGCACCGTTTCTTTTTTTTTAATTGTGGCAAAATACACAGAGCATAAACTTTCCCATCATTAACTGCTTCTGCACGTACGGGTCACTCTGCCATCGGAGAGAGACCCACGGGGACTACGTCCTCCTCGTGTGGGTGGGACAGGCCTGGACACTCGCCGTGCAGGGACCTTCCCTGAGCCTCGACACTGGAAAGCAGAAGCATTCCCCAGGTGGTGGGCGGGGGTCCCCGCAGGCCCGGGAAAGTGCACGGGGTGCGTCCGTGATGGTCGTCACGTTGGTGGGTGACGTTTAGTCCAGTCCCGAAGAGTTAAAGCCTGGTGGGTGTCCCAGACCTCAAGGGGACAGGGAGAGGTCGACGGGGGGCCCAACCAAGGAGAGGTCGTGGGAGGACCCCAACTAGGGGAAGGTCGGGGGAGGGGGCCCCAACCACAGGGAGATCAGGGGAGGGGGCCTCAACCAAGCGGAGGTCGGCGGGGAGAGGACCCCGACCAGGGGGAGGTCGGGGGAGGGGGCCCCAACCCGGGGGACGCAGATGAGCGGGCGCTGGCACGTGGTTCTTTCTGAGGCTCCAGGCTGCAATGGCAGAAGGTGGACTTTAGAAATCAACAGTACGTTCGTGGTCAAAAGGCTTTGGTTTCAAAGACTTTCGAGAGTAATTGTCCCCGTGGGTGAATCTCGCCGTATCTTAGGTGGGTGTGACGGTCCCACGCCGAGATCACAGTTGTCCTCAGTTACTTACAGAGGAATCCAAGACGGGCCACATCCAACTCATTTCGTATTCTCACAGTTAACCGAAGGCCTGGCACACAGTAGGTCCACCATGGATAATTATTTGCTGAATGAATGCGTGGCTAAAGAAACTGATTTGTATGAAACGCTGAGCAACACTGAGCTACGAGGTACGAAGCATCAGGTGTGCAGACACTTTGTGTTTCGTGGGCCACTTCCGTGAGCTCGGATTCGGGGTGTGTCGTTTGTGAGATGCCCAGGGGCCCAGTGGGACACGCCTGGAACCAGACACCCGCTGAGAGCCAGAGGTTTGCTGGTGGCGCAGTGCTTTCTGGGAGTCCAGGCCACCAGGGGCGAGCCTTGCCCGATCGCCTCCAGGTCTGTGACGCAATTCGCCTACTGGACTTGCAGACCCGTGACAAGTGGGCTGTGATGTTGACAGGGAAGGCATGCTGTGAGTCAAGGCCGTGGGTCGCTCCAGGTCCTGCAACTGACCGTTCCAGGCCACAAAGCGCCACGTGCCATGGGCGGGTCTATGGAATTGGCCTGGGGCCGCCGTGTTGTTCCTTGGAAAGCCAGCAGTAGCTTTGCGAGGTGACTTAGGAGCCAACGGGGTGTGCAGCCACCAGCGCGAGCATCGCATCTAAAATGCGTCTGAGCGTGCAGCACACTTGCCGTGGGCGCAGCCGGACGGACACCGGAAGCCTCTGAACAAAGGCAGCAACAGGTAGTAGCGCAGCCCAGCGGCACGCCCCTCCCTCCTGCACCCGCAGAGTTAAAATGGGGGGGGGGCGGCAGAAACGTGCACTCAGAACCCAGAAGGACAGACGCCGCTTACCCAGAGGGGCGTTCCCATCACGCGGCTCTCAGAGTCTGCCGCCGAGAGTTTCTGTCTTGGAAGAGGTTGACATAGAGCCGTGAGTTTCATTTTAGGGTGAGTTACAGATGCTTCTGCTGTCTTTCCCCAGAAAGAAAGGTCTTTATTCTAAGGGGGGCGGGGAGAGAGAGAGAGAGAGAGACGGGGACACGTTAAGGTCTCGGTAACTGACGGGCAGTCGAGTGGTGGCATCGAATCCTGGCTCCTTGTGTCACGTCCTGGGACCCGGCACCCGACCTGCTGCAGACCCCTTGAAAAGACAGGATGTTGTTTGTTCAGGTGCTTGTTGATTCTTCGGGTGGATGTTTTACAGCCGGGCTAAGTTCGTTCTGGGGCCATTTTTATTAAAATAGGCGTGCATTTCCCTCTTCTCTTGAACTTAAAATTACACGAAGATTCAAGCAGTTTGGAGAGCGCTTTGCCTTTCTTTGCAACATCTAAAAACCCTGAGAAGGAATGACACACTTTCATCACGTCTTCCGTACGTGCAGAGCGTCAAAGAGCTGAGCCTTGGGCGGGGCGGGGCGGGGACGATCCATGAAGTAAAAGCGAAAGTCCCGTCTTTGAGAGTCAATCAATGCATTAGTCATTATGGACATTCATAAAAAATAATCGAGTGCATTTATGTCTCGCTTCAGAAATGTAAAATGACAGACTATAACTTCGCTACAAAAATTATATTATCAAGACAAAAAATAATCCGAGAGGAAATTGAGACGGGGGGGTGGTGGGGCAGGAGAAGGTGATAGAATTAAACATTGGCACAAATATAAATCACAAAAGAAGATTGCTTTAATGCAATCAGAGGGTCAGAAGCTGCAGGGGTTAAAAAAAATCATTCCCTCGTCAGAGTCCGTGGGGCTGGAAATCTCTGGTGAGAAAAAGCCGGACTTTGGACAAAAAGAGCCAACTAAATAGAGGCCGTTTAAGCTTGGATGAGAAATAGTGCATCGCCGGGGACATCCAGCTTTACGACTTTTAGGCGCAATATAAGAAAGATGTGTGGGAGCACAGAGCGCCGTGTCCTTCATCTCAAAAGTAGTTTTTCTTAAAACACAGTCCATTTTAAAGACTTGGGGGAGCTCCGGCTTCCGGCCGATCAATCGTTATGTCAACAAACGCTTGCCGGCTTATTTGCTTGCTCCGTACCCCGGGTCTGCTGGTGAATCCGTTATGGCTTCTAGGGTCTTCGCCAGCAGCCTCCGACCTCATCTTTCATCCATTCACAGTGTGCATACGGGAAGAGGCTTCGGGAACGGTCTCCCCGCTGTGCCTCACCCCTGACCTGGAGGGAGCATCTCAAGATGCGGAAGAGGCCTGGGCACCCGGTGATTACCCGTGGATGGGTCGGACGGCCGTGGACCCCGCAGTGTCCAGCGCTGGCTCCCGAGGGCGGTCCCGGGTGGTTCACAGACGGGTGTTTCTGAAATGCAGCGTGCGCGCATTTGCTGTGTCAGAAAAATACACGTAAACATCCAAACTGGAAATATTTCACTTAGAAGAAGCTTAAGGGTATTTTTGTAAAATGAATCCATAATAGCGGTAGTGGAGATGGTGTTTAAGCATGTAGCAAAATAAAAAACAAACAAACAAAAAACCATGAAAACGGCATGCCGATCGATGACCAAAGTTTGAAGAGGATCGTGGCAATAAATCATTCATTCACTCACTCATTCACTCATTCATTCATCTTGAAGAGGATCGTTCAATGAATCATTGATCGGCAATGAATCATTCATTCACTCACTCATTCATTCAGTACGCCTCGAATTCCCTTTCTATGCCAGAGCCACCTCGAGGTGGCGGAAATGTGGAGATAAATGAAGAAGAGATGCCGTGCCCCCCTATTGCATTCTAAGGGGGGCCTGTATCTTTCAGGGTGCGACTAGCGGCAAACAATGGACCAGCGACTACAAAGTGGCTAATAACAGGCGTCACGGTCCATCTGCGGGATGAGCGCAGAGGCTGCCGGTCCCAGCGTGGCCGTGTCAGCAGCCCCGTGATATCGGGGCCCCAGGCTAGCTTCGCGGCGACTCTCGTGGCTCCGTACTCACTGTCACAGAGCGGCTGCCACAGCTCCAGCGCCAACACCCTCACACCACCAGCTTTCATAGTTGTGTTTCCTGTCTGGCCACATATTTGTGTTTGAGAATCTTTGTCCATCAAAAAAAAAAAGTTGAGGGGCGGGTAGAATGAGCTGACTCTCAGATGATGGCTCTCAATGTGGGTCCCCAGACCAGCAGCACCAGCAGCAGCTGGGGACGAGGTGGACACACAGACCCTCGAGCCTCACCTCTGACCTGCCGAATCGGGATCCCTGACGGTGGTGGCCAATAATCTGTATTTTAATAAGCCCTTCAGATGACCTTGGAGTGTGTCGAAGTTTAAACACCGCGCTGTAAGACCATGCTGTGAGACTGATTCCAGCCCGGAGAGTTTGTGGGTTGCTAACTGACGTAAAGCCGACGTCGGGCCTAGAGTCCCAGTCCCTGGCCCGGCCGCTGGCTGACTGTGCGACCTCGGGCAGTTGGTTAACCTCCCCACGTTGTGTGTATTTAAATGGCGTGGGGCGGGGCAGCTTCCAGGGGCGTTTGGTTAGATCGATGGTTTCCACCAGGGCGACCCCACCTCACCTCACCCCACCACGGGCCTTTGGCAGTATCCGGAGACACTTTGGGTTGCCACCAAGACAGAAGCGGAGGCTGCTAACGTCTGGAGGATGGAGGAGAGGGCTGGGCCCCTGCTGGACAGTGTCACTAGACAGAAGGCCCCAGCTCGGAACGTCTGCCGTGCCAAGGGCCGGGATCCCGTGTTAGCACGAGGGGAGTTACGATGCAGGCAAACCTCAAGTGTCGTGTGGGGGACACCAGACGCAGAAGGCCACATAGCGTGGGGTCCCGTGCACGCGGTCCCTGGACTCGGCGCGTCCACGGAGCCAGGAAGCACACGAGGGGCCGTCGGGGCCTGGCGGGGGACGGAAAGGGGAGCAGTGCCCCTGGGCGGGTCTCTCGGGGGGCGGGGAGAGTCGGAAGTGATGGTCGCACAGCTCCGTGATGCACGGAAACCACCAGGTCGCACACTTTGCGAGGGTCGCTTCATGGTGTGGGGGTTCCGTCTGAATAAAGGCGTCACGGGGAGCCGGGTGGGGCGAAAGGGGGCCACTATCTGTGGCGGGCTGTTCTCGCTGTTAAGAAACCACACAGAAAGCTTTTGAAAATCTTCCATGGCGAATACCTTAATTTTTTTTTCAAAAGAGAAAATACGTTTTTCCCGAAGTCATTTTATCTCCGTGAACACGGCTGTCATTTTTACCCTTTGAAAAAAGCTGGACTGTTTCGGAAGCCCCTACGAGGAGACCAGAGGAAAATGACATTTTCGACAGCTTTCTTCCAGAAGGTTCTCTCCATTCACCCACAGACATCTCTCTTAGGCAGCTCAAGCCTGGAGCTCACTGCAACCCCCTTAGATTGAAGGGCGAGCCCCTGTACTCCCAGGAGCCCGCGTCCTGGGGAGGCTGCAGGGCCTGGCTGGCTCCCAGGCTGTCAAACTGCCGTTGGGGTTCAAACTTAGATGATGGTGATGTTGAAGAGACGCACACCCTCTACCTGTGCTGCCGTGCAGGTGCGTCGAGGCAGATCCCAGTGTCACAGCTATGTGTCAAGGGACAGGCTTTGGTGGGGGGAATTATGAATCAAGCAGCGAGAGAAGGCGCCGGTCACCCCTGGTCTTTTGTTGCTCTGGGGGCGGGGGTTGGGGACCCCGCATTGTCGCCCCTGATGGAAGCTGCTTTTTACCTGGCAGGTGGGGAAGCAGCCTTGCCAGCTGGGAGACAGACAGACGACCTGAACACCAACGGCTTGGGTTTAGGCGCCCGCTGCTTGCGGAGTTATGTGGGGAACCCCACGGCCTTGTCACCCTCCCACTAGGGACGGCGTGCCGGTGATGTCATAACTGCCACATTCCATGCAGCCCGTCCCGCTGGGTGATGAGGGAGCCCCCCCCACCCCATCCCAGAAGGTCCGATGTCCACGAAACACAGAGAGTTTCTGAGGTCACGTTAGGCATGTTCTGCTCGCATGTCGGCACCGGTGTGGGTTGGAAGATGCTGAACAAACCCTGGGAGATGGTCCTCGTGTCTCTGGAGCTGACCGTCACCACAGAACGTGGCCGGAGAATTCAAGTGTCCCCCAGACGGTACCCTCGGCACCGCTACGTTCCAGCACGCCGAAGCTTCTGCCCTGTGCGGGGAAGAACGGCCACGGCTGGCAGTTCCCGGTGGCGGGTGGGGGGGTGCCCGTGGCCTCGGAGGGAGCGAGCAGGACAGGCGCATCGCTTCTGCAGTGGACATCCGGCCACGGTCACGGCTCGGTCTCATCACGCGTCCGTCTCCCGCGACCGCAGCCGTGTTTGTAGATCTGAGCGCTGGCCGCAGGCATCAGCACACGTCACCTGAGCACCGCAGCGTCTGTCATGAACCAGACTTCAGTATTTGTGTTCGGCTCATTTATTTACGAAAAATTTACGTACCGCGCAATGCACAAATCTTCATAGCATCCCAGGACGAGTGAGGAGAAGTGTGTGTGCCCGTGTACCCCACACAGCGATCACGACGCCGAATGTCACCGTCGTCCGAGGCAGTTCCCCTGGCTCCGTCTCGAGTCAGCCCCGCCGTCTCCAGAGATCCATGGTTCAGAGATCGTCTCAACGGCTGTTCTGCCCGAATCCATCAGGCCGTAGCAGAACTCTCCGTCTCAAGGCCAGGCAGTGTCAGCTCGAAGGGACTTCGTTAGACCCTGTGACAGAAGCTCCAGGGGCACCCGGGACTTCTTCAGGCACAGCTCACCACGGACCTTGAGAGAAGGCGGGGGGCCGGCCTCGTCCACCGTTAGCTCCAGCTCCCCTGTGTGGGCTTCGTTGTCGGGCGGAATGGTGTCAGCAGACCCCACTCCGTGACCCACGCTGCCGGCAACTCAGAGCCGAGTCTGACCGGCGCCATTTGGGTTACTGCCCATCCCTGAACCCCTCGGTAGGACCAGGCAGAATGGGGCACACTGGGGAGCCAGGCCCGGGTTGCGACCGCACGTGACCGGAGATGGGGGAGCTGGTTCCCCGAGGCGAACGGGAATTCTGTGCCTGAGGGGAGACTCGGCAGACGTGGCGCAGACCGAACAAACACCCGCCAGGCACGGGCCGGGACCGAGGCTGCCGCGGGGCACAGCGTCCTTCAGCAGCACGGCCGCCCGGGGTGAGTCGTCCCTCGGTGAAGGTCCCTGGTCCCTCGGGTCAGGACCTGCCTCTGCCCGGCAAGTCGGCCCTGCACCCAGCCGCGGGCGTCCTCCCCGTACTTGTCCCCACTCTCTCCCTGTGTCCCCATCTCTCCCTGTGTCCCCCATCTCTCCCTGTCCCGGCCAGGCCACCGTCACCTCGCGTCGAATCTCTACGTGATCCCTGGGTCACCGGGGTCACAATGCTCCCCACACAGCAGTCTCTACAATGCAAACCGACCCGCCGCCCTCTGGTCCCCGGACGCTTCGTGGTCAGCCACGGCTTTTCTCTGCGTCCCCGTCCGGTCCCCACTCAGCTGTCCCATCATCCTTCCCCACACACAGTGCTCTCGCTGCCACTCCCTCCCCTGACGGGTGATTTGACAGCTGCACAGAACGAAGCAATGCATTTATATAAGTCATAAGTTTTAAATGTTAGATTAATTATGATTATCAAGGAAACCGAGTTACGTTTTTAATAGTCATTATAATTTTGCGGTTATGTCGGCGTCGCAGAGACCAGATGGTCTCGGCTTTATTTTCAACTCACATTCGGTTATCGGGGCAGAATCGATATCAGCTGATGTATTTTTATACCAGTGGTGTGTTTCGCTTGCATTTGTTAAGCGTGCAGTGTGTGCGTCGGCTGTGCTGGCGCGTATTCCAAAGTCATCAAAATAGATCAGCGGCCCAACGCGAGCCAGCCACGCGCGGAACTCGGGGATGAAAGCGGTGACGCTGGCATCACGTCTGCCCTGATGACATTAGCGTGAGCACTGGACAGACCTCGCGCGCGAGTCTGAACGAGGCGCGTGGACACTGAGGTGACAGTCATCAAAAGGAAGGACCCCCCGGAAGCCGTATTCTCTCAAACTGCCATGGGCCGTGGGAAGCCGGCGACATTTCGAAAGGAGCCCCCGTCCCCGAAAGCCGTTACAGCGAGAGCAGCGTGATGCGTGTGGCTCCAAACCAGCACCGTGGTCACAGGCCAAGGACAACAAAACAGCGTCACCGCCAAAGACGCCTCTGTCCGCGCCCCGTCGCGGAAGACGAGGACGGATCACACCAGCTCTGAGGCGCTCGCGACGTCGAGGGCAGACGCCGCCGGACGCGCCGGTGCTGGGGGGTCCCTCATCGGATGCGTGCGACGTGGAAAAGCCGCCGCTGCGTCTGCGCGTCCGCGAAGGCTTCACGTCCCCACCGTGCGGAGCCCCCGCCGTGGGCGTTTCTTCCCGGCGGCGCTCGGCGCACATGCCGTGCGCGCGAGGATGGCTTCCGGGGGCTTCCCCTTCCGTCCGTCAGGCTGTGGTCCGTGCGGTTCCCGGTCTCGACGCTGTCATGCCAGGAAGCTGTAATATAGTCAAACACACACTGGGACAGTGACCCTTCTGTGGCCCCGTGGACAAATGGCTAGCCCTTGCATAACTGCCAGGAGGCAGCTGGTGAATAAAACCCACGCCAAACGCCCTGGGTCTGGGTCATTTCCAACATCCAGACAAACCCTACCTGCCGTCGGGGATGACTCGGGAAGTTCTAATTTAACAGAAGGAGAAGAAGGAATGAGAAAAGTCACCAAGTGGATGAGAAAAATGGCTCAGGAGCAAGCCATCTGTCACGAGTCAGATGAGGATCTGACGGAGCCGTCACCAACCGTCTGGCCTTCCTTCCTGATATGTGTCACTGCGATTAAGCTTTAAAATATCACGTTTTATTTATAAATTTGTGATTTGCACCCGAATGCCCCTTACACGATCTGAAGATGCCGAGTGTGGAGGAACAGCCCCCGACGCGGGCCAGCTTTACACAGCGCTTAAACCCGGTCACCGTGGCTGCTGCGGAGTCAACATTTGCTGATCGATGGATAAATCAATGTCATCTCACCCCAGCTCCCTAATATAAATTGCGACGTTCGGGACACTTAAGCCTCGTTTCCACGGTTTCTAAAAACGTAAAAGCAGGTGGTGTCACATCTGAGTGACACGGCCCTTGGGTCTGGGACCTGCTCTCTGTCCAGGCGCCCCCTGGACTGCAGTCTCACCAAACACTGTCCCCCGTCTCCTCCCCCCGTGTGGCCCCAGCATGCACCAGGGTGTGGTCTGTGGGCCCCCCAGCCATCCGTCCGGTGCTCTCAGGTTGAAGAAGAGGCAATAGCATGTCACATTGTCACACATGTCGATTATGAGATCGCACGTGACTTTCAGAGAATTTCGACGGCGAAAGAATAGGCAGAACCTTCGTAAAAGTCCTGAACCGTCCTGCCTGGCAAGGGTGGTGGCCTCCTCCGTGGTGTGTCCCCGCCTTCCGAGGGACCCCTTCCTGCGAAGCGTGTGTCCTGTGTCACGTCCCAGAGACGGAAGTGGCTCCGGCGGCGTCCCTGGCCCGCAGGAGAGGCGCAGGGTTGCCCGCCCCAGGGCCCGTCCCGTGAGCCTCACTGGGCACTTCCGCTCCTGTCACCGGCTGTCACCTGCATGGAGGGTGCCCGGGGTCACCACTCCTGGTCATACCATCGACCGCAGCCCCAGCCGGTTACCTGGGGTCCTATGAAAAGCCATTATTTATTTTTCCGGTGGAACACGTGTCACCTTTCCTTAGATGGATGGAAACTTCGCCTGCCGAAACTGGCATGTGAGGACCTTACGGGAAGCAGAGGAAGGCGGGGGGCAGAAACGCGGGCACCGCAGCTGTCCTCCGGGGTCCACGGCAGAGCCCGGGCTGCCGTGACGTCTTGCTGTGACCCCAGCGCAGAGAGCCAGCCTTGTGGGGAGCACAGCGAAAGCTCAGAGCACCCACTTCCACCGGCTGAGGCAAGAACCTCTGCGCCCCCCACACCCCACAGACGCGCAGGCACGGGCGGCGCCCCACCTAGTATGTGTCTGGAACACGGGCTCCCCCAGTAAACCACTCACGCGTCTCCAGTGTGCACCTGTGACGTGCCATCGCGCCTGGCTCCTGTCCCAGCGCCTGGCTCAGGGCATCCTGCACAGGAGGTGACGGCCAGGACACAGGCCCCGGGAAGACTCGGCGTGGGGGTCAGAGGTGGAGCCGCAGATCAGGGCCTGAAAGGGGACAGGGACGTGGAGGGGCAGCGGGGCGGTCAGCTCGGCGGCCGCGGCCCCACGAGGTGGTCTGGAGGCCAGACAGGAGATGGGGTCGCCAGAGCCCGGGGCTGGGCAGGAGCTGCCTGGCGGGAGCTGGAGCCACGGAAGGAGCTGGGGACACTGCCAAGCACCCGCCCCGCGCGGTCAACCTCGGCCGCGGGATTTCCAATGGGCTGTTTCCCCCAATTCGAGCCCCGAGCAGTCATGAATTTGGGGTAAGACCCTCCCTGGCTTTGTCTCAGGAGCAGGCAGACTGGAGCCTCACTTTTCAGGGGAAGCCTTTGATAACCCCATTTGACGAAGCTGGGGGACCCCCCCCCGGGGACACCTTCCTTCCCACGAAAGAGGCGCTGCCTAAGACGCGGAGGCCCGGGGCCCTGGGAGCGGCTCAGAGAGCGGGGGACCGCAGGGGCAGCCCTCCTGGACAGGGCGGGCACCGCGGGAGGGGCGTCCTGTGCAGGTGAGGGTGCGTGTGTCAGCACGAGCGCGTCCGGTGGGGCGGGGTGAGGACAGGCTGCGTGGGAAGGGGCTGCAAAGCGTCCGGAGGTCAGGAGACGTGCTGGGTCAGGGCCGCGAGCTTGACCCCTAGCGCGGGGCAGAAGCGCGTCATTCCGGGGGGCGTGCCCCACTCTGCCTGTGCTGAGTGCTGAGTGCTGAGTGTGCCTCCACCCCGGCTCACGGCCGCATCCCGGCTCTTTCCTTTGTCCCTAGCTTTCACCTTCACGTTGAGAATCCCCAGGGGCCCCTCTGCACAGGGAGCAGGGAGGAGCTAAGGCAGCTTCTCAGTGTCACTCACAGCCCCATGCCCCACGGGGATCGAGTTCCCTCAGCGAGTGGGTCCCCTGCCCATCCTTGTTCTGAGGGCATGGTGACCTCCGGTCCTGGTGACCCTTGCGGGAAAGACAGGAACAGGTCAGAGCAGAGGAGGCAGGCAGAGGGCCTTGCCCCTGTGTGGGTCCCCTGATGCCCGGAGTCAGGGCTTGGCTCCGCCCCCTTCCCTCCGTCTGCTTCCCGGGCCCGCCTGGCAGGGAGAAACGCCGTTCTCAGTGCCTGAGGTTGGGGTGGCCACCTGGACCCTCCCCGGCTCACGCTTTGCAGAGCAAAGAATCCCTTTTGGTGAGAGCGATCGGTGGAGGGGCTGGCAGGGGACCCAGGTGGGTTCAGTGAAACCGAATCTTGGCAATCAGTGGGCACCATGGGCAGAGTGCTGGGCCAGCCCGTGGGTGCCGTGGTCCCCTCGTTCACGGCCGCAGGGCAGACCCCTCACGCACCGCTGCATCGGAAAGCGAAGCCCACAGCTCTGCATGCCATGTCCCCATCCCGCATGCCATTTCTTCAAACGGTATTAGGATTCCTATGATAACAGAAGAAATTAACATTTCTTCAAATAGTCGTAGACTACGCCCACAATAATTTCAAAACATTTGAATTTCACAAATTGAACCAGTTAGGTTAAATTAGCTAGATTTAAATATTGATTACACAATTATGGAATTCTAAACATTCGATTAAAATCACAAGTCTAATAGATCGGATCTTCATAAATGCTTTAAACACCTCAAAAGCACGCAAAACCCACAGCAAGCAGAGGGCGTGAAACAATCCACAGACTGCACGACGGGAGGGAGGAGGGCGTTGCTAGTCACCAACACAGAGTCGGTTCCCGCCCGCCGAGGCCACGGACGCACGTGCAGGCCACGGTCGGCGTGTTTGGGCTTGGGGACCTCGCAGGGCCGTCCGCAGACCGGTGACTACCATGGGCACGCTTTGTCTGCTGATGAGAAAATCCGCAGCTGTTGCTTCTTGCTAATCTTTTTTTAAACGACCTTGTCTTTCCCACGGAAATGATGCTTGTCTGAGAGTCGTTGGCCGATACAATAATATAAACCTTTTTTCCCATTCACTTGTTCTCGGTTATGCTGGTCTCTTTCAATGAAGTGTAAAGACGTTTGTCGAGCGAGTTCACTAAACTTTCTCTTCCCCGTTGACACCGCCCGTAAGAGGCCTCCCTTGGTGACCCCGTCTAAAGCAGCACGGTGTTAATCTCTGCACCCTATTTCTACCGCCCCCAAATAATCTCATGCGTTTATTTCAGCCCGTGCACCTGCTGCCCCACCCCCCACATTAAATTGTAATCTCGAAAAGAACAGAGACCTTATCTGTCTAGTTCACAGCCGTGTCCCCACGTTCTAGAACAGGGCCAGGCAGGAAAGGCTCCCGGCCAACGTTTGCCGGGTGAACGCGCGGGTCCCCATCCGATGTCACCGCGTGGGCCCTCGAACCCGAGAAGGATCGCGAACGGCGAGGGCACGACGGCCCTGCGGCTCTTACGCTTTCGGCAACACCGGCGACAGACTGGCCTAAAGCAAAGCTGTTTCCACGTCTCTGCTTTTCCGTTTCCAGCTGAGATCTGCAAGGCCGTCCAGGTGGTGTGCAGTGCTGAAAATCAAGCCAGAACTCAGGGCTGGTGATAATGTTCATAAAACCTAGAACCCGGACGCAGCGCAAAGGCCCAGTAAACGGCGAGCGGATGAGCAAACCGTGGTGCCCGCACACAGGCGATGCTCGGAGCAGGTGCCCCGGGCAGGGCGGGGAGAGGACCCGGGCGTGGAGGGGCGGGAGGGGGCTCGGGGCTGTGGGGGTCCCACAGTCGTATTCAGTTACCCAAACCCGTCAAACCGTGTGCTTTAAAGTACTGAATGTCATCGTATGTGAATAAATCCCCAGTAAGCAAAAAGGAGGGCGGGCGCCTCTTGGGGCAGGAAGCGCATGTTTCCTGCAGACTGTGGCACGTGCTCACGGGCGTGGAGCCAGCCAGCGGTCCGTCGTCCGTCTGCGCGGCAGCCGTTCGGCAGCTGAGACACGACGCGAGGCGCGGCTTTGCGTGTCGTTCCTGCCATGGCAAGGGGGATGGGCTGGGTAGGCGAGCCTCCTTCCCTCCCGCTGCTTCCTGGCCTTCAGGGTGTCCCTGTGACCACGGTGGCCATGGCACAGGGTGGCCATGGCGTGGCTGGACCGATGGTTCATGGCCGGTGTCCGGCTGGGTGGCCATTCTCACCGACGTGCTCTGTGAGAATTCCAAACGTCCACATTGGATGTTCCAGCAACTGAGAAAGCATCCGTCTCTCCTGACACATGCACACACACATGCACACAGAAAGTGATTTCACACAAGTGTTCACCCAGTGCGTGCACATGTGGCACATGCATGCACACACACACACGTGCACACACAGATGTGTGCATACACCCATGGGCGCGCATGTGCATGCACATGTCTGTGCAATGCACAGGCATGCGCACACTCATGCACGCATGCACACACGTGTGCTCATACCCACACAGCGATACCCAAACACATGTGCACGCACATGCATGCACACACTCACATGCACATGTATGTGCACACATGCATGCACACATGCACACCCCCCACACACAGACACACACGCACATACCTTCCCTTGGAGGCGGGGCGCCACTGGGAAGGAAAAGCATTTGAGAGTCACGCAGCCCCCGGTCCCTCCAGGCAGCGCCGTGCTCCCTCCTGCAGGCGCGTGCAGACTTTTCTCTGTTTCCCTAACCAACCCGAGACTCGTCTTTCCTGCTCCCTGCAGGCTTCGCGTAATATCGCCAGAAACAAACAAACCGTCGCAGAGTCTGGGCGCGGGGAGGGTGTGGTGCGCTCTGACTGGAGCAGCCACGTGTCGTCAGAACGGGGGGCGGGGGCGTCGCTGGTGGGCGCTGCGGTCAGAGACAGCGGAGGCAGCTAGAGTGGCCCCGTCACGGCATTTCCCGGTTCCCAGCCTCCGTGCCGTGTGTGAGGGGCAGTGTGAGGGGCCGCGATTCGCTGGCTTGTTTTTGCTGTTTGTTTTTATTGCCAGTTCGAAGATTGAACTGCGTTCTCGCCTCGTCTTCCTCCCGTATCCCCCAAGTAAATACATGTCGTGAAGTTAGCTCTTCCGGGTCAGAGGTTCAAATGGAAGGTCCTTGGGTTGTACGCAGCTGATATCCGCGCCGTGTTGGGCGTCAAAGTTTTCGAATAGGAGCCCAGATTTTAAAATCTAGAATTGTTACATTAAAAGTTCCATTAAAACAGGATTTGTAGCTTCTCATAGAAAATGGAGCATCAGGCAGCACTTGGCCCCCTTTGCACAGGCGAGATGATCTGAGAGCTGCTTTTCTGCCTGGTGGGGGCAGACTTCCAGTTCACGCCTAACTCATTTACTTATGTGATTCGCCCTCTATAGACATGTCAATTTGTAACCCCCAAATTACACTAAAAATATGAGAAAAAGGTTTAGAAACAATTGTTCCTTAAACAGAAGGAAGCCGTATTTACGTTTGAGGGTCGCTTAGGATCACACGTGGCCATAAGTCACAGGTATCTGACAATAACAACAACAAAAAGATAAAATCCTGCCTGTGACTTGTGACTAGGAGTCCGGAGCATTGTGGCTGCTCAGCAACGGGAACCAGGAGCCAGGCTCTTTCTGCCTCTTTAGCAGGTTGGTTTTCTTGCTCATATCTGTTGCCTCGTGGTTGCAAGAAGGCTGCCACACCTCCGGCCACAGGTCTACATTCCAAGCAGGGAAATGAATGAAGCAGGAAGCGGTGCAGACTGCGTCAGGAACACAAAGCATCGCCAGAACCCATCGGCTTCTTTCCCATGGTCCAGAAGGTATCGCGTAACCACTGCCACCTGCAGGGGAGTTTGGAAGGCGATGCACTGCAGCTCTGAACACTACTGAGGCAGAAAGGGTGAGCGCCAGATTCGAGACGGAGCGTATGTGATATGGGCTGTGCAGCCGCTAAGGCTTGGATTCGCCTTCTCGCTTACCCACTTGTTACCAGTTACTTAGTCTCCCTGACCCTCAGCTCCTTGTTTGGTGAATGGGGGCAATAATGGTGCCTGTCACGTGAGATGGTCATGAGAACCGAGGAGCCAGGGACTGTCAAATAATTCAGCAGTACCTGGGATATGGCTGACGATCACGAAAGCAGAGACGGTGATGGGCCTCAACCTCAGTCTGTCTGTCACCCAGAGATCAAGCTGTTAGCCACAGAGCCACGAGCTATGCCACATGACCTATTAGCCGCGCGGCCATGAGTTATTAGCATCTGGTGCCCTGCCGAGTCCCAAGGTCCCCCTCTCTCCCGGATCTCGTAAAGGCCTGTCGCATGACGCTGTCTGTCACCATGTGACGTAACAGTAAGGGACGCGGGCTCCGGAGGGGAGCTGCCACCCCTAGGACCTGGACTCCGTGAGCTCCTGGCATCGCTGGGCGAGTTACGCTCTTGGAGTGTCAGCTTTCTAACTATGGGAATAACGATGTAAATCACTCACGCACCGGCCAAGGGGCTTCGCGTAGATGATGTATGCGAGGTCCTTGGGGCAGTGCCTGGCGAAGAATGTGGGCTCAAGGCCAGTGCCCGCTGGGTCAGGGAAATATGTCGCTGTGAACGGATGATGTCGACACGAGGGGAGAAAGGAGACGGTGTGGACAGAAGGACAGTGATTAGTCACGCCCCCACCGCAGTTCCGGGCTGCGTGTCCGCGACCTTGTCCTTGACGAGCACAAACGTGCCCACCTGGGTAGAGAAAGGCCAGCGTCAGGTGCGACTGTGTTGTCAGCGATGCGGGTTTTGAGAACTCTTGCCTTTGCAGGTGACAAAAAACCCCACTGAAACTAGTTTACACACACACACATACACACTCACACACTCACACACTCACACACTCACACACTCACACACTCACAAACACATACACGCGCATGCACACACACACACATACTCACACACACACACGTACAACATACACACACGCACACACAAACACATGCGCAAAGGAAAAAAATAATTCCAGATGTTAAAGTTATTCTCTTTTGGCCCAGATTGTTTAAATAGTTTTAAATATACTAGAATAAAGAATCAAATTTAGAAGATAGTATTCTTATATTCTTTTACTCAGAAGTTTTATTAAGGAACAATTCTGGACCAAATAAGAAAGAAATTAATGACTATTTAAAGAAAACAATACAGGAAGACACTAGAACGAGAAAAAGAAAAGGAAGAGAAAGGGTTTAAGGGGGGCAAATCTAGTAGACAGAAAAGAAAGTATGGGTTTATAGAAGGGAACAATATGTAAATGCAGAATGTTCTGCTATTCAGGCCCTCCTGTGAGGTGGCAAAACGGGCTCCAGGGCCCCAGCTCTGCACCCCCAGCGTAGTAACCCTGGAGGGACGTGCCTGTCCTCCCGCAGCCCCGTCACCGTGCTGGACGTGACTTTACCCGCCTAACTTTGCCGCACGCCCGCCCCCGAGCTGACCGCAGGGTGCAAGGGCTTCCGCCTGGGGAGGCTGCGCCATGGGCCCCTGTGGAGACGGGGGACCCCTCGCTTCAATGTCACTGTTGATGGGGGACCAAGAGCAGTGCCTGAGCAGAAGACAGCAGGCGGACGCTGGACGGGCACAGGGCCTGAGGCTAGCCACGCCCGTCGTCACCAGGCCCGGCTGTGCGTCTGCCCAGGCCGTCCTGAAGCCAACAGCAGGACAGAACTGGGCGTTCGAGCGGCTCACTGGGAGAGGTCAAGGTCACGTGGGGGATGACGGGAGAGGGGCCCGGGGAAGACAGAGTTGGGTCTGCATCCGCCCGCCAGGCAGGTCCCCGTCGCTGCGTGCGGCAGAACTGCCTTCTTTTCCAGGCGGATCCAGGGCATCACTGAATGATGCCCCACTGTGTGTGCCCGCCCCATTTTCTGATCCACTCACCGGCGACGGGGTCTGGGCAGCGGGGCGATGCTGAACAGGGGCAACGCTCGCTATGTGAGGCGGGTATGCTCCAGCGCTCTGCACGGCATGGTGCCCGCGGTTAGCGACACGGTGTCTGCACTTGAGAACCGGTTGAGAGCAGATCCCGTGTTACGTGTTCTTACTACGATAGTAAAAACGTAAGACGCAGGGCTGACTCCTGTGACAGGGGAGTGGGAAGCAAGGAGACCGAGTCTGAGGTGTCGGCAAGCCCACGGGGCACCCACAGCAAAGGCTGCCCCACAGGGACTTGGGCGGCACCGCCTGCTCGGCCCGGCGGGGACCAGCAGGGAGAGCGGGCTGGGCAGGGCCACGGGCAGATCCAGCGTGCCCGGCCGGCAGCGTGCCCTGCTCCCATTCCCACGAAGGGAAACCGAGCGTGAGCCCCCGCAGCCGAGGGCGCTAACCCGGAATCAACCTCCCCCACTGAGAGCCCAGTGTCCGCATGGCGTCCGCACCCCCAGTAAGAGTTTCCAGAGATGGAAATGGCTCCTTTTGATCGACCAGGGAGACAATTACTCATAATTTAACTATATAAAAATCCTACTAGGTATAAGGAGGACATTCCTATTTCCTCAAGACAGAATCCTTCTTATAGATGTAGGAACTTAAGATACATGATAATATTATATATAGGATGCGTTATGATGTTATATAGTTATTATGTAGCTATGCTATACATAGTATATGATTTAGAGCATAGAATTATATAAGTTATGTGATAATTATATATGTACATGTAATTTACAGTACGTAGTTACTTCATTTTAATGACGCATGGCATATGTGTACATGTGTGCACACACACACATATGTACATGTGCCTTTTCCTGCTATTTTACAAACAGATCCCTGGCAAACGAACGTATTGAAAGGAAAACTTTTTTTCCTTTTAAGATAATTGATTGCATCAGCTTTCCTTTCCTTTAAAAACGCCTTTTAAATTCCCTACGGGGGAAACAAAAAACGCGACAGTGAGGTGTGGAGTGACACTTAGAATTCGAGTCTTTTGTCCGCAGAGGTGACCGCTCTGTGCCCGCGGAGCTCTGCAGTCTTGACGGCAGCAATTTGGGACGGCTGAATTTGAAATCGTTCGAGCGAAGCTTAGCCAAAAGTTCAGTATTTGTCCTGCTAAAGTTGGGAAATATTAAGAAAATATTTGCTTTTAATCTTGGTTATTTCGTGGAAAGGTTTCAAGAGCAAAGCGTATGTGCTCTCAGCATGGTGATTCCTTTTTCATGATTTTTTTTTTCATGTTTTACTAAATGTTTTGAGAATACTGGTTTCTGATACTGGGAATGACAAGAAATTTTTATGGGGATTTCCTGTGTGGGGGTGCTTGTTTTCTCAAACAATAGGCACCTTTAGACCCCAAAATCGGGCGAATGCACTGGAATCTGGAATACCTCTCTGTGCTCTGTGAGGGTACGTACGTACTCAGGCATTCACATACATGTACGTGTATACCCTGCATACATATCCGCAGGTATGTATGTACATGTGCACGACCACACATTCACACATGTGCATGCATACGTGCATGCTCACGTGTCCACACATGTGTGCATGCCTGCATACTTGTGTATCTGCACATGTGCATGCATGCATGAACACACATCTGCACACATGTGCGTACATGTGCATGCTCGCACATTCACTCATGTGCATGCATACGTGCATGTTCACGTGTCCACACACGTGTGTATGCCTGTATACTCGTGTGTCTGCACATGTGTGCGTATATGCGCATGATCGCACATTCACACGTGTGCATGTATAGGTGCATGCTCACGTGTCCACATGTGTGTGCATACCTGTATACTCGTGTGTCTGCACATGTGTATATGTGCATGCTCGCACATTCACACATGTGCATGTATAGGTGCATGCTCGTGTGTCCACACGTGTGTATGCATGCATGATCACACATTCACAAGTATGCATATGTGCGTGCTCACGTGTCTGCGTGTGTGCATGTTTCTCTCTGTGCTCTGTGAGGGTATGTACGTACTCAGGCATTCACATACATGTACATGTATACCCTGCATACATATCCGCACGTATGTATGTACATGTGCACGACCACACATTCACACATGTGCATGCATACGTGCATGCTCACGTGTCCACACATGTGTGCATACCTGCATACTTGTGTGTCCGCACATGCGCATGCATGCCTGAACACACATCTGCACACATGTGCATACATGTGCATGCTCGCACATTCACTCATGTGCATGCATACGTGCATGTTCACGTGTCCACACACGTGTGTATGCCTGTATACTCGTGTGTCTGCACATGTGTACGTATATGTGCATGCTCGCACATTCACTCATGTGCATGTTTAGGTGCATGCTCGTGTGTCCACACATGTGTGTATGCATGCATGATCACACATTCACAAGTATGCATATGTGCGTGCTCACGTGTCTGCGTGTGTGCATGTATACGTGCTTACTTATGCTTCGTACATGTGAATGTATACTACGTGCTCGCGCATTCACACATATGACTCATGTGCCTGTAGACCCACGTGACTGCACACAAAAGCACAATTTGTTTCTAGGTTTCTCGTTGGTAGCTTCTGTCATCTGTGCGTCATGCTCTTGTGTGTGGAGAAGCTGAATGTGTATTTGTCACTGGCGTCTGCCCCGCCGCACGCGCAGCACCTGGGGAGCTGTGGGGAATGGGATGCCGGCCGCCCCCGCTGGCAGAATCAGGGCCTCGGGCGCGGGCCTGGGAGTTGGCGC
>NW_006434829.1:1739138-1750370 GCF_000325575.1 Pteropus alecto
GTCCTGTGCTGGGCGGTAGCTGCCCAGCTCGCACCGCTGGCTCCCCGGAGCGTGGCCCCTTCCCGGCCTGCTCTGCCAGCCAGCAGACCCCGCCCTCCCCTCCCGTGCCCGCTCCCCGAGCGGCACCCCGAGTCTGCTCCCTTAGCCGTCGTGTCTGTGCCTCCTACACTGCGGGTTCCACGACAACAGGGCTTTGTTCAGCTGTGCAGTGCAAGCGTCTGGCAGGTTCTAGAAAGTGCGGTGGCGGGCCGGGCTCCCCTGGAGCGGACCCCGAGGTGGGGGGGGTGCACGGGGTGTTCATTCGGGGCCCCCCACCCTCGCGCGCCCCGGCCAGCCAGGCGCCTTCATCAGGGACTGAGCTGCACCAGTGACCAAAACTCTGTCCTGCCGCGGCCGAACGAGCCGCCTTTTCATGTCGCCTTCGGCTTCCCGCCCGTCCAAAATCTAGGCAAATGCCCCGAGTGTTTACGCACCGTGAGTGGCCATTTCCTGCTGTGTCTGGCTTACTCGTTTTCGCTCGCATGAGTAAGGACTGGAATCTGGCGCCTGGAAACCTTCCAGTCCCACGGGAAGCCACGGCCCTTGCCGAGTGTCCCCACGTCCCACCGTCATGGGGTCCCAAGTGGGGTGACAGAGCCAGCCTTGGCCGCGCCAAGGTGCTAGGTGACAGGTGGCACACTGTCTGTGGGCGCCGCCTCAGAAGGCGGACCGTCCAGAAGCCCGGGCGGGAGGGATCCTGCCCCTCGTCCGGGAGGAGCGGCGGCCTCGCAGACAGGCACGTGGTCCGCCAGGGCAGGGACCAGGACCACCCGACACAGACGCGGCGGCCGTTCGCTTAACGAGCGCCTCCCCCAGCCTGTGGCCCACACGCGCGTCTGCGGGGCCTCGGCTCCAAACATTTCCCTCCAAACGTGTCTCCGAAGCAATCGGCTTCGCTCGGATCGCGTACTCGTCCCTTAGATGTCGTCCCCTACATGTCCCCAACTGCACAGCATCACACGCCGAAGTCACTGCAGATGTGCCATCCCCCTTGTGAGTGCCAACGTGTCCGCGTGCTGGTAACGATCTCCCAGCACTAAGGACGTACCCTTCATGTAGGGCTTGGCGCTCATTTGTCATTGCCCGATGCTGATAATGGCAGAAAAACCCTCTGTTAATTCAAGATTTTAGCGCTGCTCAGGCAGCTCTAAACCATCCACTCCGGCTCATTTTATCAGACTCTTAAAAACTGTGTCGCGCTCGAGCCCTGTGCTCATTGAGGAAATGCTGATTCAGTGCCGCGTACTCGTCCCCGCCCGCCGCTCCCGTGTCACGGTCATTCCCCGGCCACTCACCTGCCACCCGGCAGAGCTGGCACGCGTCTGTCCCTCTGTTAGCCGAGTGCCTGGGACGCGGGCGGGGTGCCCACAGCCTCGGGTGGGTTAGTGCGCCCGAGACGTTACCTACACCAGGGGAGCCAAGACCGAGGAAGCTTCTGCCACCGCCGCTGGTGGCGTCTGGTGCGTCCCCATAGGCGGTCAGGACAGCTCTCCAGGAGTGTGCGGGGGACAGCGCCCGGGGCCACAGAATGTGGGAGGGGAGGAGTTAGAGGCGGCAGATGGAAAACGATGTGCCTGAGGTCAGAGAGACAGCCAGGGTCTCTGACTGGCTTTGGGATGTCCCCGAGGTCACAGAGACAGCCAGGGGACAATCTGCCTGCGCGCTGTGTAAATTACCTGGGAAAGGAGAAGGACCCGGGACAGCACGTTGACACTGTTCAGAGAGGAACGTTCTGGCCAGGGAGGGGGCTGTGTGGCAGGGGCGGCCTGCGGGCCAGCCAGGACACACGCTGTTCACTGCTGGCCATCAGCAGGGCGGCCCCGCGCCCAGAGTGAGCACCTGGGTTCCCGACGGCCACTGGACGTCGCCCCCGCTCCAGACACGTCTCCATGTTACAGCGGCGTCCGGCCGTGACGCGTCCGTCGCGCTGGCCTGGAGATTGAAGACGTCGCTTCACCGTGGAACGAGGAGCCGTGAGCCAGGACAGCCGTGTCCTCTGCTGGCGTCGTTCAGACCCACGGGGCCGGTTTCCGGCTCAGTTTGGAAACGGTGGAAGGAAAGGGTTTTCGGGGCGCATCTGTCCCTGGCTGCCCTGCCGCGTTCTGGCTCCATGCGGACCGATGGGAAAGCCTGAGGCCGCGTCGGCAGACGCCAGGCGCCCCCCGTCCCCCCAGCTGAGCCAGCCAGGCCATGTCCCAGAGGCCACACACCGTTGTCACCCTGTTAGCCACAGTCACTTAACTGCGATGCACTGAGAACATGTGGTTACGCCAACAGCATGTGCCAGGGCCCCTCTCAGACGGGAAACGGGTCTGCTGCCCGACGGAGGGGCCGGGGGCACAGGAAACGGGGTCTGCTGCCCGAGGGAGGGGCAGGGGAGCCCTCACAAGGCGGGGGAAGCAGATGTCCAGTTGAAGACCACGCAATCCCGCCCCCAGCAAAGCCAGGGCGGGGGGTGGGGTCATGGTCAAAGTTCAGGTGCAAGGGTGTTCCCACCCACACTGCGAGCTGACCACGTCCCCACGACGCAGGGCGAGGGACGGAGCGGACGCAGGGAGCACCTGCAGAGTCCCGTGGAACTCCAGGACGGCGACGCCAAGCCGTGGGTGTGACGGCGGGCGGTGGCCGGCAGGCGGGGGACGCGGCAGGGGGCTGGCAGGCTTTGGGGGGCTGCAGTCTCACGGCGGGCACACCGCAGACATCCCGCCTCGTGCGTTACTAACGACGTGTGCACACCGCATGTGAAGTCACGACTGCACGTTTCAGGGGTGGAGAGCCGGGCGTGCAGGGTGAGACTCGGGGTGTGGGCCCCGCGTGGGCTGAGCGTCACAGGGTGGGGGGCACCGCAAGCTGCTCTGGAGGAGGGGGGAGCGGTACGGGAGACCCGCGGGAACGGGGACAGCTTACGGGAGACGTGCTGTGAGGACGTCCCCTGTGGAAGCCAGGGAGGCTCCTGCCCCCGCTGGCTCAGGGTGCTCCCCAGGGCCGATGTGAGCAGAGCAGAGGGGGGCAGCAGAGCATTTCCCTCATGACCGCGAAGCGGCCCCTGCACTCCAGGGGCCGTGGCCTTGGGGGAGCACGGGAGGAGGCAGCTCCCTCCCGCATCCGCTCGGCCTTCTCCCGCACGGGGCCTCGTCCGGCCTCACTTTTCACGACCCTGGGGTGTTGAAGGGAACCGTCCAGGTACATTGTAGGGTGTGTCCCACTTTGGGTCTGTCTGGCGTGTTCTCACTTAGCGGACGCCACGCCTTCTGGGCAAGCACAGCCCTTGTGACATGACAGGACAGTGCCGTGGTCTGTGCTGGTGACTAACTGATCTCTGGTTAGGGGGTGGTGACTGTCACTGATCGCTGGTTAGGGGGTGGTGGCCGTCACTGATCTCTGGTTAGGGGGTGGTGACCGTCACTGATCTCTGGTTACGGGGTGGTGGCCGTCACTGATCGCTGGTTAGGGGGTGGTGGCCGTCACTGTGGTCTGTGCTGGTGACTAACTGATCGCTGGTTACAGGGTGGTGACCATCACTGATCTCTGGTTACGGGGTGGTGGCCGTCGCTGATCTCTGGTTAGGGGGCATCTGCCAGGCTTCCCTGCCTCAAGCTCCTTGTCCCCATGCGGCTCATCTTGGGTGGTGGAGGAAGCGGCCGCTCTCAGACGTGCACGCCCGGCGTGAGCATCCAGTGTCGATGCTGCCTCCAGCTCTCACGCCCTCGTCCGCCTCACCAAGTGGCCAGAGTGGTTTCCTAAAAATGTAACTCAGGCCGTGTCCCTCCCACACAAAACATCCTCGTGGCCGTAGGCAGGCGCCCCGCCAAACACAGGCTCCACCCCATGGCCTGGCAGGCCTGTCACACTGTCGCCCACTCCGGCGTCAGCCAGAGTGTCTTCCACTTGTTTTCTGTCTCCAAGATGTCACACTCATTCCCACGTCCGCCTGTGGCACGCGTCCCAGATGCCCACGGCTCGGGGACTCTCGTGGTTGACACAGGACTTAAGATCCGGGTTTCGGCTAAACCCTCTGTCCCCACGCCGTCCCCACCCCCAGCAGCACCCGCCCCTGCAGCCCGTGGTTCCCTGTCAGGTTTTGGATCCCGCCACTATCGCGAGGTAAGTCTCGGCCTCCGAGGACACGGCGGAGTCAGAAACTTCGTCTCCGCATTGGCCGCTGTGTCTGCAGCACCGAGGACAGCGCCTGCTCTCACGGGTACCAATGTCGGCGGCGTGAAGTCCCTCTGTCGTGTGCCGGCGTGATGCTTTATGCTGGTCACGCTCACAGGGGCAGGACATCAGGGCTGGAGCGGGGGCTGCTGCTGGCATCTCGTGGGCAGAGAGCAGGGACATTGCTAAATGCCCCACGGGGGACAAGACGGCCCCGCCACAGAGAGGAGCCAGCCCCAACACCGGGAGGGCTGGGAGCAGCCTGGAGCAGTGCTCGGCTGGCCAGGCCTGCTTGACCATGTTGTCATGAAAACTGTTGGCTGACGACTGCGGGAGTGCCCTGCGCTCTGGTGACGCCGGCCACGTGGCGGTGGCTTTGAAAGCGAAGCAAGTATTCGGAAGGCGGCCCCCCGGACGCGGGCGAGGCCGGGGAGCAGTGCAGGGGGTGTGAACACGTTCTGTTTCGACTTAAAAATAACAGCTTCCAGGGAGCGTCGTTTCAGGGCTTTAGAGGGAAAATATGCAGATGGTTCCAGAGACGCCAGGACGTCCCTGTGCAGCGTCCCCAGGAAGAGGCCCAGTGTGGTGACAGCGCAGTATCACCTAGTAACGCCTCGTCCGAGAAGCAGGTGCAAACGTCCCTCCGGCGGTCTGCTTCGGGGCGGGGGTGGGCAGAATCTCCACATCCTTAGCTCTAGCGCTTCAGAGAAAGGACAGAGAAAACATAATCAGAAGAACATACATTTCGCCGCGAGCGTTGGTGATACCTGAATAAGATTTCTGCTCCTACAGCGTTTAAACAGGAAAAGGGGGGAAAATGGAAATAGCATTAAATTCGCATCAGTGAATTTGTGTGACCGTGCTCGCCAGAGCCAGAAATATTAGCCGTGGCCCCATCCCAGGCCAGGGCAGTGGCTGGGAATGGAATTTGAAAGGGGGTCGGGGTTTTGGTAGATGCCCCTTCCGGCCCTCGGCATTTGTGAAGCGGCAGTTGACAAATCGCTGGACGTGTGCGGCTGGTCGTAGATTGACAAGGGACGGACAGAGCTCGCCGGCTCCGCTGGACTGAGGCAAATCCCGGTTCATCTCCCGCAGCGACGGGAGACGGAGGGGTGTCGGGCCCCGGGGACGCTCTGCCCCGTCTGGCTCCTGCAGGAACACAGCGCGGCTTGTCCGTCCTGCCCAGGGCACGGCCCCGGGGGACGCGGCCGTGTCCTTCCCAGGGCCCCCGGGCGCCGAGCCTGAGCCGGGCCCCTGGTGCACGAAGCTCCGTGAGGGAAGACGGGGGAGTGAGACACGGTGCAGGGTGACTGCGGCCGCATCACCGCAGTGTGGCCTTCTCTGCCCTGTGGGTGTCGCGTCTCCTCCGCCTCTCTCCAGACAGACACTGTGACTGCAACCGGGGCGCCCCGTGAGGGACCCCAAGCAGCCGGGCGCGTCCCTGTCCCTCTGCGTCCTCCCGCGGTCCCTGCGGGATATGACGAGGGCGGACGCGTCTCGTCCCTGTCCCCGCGCACAGGTGTCCGACCACTGCGACTACGTGTTTGTCAACGGGAAGGAGATGAGAGGCGGGGTGAAGGCGGCGGTCACCTTCTCTTACCAGCACCTGCAGGGCCCCCTGGAGCTGGCCGTGTGGGCGCCCCGGCTCCCGCTGCAGATCGAGGTGTCCGACGCCGAGCTCAGCCAGATCAAGGGCTGGAGAGTCCCCGTCGTCCCCAACACGAGGTGCGTGCGTGTGCAGGGCCCTCTCAGACACCGGGTCGGTGGGACTTGCAGGCCGCTGGCTCCGGCCTGGCGGGGTCTGGGGCTCAAGTGGTCCCCCGAACCGCGTCTCCTGCCCCCCGTCTGGAGCGCTGAGCTCGTTTGCCCTGGGGGGCGAAGTCGGGAGCTTGTCACCTGTGTTCTCGCTGTCACTCTGATGGTGTTCGGTAGAGCACTAAGTCCCGTCATCCACGCCAGGCCACCAAACGGACAGCACAGACAGAGTTGCAGGACCTCAGGCTCTGGGTTCAGACACGGCCGCCTCAGAGGAGGCCGTGCGTGGGGACCCACAGACGTGCGGAAAGGCGGGGGCTGCACGCACAGCAGAGCTTCCTGGAGTCTGCGGACCCCGCACAGCGTAGGGACACGATGCCTACCGAGGGCACTTCTGCAGTCCGTCCCTTGGCCATCCCCCCTGGTGCCCGTGGGAGAGCGGGGGGCTCCAAGGATGAAGCTGGGGCCTTGTGTGGCCGGAAGAAGGTCTCAGCCAAGTCCGTTCCTAACCACGCGGGTCCACGGTGCTGGGTTGGGGGGCACGGTCGTCAAGGCTGTCAGGACAGGCGTTGCGGGAGGGACCCACGTGGAGCTGGCTGAGGGTGCCCACGGCCCACCCCAGACGCCATCGCTTCTGCCCCCCTCAGACATGGCAGCAGGACGGGTTTGAGAGGTGAGCAGCTGCTGTCGCAATGATGCTGGGAAGGGCTGACTCGCCTGGCCACCCAGCCCTGTCCACATCCGTCCCCCAGCCACCCGCCCCATCCACGTCCGTCCCCTGGCCCAGCCACCCAGCCACCCAGCCCCGACCACGTCTGTCCCCCAGCCCGGCCACCTGACCCTGTCCATATCTGTTCCTGCCTGGTGCCTCAGATGGAGTCACGTTGTCACCTTGCTCACGTACTGGTCTATAAGGCCATACCTGTTAGTTATCTCTTGCTACATAATTTAGTGACTTGTCCCACAACCGAGTGGCTTAAAAGAACGTGTCCCCTCGCAGGTTCCGTGGGCCAGGACTCCAGGCGCGGCTTAGCTGGGTGTCTCACGGGGGGCCGTCCCGAGATCCGCAGAGCTGCCGTCCCACCCGGAGGCTCAGGGGGAAGGACCTGTGTCACGCTAGGTGTGGCTGTTGGCAGGTGTCCGCCTCCCACGGGCTGGTGGACTGAGGGCCACCGTTCCTTGCGGGCTGCGGGCCCGGGGCCGCTCCCAGGTTCCAGCCGTGTGGCACATCCACGGGGCGGCTCGCGGCTCGGCGGCCTGCTCCCCCAGAGCAGGAGAGGCGGGCTGAGGACAGACACCGAGCCAGACGGAGACAGAGCCCTTTAAACTGGAGCCTGGCAGGGCCACCCCGCGCCTCCGCTACGGCCCGTCGTGGGAGGGAGGGTACGGTCAAGGGGCGGGGGCTCCGGAAAGTGGGTGCCAGGATGTAGGGTTCACTGCGGACACCTTAGACCGCTCCCGCCCGCCCCCACCCATCCGGCTGGTCAGTGCTCGACCCCGAGCCAGACGGAGACAGAGCCCTTTAAACTGGAGCCTGGCAGGGCCACCCCGCGCCTCCGCTACGGCCCGTCGTGGGAGGGAGGGTACGGTCAAGGGGCGGGGGCTCCGGAAAGTGGGTGCCAGGATGTAGGGTTCACTGCGGACACCTTAGACCGCTCCCGCCCGCCCCCACCCATCCGGCTGGTCAGTGCTCACGCCGCCCCGTGGCCCCCCATTCTGGGTGTGGCCAGGCATGGCTGCCTGAGCCCACACCGGGCCGGGCTCGGGCCCACTCACGACGCAGCCCCTGACCGTCGGCCCGACAGGTCTGGACCTGTTAAACTGCACGGACCCTTTGACAGGCCGGCTCGGGACAGCGAGGACGAGGAGGGCGAGGAGCGGCGGGGCCGCGGCTGCACCCTGCAGTACCAGCACGCCACGGTGCGCGTGCTCACCCAGTTCGTGGCCGAGGCAGCTGAGCCCGGGGGCCACCTGGCGCACCTGCTGGGCTCAGACTGGCAGGTGGACGTCACGGAGCTGGTGGCCGAGTTCATGCTGGTGGAAGAGCCTCGCGTCGCCACGCTGCAAGGCGGCCCGGTCCTGGTCGGCCAGGGGCTCGGGATGACCGCCGTCCAGGTGAGGAGCCCACGGCAGGGCACTTCGTGGCCGGAGGACGGCCACCCATTGCATGTCACAGGGCTCGTTATGCCCAGCGGGGCACAGGCCAGTGCTCACAGTCCCCGCTGGGGGACCCGTGTTCCCTGGCTGGCGGGCGGGCCCCGCACTGGCGCCAGGAGCCGGGGGGAGGAGTTGGCACGGAGCATGCGCTGGGTGTCGTAGTGGGGACCGGGCCACATCCACGATGACGGCGGGATGCATCCTGGTCGGCCACCTGCTCCCGAGCCCCACCCCCCTCGCTTTGGATCCCGGGGCCCCCCGCGTCCTGAGTCCGCGTGCGCTTCGTCCTGGCGACTCACACCTCACACTCCGTGCCACTGGCTTTGTCACGACCAGGGTTAGAAGCCACAAAGGCACCGGGTGGACCGTGGAGCCGGGGGCACCAGCCGCAGGGAGCCCTGGTGTCCTCACAGGCCTCAGGAAGAGGAATTGGTCAGGACGCGGTGGAAGGGTGCTGGGCCTGTTTCCTTAGGGAGGTCGGGGCTCCGTGGGAGAGGGGGAGGGAGGAGCGGGGCCTGGCCCTGTCTCGGGGTGCCCCCCACGCGGCACCACCCCAGGCCGCCCCAGCTGTGCAGAGGAGGGAGGCGGGCTGCTCACGTCCGCGGCAGCTACGTCTGGTGGACGGGCAGGTCGAGCGAGTGTCCCCCAGTGTGGGGCGTGGCCTCCCGGGACACGCGGGCGAGGCGGGCGGTCCATGGGCTGACGGCGTCGGCCGCGTGTGAGAGCGAAATGTGTAAACACCCAACTGTTCCTGATGCCATGAAGATTTCCCAGCGAAGCATTTAGGAAGAATAAATAACCGCACACAGATCCGCGCTGGATAACGGCGGGCGGCCGCCTCGGTGGGAGGCGTGGCGGGTGCTCACGCGCGAAAACGTCAGCCCTTCTCTCCGGGGCGAGGTGTGGGTGCCGGGCAACGGTGTCGAGTCGGGCCCCGTCCCCTCTCACGGCCACCCAAAGCATACGGCTCTCACGTGCGAGGTCGGCTTTCGGAAGGCGACCTCAGAGGGACGGGCTCGTTCCTGCGCGTCCTGGCTCGTCCGTCTGTCCACCCCCCAACCCCCCACGCAAGGGACATCGTTCACGCGATGGCAGGACTTTCTGGGACCACGAAAGGCTTTTCTTCGCCTTGTTGGTTTTGCCTTTCAGATCTTGTCGCCGCTGTCAGATGCCATCTTGGCCGAAAAGACCATCGCCGTGCTGGACGAGAAGGTGGCCATCACGGGCCTCGGGGTCCAGCTGGTGACAGGGCTGTCACTGTCCTTGCAGCTCAGCCCAGGGAGCAGCAGAGCCATCTTTGCCACGGCGGTGGCCCAGGAGCTCCTGCAGAGGCCCAAACAGGTGTGCGGGCAGGGCGGGGCGGCACCGCGGGGGGCACACGCCGGGGGGCTGCACCGAGTGTCCCTCAGTCTGGAGCCAGGCTGTGACAGGGCCTGCTCAGCCTCACGCTTCCTCACGTCCAAGACAGAGGAGGCTGTCGCGAGTGAAGGCGGCAGAGCCTGGACCGAGGCTCGCCGCCCGCGGAGCATGGCGCCAGGTGCGTTCCACAGCCACCTGTGCCGGCGCACGTCCACCTGTCCGGACGGCGTGGCCCGGGCGCGGCTGTACCTCATGGGCAAGGGGTGTGGGGAGGGAGGGACAGACTCCGAGGCAGTGACCACAGCCTGCCGCTTGTCCCTGCAAGGAGACGGGTGCCGGGTGTGGGGTGACAGGGAGGCTGGGGGATGGGATGGCTCCACCACCGCGGGTCAGCTCAGGGCAGGGACCGACCGTGGTGACATTATGGGGTGACGGGGAAGCTGGGGGACAGCCCCCAGCACTGCTGGTCAGCTCAGGGCAGGGACAGACCGTGGTGACATTATGGGGTGACGGGGACGCTGGGGGACGGCCCCCAGCACTGCTGGTCAGCTCAGGGCAGGGTCAGGACCGTGGTGACATTGCTTACTGTGTTCTTTCTCTTTATCAAAACCGTGCGTGTTCACGCATGTGTGTGCATGTGTGAGCATGTGAGTGTGTATGTGTGTGCCTGTGTGTGCACATGTGTGCATTTGTGCCTGTATGTGTGCAGTGTGTGCATTTGTGCGTGGGTCTGTATTTGTGTATGTGTGCGTATGTGTGTGCACGTGCACGGGTGTGCGCACCTGTGTGCATGCATTTGTGTGTGTGTGGATGTCTGTGTACATATGTGTGTGCATGTGTGTGTGAATATGTATTCTGTGTGTTGGTACAATGGTTTCCAACCACAGCGCACCGCTTTGGGGTTTGGGAACGTGGGGGACCCCCCTCCTTGAGATGGACAGATGTTATTTCTTGGAAGAAAGATGCTCTGAGCCTTGCCTCATAAACAGATGGCGGTCTCAGGCCAGCAGCCCCCTCTGCGCCATGCAACGTGGCCGCCCCCCGCAGGGCTGCTGGAGGGGTCTTCTCGGCTCCCTCGTCGCCAGAGAGCCTCCCAGGCACTGTCCTGAGCAGGTGCCTGTGGTCTGGGCCCCTGTCACAGCCACCAAGGCTGTGAGTGAGCAGGAAGGTGCCCCAGGACACAGAGACTTCCCGTTGTCTCTGCCTTACCGGGCACTTCACGCCACCGCCGGGGTCAGCTACCCATCCCCTTCGCTCCCATCGCTGTGCAGGCCTTTGGGTTAGGAACACTGACGCGGGTGACCTCGGGGACAGGTGTGAGTTCTTTTCGAAGGCAGCCCCCCAGCTCAGGCCGGCACGCAGACGCGTTACTGGCAGGAGGCCCGGTGGTGAGACGTGGCGAGCACCAGGGGACAGGGCCCGTGAGGCCAGAGCGAACCCGTGTCCGGCCGGCAGAGATGGCCCTGACACCCGCATTTCGGGGGGCCCGGTACGCCCCCGAGTGTCCTGCTCCGGTGCCGTGGGGCTGATCCGCGTCTCGGCCCACGGCCCCTGCGTGGTCTCCCGTCCGGCCAGTGCCCAGCACACGGCAGCGGCCGGCTGAGCCGCGGGGACGGCAGAGGCCTGCGGTCATGTTTCGGGCGCCTTCCTCAGCCCCAGACGCGGAGCAGACGGCCGTTCTGCCGTGGCCGGGGCTCTCTGGCTGCGGGAGCGAGAAGCCGCCGAGCAGACGCGGGTGGCGCGGGGTTTGTTATGGGGCCAGGCGCG
>NW_006434829.1:1750406-1752608 GCF_000325575.1 Pteropus alecto
CTTTTGTCTCGTCATTTTGCTCCAGCCGGCGAGTGCTGGGCCCAAAGCTTTGCTTTCACACGCCCGCCACGGTCGCCACGCCCCCGCAGCCTCCTCCGTCCTCCCACTGACTGGGGGAGAGAAGGTGGCCCTGGCCGCCTCAGGGCTGCTGGGCCATCGGCCGTGGCAGCAGCTGCCTCCCTGGTCCATCCGTGAGGCCGGGCCGGCCGGCTGCCTCTCAGGCCAGCTCATTGCTCTCGGCTTGGGGTGGAGCGGGTCCCCTAAGAGGGCGGGTGGAGGGAGGGGGCATGGGCCACGTCCCTGCCGAGCACGAAGACCCGTCACCGAAGGGAAGGGCTCGCCTTAGGCTGGAGGCCGCCACCTCCATGCGGTCTGCCTCGTCAGTCCAGTCCCGAGGGAAGTCGGTCTAAGGCCACAAGGTGAAAGGTCAGGAGGTAGAAGTTGGGCCCACACCGTGGCCACCCTCGGTCTCCCCAGGGGGTGAGGGAAGACGGTGGGCAGGAAGCAGACTGCGGACACTGCGTCCCTCTGCGGCTGGCTGGTTTAACGACTCGTCCCTGAGCCCTGCCAAGCCCTGTCCCCGACCCAGTGCCAACCTACCCCAGCCGGCCCCGAGGAGGCAGGACAGATGGGGCCGCGTGAAACCAGAGCCGGCGGCCGGGACCCCTCGTCCGGGGAGGGGCTTCGATCTGTGTCGTGACTAACGAGCGGGGACTCGCGTTACAGCAACTTAAAAATAATGCGACAGACGTGCCCCCCGCGAGCGCGTAGCACTTGTCAATGGCCCCGCTGGCCGTGACGTCTCCCGGCACGTGACTTATCGCCGTGCAGAGCGGACCCCGCCCGGCCGCGGACTCCGTCTTTCCGGCCGCGGCTCAGGAAGCGCAGCGAACCTCATCGCGGGCTGTTCGTCGCGGGTCCCGCTGGCCATCGCCCTTTCAGTTTTGCTGTTTGCTTCTGGTTTCACGTCTTTCTAGGAATTCATTTTCCTTCCTGCCCTTCGCGTGTCTCACCTCATCTCCGCTCTGCTGCGGCGCGTGCCCTTGGTCCCCATCACGCTGCTCTCCCGCGGCGTCTGCGTGACTGAGACTCGGTGCTCGGCGCGCTTCGGGCTCATTCTGATTATCTCACCCAACAGGAAGCAGCCATCAGTTGCTGGGTGCAGTTCAGCGACGGCTCCGTCACCCCCCTGGACATTTACGATGGGGAGGCCTTCTCCTTGGTGGCCACGTCCTTGGACGAGAAGGTGGTCTCCATCCACCAAGACCCCAAATTCAAGTGGCCTCTAATCACGGCCGAAGCCGAAGGGCAGGGCGCCCTGGTGAGCGTCGAAATGGTCATCAGCGAACCGTGCCAGAAGTCCAAGCGCAGGAGCGTGCTGGCCGTGGGGACGGCCAGCGTCAAAGTCAGATTCGGCCAGAACGACGCCGGCCCCAACGGCAGTGACAGCAGACACGCGGTCGCCCGCCTGGAAGACAGCGCCAGTGACGAGAGGCCCCACAAGCCCTTGCAGGGGGCGGGGCCCGGAGAGGGGCAGGTCCCCGGCAGTCCGTCTGTGGGCCTGGCGGAGGGACGAGGGTCCATGACGGAGAGGCCACCCATCCGCAGCAGCGGCGGCCAGGAGAGCCTCTCGGATGACGACAGCCACCCGCAGATGGTCGCCCCGGGCTTCACCAGCTTCCCTGCCCAGGTGGGTGGCCCCGGGAGCGACGGGGGCACGGGGGACAGTGGCCCCGCACCGGCCTCCAAAGGCCTGAGCGACCTGGAGATCGGCATGTACGCCCTGCTGGGCGTCTTCTGCCTGGCCATCCTCGTCTTCCTGGTCAACTGCGTGGCCTTCGCCCTCAGGTACCGGCACAAGCGAGTGCTCTTCGAGCGGCAGGGGTCCCCGAGCCCCCCGCGCGGCTGGCTGGGGCTGGGCCCCCGGGCACAGCTGCTGGACAGCCACTTGAACTTTGCCTGCCCCCCCGACGAGCAGGTCACCGCCATTGGCAGGGCCGTGGACCTCGAGGACAGCGGGTACCTCTTCGGCACCGGCTCCCCGAAAGGCATCAGCGGCAACGGGCAGCTGCCGCGACCTGCGGGGCCCCCGAGCGCCGAGGGCCGGGGTCAGAAGGGTGAGCCGCCCACGTCCCCCACCTCGAAAAGGAAAAGAGTGACGTTCACCACCTTCACCGCCGTCTCATCGGATGGCAGGCAGCC
>NW_006434829.1:1752897-1782242 GCF_000325575.1 Pteropus alecto
GCTCCTCGTGCGTGGCGACACTCAGCACTCGCACGAAGCACGGGCTTCGCATCTGGGCGCCTGGCGTCCCGGAGGAAGCCGTCCACCTCTCGCTTTGCTCTGAGTGGCGGGCATTGTGATATCCCCGTGGCTCGGCCGGTGGCGGAGCGCGGAGGGAGAGGCGGCCTCGCCAGCCCTGCGTGGCCGGCAGGGGGGGCGCCAGAGGCCCCCAGGCCGCCCACTCTAGGAGGCGCCACTGTGGGACATTAACCCCGGAGCCGGGCGGGCTGGCCTGGCCCCCGACAGAGCAAGGCCGCCGCTGAGGACCGAGGGGACGGCGGCTAACAGAGGGGACGGCGGGCTAACAGAGGGGACGGCGGGCGAACAGAGGGGACGGCGGGCGAACAGGCCGCCCGCCCTTCGGAACTCGATGCTGAGCACACACAGGCGGAGCCTCTGCGGATTCGACCTGTGCTTTTTGCGTAAACGGGGGACGGGGACCTAGGATTTCAGCCAGGTCCAAAGCCAGGCTTTGGGGGCAAGTTCGCCATGCTCATCCCACAGCCTGCACTGCCACCTGTCCGGAGGCCGGTCACTCGTGGGCAGCGGGGCCGCAGCCAGCCTCCGTGGAGTCCTTTGTCCCGCCGTGGACTTCGTGCCGGCTCCCAGGCGACAGTGCCCAGAGAAGCCCCACGGGTGACCGCACGCCGCCTCTGCAGGGGCTGGCGTCTGAGGATGGACAGCGTCACAGGGGACGGACACGGACCAGGACGCACGGCCGTCGCTTGTCCAGGAAGGAGAGACGGAGTTGGGGGTCGGGGGGTGAGTGGACTGTCACCCCGACCGTCACTCTCTCCCAGGCAGAGGACGGCCGCGGGGCCCTTGCTGACCCTACGGAGCCTGAGAGGCCGAGCCGTTCAGTCAGCGTCTGTCTCTGGCTCCCCCCGTGACGTTCTCTGGGACGCTGCCCTCTCGTCCTCTTTCCCCGTCTCTCTCTCTCTCTCTCTTTCTCTCTCTGTGCCTCACGTGGCTCCCTCCGTCCCCACCCCCGGCCCCGCTGACCGTGTGGGCAGCGCGTGCACCGTGCCAGCCCCGTGCGGGCCCTGGACTCTGCCCTCCACCGAGGCGCTGTCCAGCTCTGCGGCTGGGTTTCTGCTCCTGTCCCACGTCCACGAACCTTGTCTGTTGGGGATTGAGCGGTGGCCCTGTCCGATGCCACGCCTCGCCTGCAGCAGGCGCCCTACCTGCCCTGTCCTGGCCCGCGCGTGGCCAGCCCCTCCGCGTGCAGAATGCACCGCGGCCCGCGAGGTCGTAACGTGTGTTTATAAACCTGCCGACTGAGCACCGCGTCTGCCTGCAGCGTGTTTCTGCCCGTCCGTTGTCCCCACCGCCGGTCCCCTCCCGAGGGGCTGTCGTCAACGACAAACGGCCGTCCAAACGCCGTGGCCTCTGGTGAACGGGACACAGATGTCAGGTCTCGGCACAATCCAATTACACTTCGGCATGGCGGAATGCCACTCCGCTCCGAGGCGACATGACACACGGTGACAAAGTGCACTGTGCGCTGTCTCTCCTTCAGGACCTAAAAGGGTTTGCAGATCAATCACATGCGCAGCTCCCCGCTAAATGCCCGCAGACGGCCGGCGGTGAGGGCGGCCGGGGCAGGCCCACGAGTGTCCCAGCCTCCGCGGGGGCCGGAGCGGGGACGATGGCCCCGTCCTTCCCTCACACGCCAGATGTCGGCGCCCTGAGGCGGGTGTGAGCCCGTGGGGACGCCGGGCTGGGTGAGAAACGGTCCCTCTGACCAGGGCAGCCGGGACGGGTCGGGGGGAGACGGCAGCCACACAACGGCCCATACGCCGCAGACGGCACCGAGCAGCGGGTCGTTCCCCTAGGCCACTGGTGCTTGCTGAGCACCTACTATGTGCTAGGAGGTCTTGCACACGGTAGGGACAGAGCAGTGACTATGCCAGACCCGAGCTCACCCTCAGATGCCTTGTATCTAGGGCAGGTGATAAACAACAATAGTTTTCATTTACACTAAGTTATAAAGGATGACGAGACAGGTCACAGAACCAGGACCGATCGGCACTTACCAGACTGGCCACAGGATGGCGCTGTCTGTCTTAGGGCCACAGGATGGCGCCGCCTTAGGGACACAGCTGAGGTGCTGTTGTCACACAACCCGGGGCGTGGCCTGTGTGCCCGGACGGAGCGAGGAGACACACGTCTCGCCTGAGGCTTCGACGGGACGTCTTCTGAGCAGGGCGAGTGACACCTGGCCCGTCCCCTCGTTTCTGCCACTGTGGGGCCCCGGACCACAAACTCACACCCCGAGCCAGCAGAAGCGGGTCATTGGCACCCCCCAGCGAGCACTGGGGCTCCTCACGGCCCTCGGCGCTGGGACCCGCCACCTGCACGGGCTTCCGGGGCGGCCCCGGCCGGGCCCGCACGTGGGGCGGGGGCTGCAGGGCGGGGGCTGCAGGGCAGGTGTCCACCGTCGCTGCTGCAGACGCAGGCAGGCGGGCTCCTCCTGAGGCTGCGGGGGGCCGTCCGCTCCCGGCCTCTGTCCAGCTTCTGGTGGCGGTGACCCTCGGTGGCCCCGGGTCTCCGCCTGCACCTTCACGTGGCACCGCCCACACGGTGCATGTGCCGTGTCCGCACGTGCCCTTCCTGTACAACCGCCCGGCGTGCAGGCTCAGGCCACCCCGCTCCCGCAGGGCCTCGACTACTGATGCCCACAAGGCCCCGGCTCCAAACCAGGTCACGCCGAGTCTGGGGAACATGTGAGTTTGGGCGGGGGGCAGGGGGGACACCATGACGCCCGTAACAGCAGCCTCTGGCCAGAGGGTCTTGGGCAGCTGAACCCATCAGCAGACAGAGGGCAGCTGACGGCCACAGGGACCGGCCAGGGAGAGGTCGCTGGGCTCCCAGGGGTGTGGCTCACCCGTGACAGCTGGCCTCGGCCCCCCTCACACCCCCGGACGAACGAGGCCGCAGCCAGACACCCTGGCAGGGCACGCGAGCGGTGTCTGTGTGTCCCTCCGGGAAGGCTCGTAATGTGAAGTAACTGACCCGTTTGTCACCTCCCAAGATGCAGGCACAGCTCCTCGCCAGTGCCCGCTGGCTGGGGTGGCAGCCGCTGAGGCTCTGGCAGGACGGCGGGGGGACCGGGGTGCCCCCCAGCACGGCTGTGCCCTGCAGTCCGGTGGGAACTGACGGCCTGGGGCTGACGGAGAGGTGATGGAGGCGGGGTCAAGGGCAGAGGACGCTGCGGCCAGAGGCCCAGATCCGAGTCTCACGTGGACCAGGGGGCCCTGCCCGGCCTGAGGACCCTCCCATCAGGCTCCCGCCCTCTCTCCAGCGGACCCGGGGGATGTGGGTTTGGGAAAATGCCGATCCACGTGTCAAGCCAGAGACGGGAGAGCGAGGGGTACAGAGGCTCCTGCTTTTCGGGAGGCGTGTTCGTCGCTGCTGAAACAAATCGCCACCAGCTGGCGTGTCACATGCAGGGACGTGTCTCTCACCCCCCGGGGGCCACGCGTCCAAGGCCAAGGAGTCGGCAGAGCGGGGTCCTCCTGGAGCTGTGAAGGGCCGTCTTCCGTGCCTGTCCCCAGCTTCTGGTGTCACCGGCCACTGGGGTCCCTTGGCGCGTGACACACCACTCTCATCTCAGCCTCGGTTGTCACACGGCCTTGTCCCAGTGTCTGTGGCCGGATGCCCCCCCTGACAAGGACACCAGCCACAGCTCAGCTCGATTCCGTCTGCAGAGACCCTCCTAACGGATAAGGCCATCGGCAGGGACCGGGGTTAGGGACTCCCACGTGCCTCCTGGGGGACGCGACTTCGCCTACTGCGAGGAGACAGTTGTCCCCGTGCGACGGAGGAAGTCCTGTTCTGATGTTCACTTTAGAGAGAATCTTTTAATTGCAAATTATTATTCAAAAGTTTTATAAACTAGGCTTTAGCCAAAAAAAAATAACTAGAAAGAGAGACAGAATGTCTCCCTTCCCAGGACTGAGCCAGCAGAGGGGCGTCTGAGGTCTGCGATGGCTGCGCCGGAGCGAGGTCGGTACGTCCAGGCAAAGCGCTCCCCACGCACCCCCCGAAGTTCCAGCCTCAGAGTAAACATAGGGCCTGTCCCCACAGCTTCGGGAAAAGTCCCTTCGTCGACCCCTTGCCGGCCACCTTGAGTCACAAGCCAAACATAGACCTGCCACCTGCAAAATATAAACATCCAGGCCTTGGTCCCCCTCCACCCCTGGAAGCTGGGGGCGGGGCGAGTCCCCCCAGAGCCCCAGGGCTCCGAGTCAGGCCCTGACAAACCTCTCTGAAAGCCCAGGCCATGCAGCCCCCTGAGGCAGCACAGCAAAGGCTGCTGGGCTCACGGACTCTGGCTCTGTGCGTGTGTGTTACGTGCACGCACACGCACACGCACACGCACACGCACGTGCACCTGCAGTCAGCCCTCCGTCTACACGCATTTCACGTCCACAGATTCACCCAAGCAGGGACCAAAATACTCAGAAACAAAATCCCAGGAACGTCCCTGCCGCCCAGCGTGACGCTGCCAGGCTCCGAGCACACGCGGAGCACACGCGGACCGGGTGCCGAGACTGCGTGCACAGGCACGCACACGCACACGCACACGCACGTGGCCATCCACACACGCGATTCCACACGCATTCCCTTCTCTCTCTCGTGTTCCCCAGAGACGGAGCTGCCGGACAGGCAGACGCTGTCACAGAGTCTGTGGCGTGACCGTCCGCGGGTAAAGCGCACCCTTAGGCACTTCGGGGAAGCCTGCGGGTCGAGAGCAAGGGTTTGGGGTCCGGGACAAGGACTCGGGCTGCCGCCGAGAACCCCGTTTTACAGGAGAAGCGGCGAAGACAGAGCTGAGATTGGGTCTGAGGGGCTCTGGGGTGACCCTCTGCTTCCCGGCCATGCGCCCCGTCCACGTGTCTCGGTGGGCACCATAACCGCACGCACGGTGCAGGGTGGGGGGCAGAGGATGGTGAACCACGGTGCGTTGCCTGGAGACACGACACCCTCCGTGAATGGCGGGCGTCACTGTGAAGGTCCCTGGGTCACCTCGCATGGATGAAGCGGCTGGACGTCGGCGAGTCTGAAACCCCCGAGAGCTGCACACAGTGTGGCCGGGGAGGCCCCGCCCGAGGAGCATCCGCTCCCTCTGGGGCCGCCCCGCCCTCTGTGATGCTGACGTACAGCGGATGCGGGGACGGCCCCTCCAGGCTGCGTTTACGCTCCAGCTCTTCAATGCCACTTCCTGCCTTGTATCTCCTGCCTGCAGCCCAGCACCAGGCCCCCCCAGCCCCGAGTGAGCACTCGTCACGACCCTCAGTCCTCGTCCTAACCCGCCCCCTCCCCGCCTCTAGTCCTGGTCAGCAGCCTTCCTCAGCGCCGGGCGCCCCCACGCACAGGGCGGGTCCCCAGAGCCAGGCCAGGCCCTTGCCCCTCGCCCGGAGGTGCTGACCTGCCGCCTGGACATCGGCAGCTGCGTTCCCGAGCCCTGGGCACAGCGCCGGCTCAGCGCGGCCCTCGGCTGTGCGTGCGTGGGCGAGGGCCACCTGGGAGCAGCGCTCCATGCGACACCGTCTGGGGCGTCGCTGCCGACTGCGGCAGAGGGGTGGTGAGCAGATGGCGCGGGGCAGGCTCGGCCACCGGCCGCGGACGCCGTGGCGAGGGGCGAGTGAGCGAGCAGAGGCCCAGGCTCGCCCTGTTCCCACGCGCAGCTATCTGGCTACCCCACCGAGTGACACCCCAAAAGAGAAGGACCCCCTCTCCGAGATCACAAGGCGCGGGCGCAGACGGAGGCGTGTGGACATCACTCTTCACGGTGACGAAATGCTGCAAACGAACTCAAAGTCCATCGACAGCGCTGGTCACAGCGTCCGCGGGGCCCTTCTGTGGTCACGGCCAGGCCCCCCAGCCCCCACGTGACGAGCGCAGCTGCCGAGGCCCACGGACGCCGTGTCTCCGAGCTTCGTGCTTCGGCTCCGTCTGCCCGCCTGGGGGGTGGACGGACAGGAAGTGCCACCTCAGTGTGAGGTGCGGCTCCTCCCGCCCACGCAGCCTTTAAATTGGGGCTGGCTCTGTGAAGGTGACACTCTGCCAGGTCCACAGCTCGGCGTCACGAGCCCTGCTCCTTCTCGCTCTGGAACGTTCTGCCTGCTGGGGCACGAGCCACGCAGACAGCGCAGGGGACCCAGCTGTGCCAGCCGAGGCCCCAGACTCCAGAGACGCCGGGCAGGGTGACGTTCCCTGGGGGACGTGGCGGCGTGGCATCCTGCCCAGGCCCTTGCATCCCGGCCACCAGCCATGTCACTCAGCCACGCGTCACGCCCCCTCCTGACTCCCAGCCCCCCCGAGTAAGCCGCAGCCCTGAACCTCACGCGCCACTTCGAGTCAGTCTCAGGCATTTTGCTATGTTGCCCCCAGATTGCAGGGAAATGGCGAAGCACGCACGTGCGAGGTCACGCTGGGCGGCCGTGGCCACGTCTGCCTTGCACGGGACGAACCTCGGTCCCACGCACTGAGACGAGGCGCGGCAAGCGTGGCCGGGCTGCAAGGGCCCTGCAGGGGGCACAGGCGCCTTCGCCACGGTTTCCCGACGAGCAGACGCGTGGCCCCCCGTGCCGGCTGCATGACGCGATGGCATCAGTGTCACGCGATGGGCCGCGTGGCTCTCCGTTACCTTGGGGGCGCAGAGGGGGACCCCCACATTAACGGTACCCACCACATACGGCGCTGTTCTGGCAGCCGCGCCCTCAGAGGCTCTCCTACCCGCAGACACAGTCGTCACGCCCGTGACCGCGGACGACCTCGGTGCTCGAGAAACGGGGGACACGGCACGGGAAAGGCAGAAGCTGGCGCCAGACCCCCGGGTCCAGACCCTCGCTCCTCCGTTCTCCAGTCAAACCCTCGGGGAGCGGACCGGGCTTCTCCCGCTGTGGGCCTAACATCTCAGCGGGGGACGCCGGGCCACCCCCGACGGAGCGGGCAGGGCACCCTGCTTAGAACGACCCCTCCCGGCCAGCGCTCGGTGACGCTGCCCATCAACTGCCGTGTCTTGGAAATACCTACCGCATTTGCCCCGAGGCAAAGTACCTGGCGTTTGCACCGAGGAGGCTCGTGGGAGACGGTTGGGGTTCTCGGTTGCAAGCAACGGAAAGTGACCCGTTATCGGGAAGATTCGCCAAGAGCTCGGAGGACCGATGGCGGGACAGACGGACGGCGGGGAGCGCGGAGGGCTGGCGGCGGATCCCCCGACGCAGGCGGCACACGCCGCTCGTGTCCCCGCACGGGGGTGACCTCCGCTGCCCTCGCCCCTCCGCGCCTGCCACTCGAGAACCGGAACTCCCGGAGAGAGAATCGCGCTGGCCAAGCCCGGCCACGTGCTGCCCGCGCCGCGTCACAGAGGGGGACGTGCTCCGCCCTCCACGGGAGCGAGCCGGGCACGGAGAGCCTCCCCCGGACCCACCGCTCGGGTCAGACGGCTGAGGAGTGACGGTGTCACGCGGCGGGAGCCGCCACCTCACTGCCTTCCGAGCCGCGTCCCCACAGCTTGTCCCCCAGCGGTCCTACAAGAATTCAGGCCTCGCCTGGCAGCCGATGGGACCTGGGGCGAACCCCCGACTCGGAGGAGCGTGATTCCTTCTTCCCTTCCCACTTCTTCTAGTGCCTGGACTCGAAGAGTTCGTGAAGTCGAATATGGCAATCGGGGCCACCTCTGATTCCCCGGGATGTCACAGTGACAGTGGCACCTTCGAACCCAGCCATCCGTCTGCGTGGCCTCCGGCGTGTGGCTCAAGCTCTTGCATTATTCACTCCATTTATTTTAATACAATATTTGGAGCTATTTCAGTAAATTTGCTGAGAGGGTCTCGTCATTTTCTTTCCCTCTGCCAGTGTCTGTTTCAGACAGATAATACAACACACAGGGTGAAAAAGGTTTCCTTGGAGAGGAATGGAAATTATTTAACTTGATTTATAGTTTGGGGTGGGCTTTTTTCTTCTCCCCTCAAAGGGGCCAGACAGCATGAAACATTATATTAGCGGACATATCACTGCATTTGGCAACTAAATGGCTCAGGCAATTAATCTGTTGTTCTCCAGGAAGAAAAGAGACAGTGTTTGGTGTTTTCGTGTGTTTTTTGTTTGTTTGTTTTGGAGGAGGAGGATTCTCCAGGCGAAGCTGGCTTGTCTGCAACACTAAGCGGCAGCATGAGCGTGTGGACCCTCGGCCTTCGTCCCCGTAAGAAACGACCATCTTCAAGTTCTAGGCCATCTTGTCCTTCCGGCTACGGAAGCAGCTGGCAGACGAGGGGCTGTCATAGTCAGGGAGCGTTCTTCACGGTTAATGAACGTGTCACTCCCTGCCGAGAACCACTCAGCAGCACAGAGGATCTTGAGAAACCATCGTTGGATTCCCTTGCATTTAAAGGCCCACGGCCCCCACTGCATGGTGCGGGAAACCGGGACCCCGGGGAAAATGACAGGAAGGACTCGCAGAAGACGCATGGGAGCCACAGCAGCGCCGGCGTCCCTGACCCGTGTGACACACTCGTCCCAGAGCCACCCAGGAAGACAACGTAAGCCAGCAACGGCGTGTTTTTGACTTGACTTCCCCGGCTTTCAGGGGCGGAGGGGCGAGGAGCCGTGTGTGCCGCGGGGGCCGCGGTTTGCCTGGTGCCCCGGGCAGGGTCCCCGGTCGCCGACAGCCAGTCCCTCTCTGACCGGCCAGTGTTTGTTCGGGCTGGTCGTCAGACGTTCTGAATGCAACCACGGTGTCCATCAAGAGAGGGTCGGTCAAAAGGGCGGACGGTCGTCCTGTGATCTCTTCCTGTTTTGTATGCATCCCGTGGTAACAGCACCCCAAATTTGCTCTGGGAGAGCCCCGTTCCTCCCGGTGGATGCCGTCTGGTGGAGCTGTCAATCAGATGCCCGGATCGCCTGCTTTCAGAGGGTGTCCCCAGCGGTGCTCGGCTTCTCCCAGCTACGCCCCTTCCTGTCCGCTTTAAGTCCAGTGTTTCCAATTTTCTATTTTGTAGAGTGACCCTCCCACCTTCTAATGAAGTCCAGCCCTCTTTAAGCTAGTCTACATCAATGTCTGTCACTGGCAATCCAAGAATGTGGGATGAACCCCAAGATACGGGTCCCCTAATCTTCTAGGAGTGACAGAAGTCAACCCGAGGGATTAGAGCAAGTCACACTCCATGGACGAGATCAGCTTCCCGGAGCGAATCTTCCTGCCGTGTGGCTTGGAGACACTTAGTGATTAAAGTGTCTCTCCATGTGTCACCGGGGAGCATCAACCAGGGAGAAAATTCTGTAACTAAGAGACTGTTAAGATGGCATAAAAAGCGTTGAAAATAAAACATTTACTCTGACAAGTGTGAATCTCGGAAAAGAGCAGTCGTCGACCAAATGAGGTTTGGGAAGAGTTTAATCAGCGTTTTTTCCCGAACTGTGGAGGAAAACCATTGTTTGTCATCTGTTATTTTCTCAAGGCTGGTACGAGTGACCTGGAGCAGCCTGTCTGTCTGCCTGAATTCTGCTTCCTGGCGAGAATTATGACAGTTGCGACAACTTGTATCCATCAGGCTTCTTTCGGCTGTAAATGACAGAAATCTCAGCTCAAGTTGTTTTAAGCAGAAGAGGGAACTCATAGGCACATGTAAACCAAACTGGTGTCTGGCTGGCAGAGCTGGTGTCCCCGAGACTTAGACCCTCTCTGTCTCTCGGTTCTACTGCCCTCTGAAATGGGGTCGCTCTCCAGCAGCCACTTTCAGTGCTGGAGTCCCCAGAAGTTTCAGGCCCATGTGGGCTTCCATCTCGAAAGAGAGAGATGCTCTTCCTGGCAGTTCCATTAAACGCCCAGGAACCGGGTCTCGCTGGCTCGGGACTGAGTCGTGGGTCCATCCCTGAACCAACCACGGTGGCCCTGAAGACGCAATCTTCTGATCGGTCGGGCAGGAGTCACATGACCCCTTCGGGGGTGAGTTCAGTGTGGAAGGGCTTCGCGAACGGAAAGAAGGGAGCCGTGGCCGTGGCCGAGACGAGGGGGAGCCAGGTGTCCCCGCCTCTTCGCTGTGGGGGGCGGGTCTAGGCTTTGTTTACTGAGATGGCGTATCAGCGAGCTGGCTTTTTTGATGTAAAAAGCATTCTTGTAAGTTGGAAAAACCAAAGATATTTCGCCTGGGCCTGAAGCCTCCCCATCGCCCTGCGCCCTGCAAACTGGGTCAGCTGACACAAGGGTGATTTTAGCTTCTCGAAGACGAAGGGGTCTTCCTCCTTAGCTGTTTGAGCTGAACGCCTTTCTTCCAAACACAAATTCTATCTACAGTGTGAGTATCTTCCTTGGCCACACCTTCCCACCCGCCTGCAGCCTCCTTCCCCCTCTTGGGCCACCCACCCCGAACACCCGCGTCTTGCAGTCTACCCTCTCTTTTGAAACTTGTTCTCGTCTAAGTAACCGTGAGCTGGAAAGGTTCACAGAGCTGGACAGCAGTGGTCACAAGACTTACACAGCAGCCATTACAGCCCGAGCCGTTGTCCCTGTCCCCCCAACCACACGCACAACACCTGGCGTGTACCGGATAACCAAATGTGGCCATCTCAGCCCCCTCAGCGACGCCCTCGAGAAGCTGCTCTGGGCGTCGGTGTCCCCAAACGAGCCTTAGGGACCCGACTTTCTGTTCTTGGGACAGTAATGGGGACGAGGGGTCCGCAGGTCAGGTTCTTGTCTGCAACTTGTCCCAATGGGACAACTGAAGTCAGACGTCTAGAGGAAAGCCAGACCCCACCTAGGCGTGCCTGTGGGGGACGCGCTGTGACCCGCAGGGCCCCGGGGAGAGGCCGCGCTCAGGAGCAAATTCTGCCACGTCACCCCCAGTCTGAAACGCAGCCGTGAGCCACACGCCCTTCCCGACACACCTCTCTCTGCTCCCCAGATTGTCATTAACCGACAGCATCACATCTCGCAGCAACGAAAAGTGACCTGGCGGTGGGTTTTCTGGGTTGGTGGGAGAGAGGGCCCGCGCCAGGTGGCTTCTCCCTCAGGCCCCCAGGGGTCCCCCACAAAGCAGTCAGAAGCAGCCGACCAGGGCTGGGGCGGGAGCAGCCGGTGCGGTGGCTGCAGCCGATCCTTGATGCACAGCTGGCCCACCGGCCAGTGGCCAGATGCGGAGACGAGGTGGCTTCCTAACCTCGCAAGTCCTTGAACTTAAACGATTCTTCCTTCCGCCTGGATAGGTGGGTGTCAGACACAGACACCCCTGTATGAGGAATTAATCGCTTTAAACCAGGATGCCTCGGGGCCCAGGGGGACGCCCATATATTCTGGGGAAGGGTGACTTCCACCTATTACTTCTGACGTGGTTCAGCAAGGTTGGCTGTCATTTACTCAGCAAGCCTGGGGGAGGTGGCACACAGGACTGGGGACTGGCAAAGGCGGCAGGAAAAAATGCCTCAGCTGACGTCCCCCATTACGAATGAGCGTATCCTTTCCCGGAAACGATGACAGGGCTTTGCTGAAATGCTCACGATTTCGCAGAACCTCAAAACAAAGTAGAGATGATTGAATTCAGCCCGTTCGATACTTGCTCAGAGCCAAAGAAAACAGTCTGGGAGAAATAAGACGAAAGACGAAAGACGAAGGGATGAGCGAGACTGACTTTGGTGAGTTGGAAGCAGAGACTCGAAGAGTCCTTTGCACACCCACGACCCTAGCAGCACCGTTCACAGAAGCCAGAAGGCGGGGACACCCCAACTGTCCGTCAACAGATGAATGAATAGGCAAAATGCACCATATACCGACAACGGACTATTATCCAGCCGTAGAAAGGAATATTTGATATGCGACGCCCAGGGCGGACCTCGAAAACATTAGCAGAAGACGGCGGGTTCAGAAGGACCATATTGCACGATCCCACGTACACGCGATACCTGGGCAGGTGAATTCTCGGGGGCGGAAGGTATAATAGGAGTCACAGGGGCCGCGGGGGTCGGGGGAGTGGGGAGTCGCTCCTTGACGGCACGAAGGTTTTGTTGGGGACGATGAAAACGGCTGGGGTGCGGACAGCGGTGGTGGCTGCCCAGCCTCGCGGCGGTCGTGCCCCCCGGGCTGCGTGCTGGTCAGCGCTTCGATGGCGGGCAGCACGTCTGCAAAATTGAAGGGAGCAGAAAATTTCAAAAGGGATGGTTGGGCTCCGTTTCTGTCACTCGCGGTTTTTTAGTGCAAGACACGGACACTCATTTGGGCTGTTTTTGTTCTTTCTTTTCTGACGGAGAGACAGTAAGGTCCCCAGCCTGGGCGCTCGTGTCTGTCCGCTGGGCCTGCCACAGCTTTATCAACAGGGTGGCGGTCTGTGTGCTTGTTAGATCACCTTTCCACTCCCCACCGAAGGACAAGTTATTGACGTAATTAACATACGTATAAATGATATGTAATGTAATATTATGTATTATTTAATAATAAAAGTAGGTAATATGTTTATATACTCTATTCATATAACATATTAGAGAAGAGACAATGTAGCACATGTACAGATAGGAGACTGTGTGTATGTTTGTGTGTGTGTGCGCGTGCACACGTGTTCATACAAAACTTGAAAATGCCTAACTCTTAGAGCTCAGCCGAGCACTGAGGTTTTGCATGAGGGACCGTGGGCCTGTGTCAGGCCATGTAGCTGTTTCAACCATTCACTCCTGCCCCCGCCTTGACACCAGTCCCCACGGCAGAGTGACACGGGCCGCCCCTGCCCTCAGACGTGGCCACAGCCGCCTGCACACCTGTGGGGCCCGGGGGGCCATCAGAGCCTCGCCTGACGGGGCGGACTGTCCACGGAGGGCTGATCTATTGTCTTCCCTCCGAGCCATGGGCCACGTGGGTCAGAACAACTTAGAAGAGACGTTATGGCTGGATGGCTCCCTGGGGGCAGCCCAGTCCCCGGTTGCCAGGTCAGGGCGGGCTGGGGTTCGTTCTGAAGTGGCATGGACAGCACAGGTGTGCCCGACCATCACGTCTGCAGCAGGCCGGCCCCTCCATTCGCTGTGACCTCCCCTGACATCACCAGGTGAGACAACGATGATGCCTCGCAGAAAACACTCGGCCGTAGTCCGCAGGGCGGGGACCGCGCTCACGCGGCTGTCGAGAAAGCCTGGGCCGGCATGCGCCGCCCAGCAGCGCCCCACTGCCGGGCTGCACCCCTCTTTGGCGCGCCTTCACCCTCCTGCTTAGCTGACCTCGACCCCGCCCCACGGGGAGGGACGATCCAGGAGAGAAACGGCTGAGCTCAGCCGCCGGGTCCCCCACATCCAGTCCCTCTGCCTCCTGGAGCGCAGCTAACCCGCATTTCCCAGTGTCCCTTGCAGGTAAGGACAGCAAACACCTGGGTCTGGCCGGTGGCACACGAGTGGCAGCGATGCAGGCCAGGGGAGGCCTGGCCCTTGGAAGCTTCGAGAGAGATCGCTCTTTCCCCGTCCACCAGCTGAGCGAAATAGGCGGGGGCGGGGGAGGGGACAAACGCACAAGATGGGAAGAGCCTGGGTCCCCAAATCACCACGCGGGAGGAAGCCCTGTGCACACACGCCCTGAACTATTTCATAAGCAAGAAACACACCGTGGGAAGCTGCCATTCGCATCAGTTAAGCTGGCCTGGCCCAGCCTGGCCCCCGCTCACCTCCTAGGCGTCCTCGGTGGGTCAGCCGGGAACCCCTCCCGTCACCAGAGCCGGCTCACACGTGACATGCCCCTTCCCTTATTCGGCAAACACTGCAGGTGCTCCCAGCTAGATGAGCATGTGTCGAGCAGCACTTGGTGCCAGGCACAGTGACGGGGACGAACAGACACACAAGGTGTCTGCAAAGACCACGGTGGCTCGCTGTCTGTCCCCAGGAGCGTGTGGCCAGGTGGGGAGCAGCCAGGCCATCGTCAACTCACCCAATTCTACCAGAAGGTGACACAATCAACCACGTGGTCCCCAGGGAGCAAAGGCCACCTGGTTTCTCCTGCCCCCACGTGAGCACGGGAGGGCAGCTCCCTCTCACACCACGAGTGCCTGGCGCTGGCATTCTGTGGGCTGACACGTCCTCTGAGCCCACCGTGGGGCGTTGCCATGCTGAACCAAAAGCAGGGGTGCCACGGGCCATCCCCTGGTCACACGTCCTCAAGGGACAGGGCTGAGAAGCAAATCTGGGTGCTGAGCCTGCTTTCTCGGGCTTCTGGGTTCTGTCCAGGGAAGACACTCATCACCCTCACCTCATCCCCATACGCAGGACGCTCTGGTCCCCTCCTAGCCGGCGGCGTCTTCTACACAGGTGAGGGGCAGACAGACCTCATCCTTCTCATGCCAGTGGCCTCGGGATTCAACAACCAGTCGCCGGCTGCTTCCTCGTTACACAGTGACCAATTTCTTTCAAAGTCCAGCTGTGCTGGGAAAAGGGGTTCGAAGGGCACAGGGGACAAAATGTGGCACCCAGTGGCTTATTTATGAACAGGCATGTTCCGAGCGCTGCCGTGTGCCAGGTGCTGCTCACGTCGCTGGGGGGCCAGCGGCGAGCCGCGAGTATAGATTCTCACGGAACTTACACGCTAGTGGAGAGAGACAATAAACACACACAAGCGTGTGTGTGTGTGTGGGTGTGGGTGTGGGTGTGTGTTCACACAAGCATGTGTGTGTGTGTGTGTGTGTGTGTGTGTGTGAGACAGAGAGCGAGAGAGAGAGCAAGAGAGAGAATGAATTTCACAGAAGGTAAGAGTTTAGAACTATTTCATAGAGGACATTTTTTTACAAGCTGGTTTTTAAATCTCAACAATACCATTATACAGACTTTTATCGACTTGTATAGAATTGTATCTCCAGGTAACTTTTATTTAAGCAACTTCCCCATTTGGAAAATTATTTACAAACATATTTGTTCTGTGGTGTAACTTTTTAAAACAAAGTTATCATTCGTATTTCGAATATTAAAACATTTGAAATAACGAGGCCTAGGAGGCCTCCTCCAGAAGGTAGCCGGGGCGCCGTCACGCAGGGAGCATTCGAGGGGAGGCGTCGCGGAGGCACCGACGGAAGCGACGTCTGAGGCTGACGACATCTCAGGGAAGAGGGAGCCACGAAAGGCTGGAGAAGCAAAGAACCAAGGAGTCCGATCTGCAGAGCTCCTGGGGGTGAAGCGTACACATTCCACTGCCTCTTTCCTCCGGAGAGCCCCGACCGACAGGATCGGCGATCTGGACGAGCCTGGGTCCATCCGGTGGTTCCGTCTTGAGCGCTGGGAGCGAAGAAGCGTCACACAGGGCCCAGTGGCCGCGCGTGTTACGGAGAAGTTGCCTTGCCGGGCCGAGCAACAGAAGGGACATCGTGTCGGCCGCGCGTGTTACGGAGAAGTCGTCGCGAGGAGCAGAGGGTGGGGGTTTTCTCAGACACCGGCCACGTTAAGGCGCCTCGCCTTGCCGGGCCGAGCAACAGAAGGGACATCGTGTTGCGAGGGGGCGAGGGGACACGTTCCAGAATGAGAACATCCTTAGGTGACACATGGACTCTCGTGTCCAGGAAGAAGGGAGGCCATTAAATGCGAACACAAGAGCTCATCATAGCGACAGCACGAGACCCATCTGAGGGTCGTCAGACGAGGCGCTGAGAACCTGCAAAATTCTCTGCTCGCCACTACTGTTTCCCTCAATAAACAGGGAGCGAATGACTTGGGGGACTTTAAATGGATGGCTGGGCTGCGAGAGGGTCCATCCAGGGCAGGGGGCAGCAGTTGAAAGAGGATCCAGTGGGCATGGCGGCTGTTTCCCCGGCCACACTCGCCTGCCTGGGTGGAGCCAGGGTTAGGGTTTTCCGGGTGAAATGAACAGACGGCAAGCCGAGGGACAAGCAGGGGCCAGGAGGAGGCTCGCTTCCCACGGTGCGGTATCGACATTGACAACTCGCGAGTTAATTAGCCCCAAGCTCCAGGCACGTGTAAGCGACACCCTACCTGACACCTCAGAGCTATGCAGGAGGCGCCTCTACCTCATCCCGACCAGGCAGACCCGGTATCTGTGCTCGATCTCCTTTCTCCCTCCCCCGTGCGTGCTCAGCTGCATAGACGAAAACAAAACAACAGCCACAGAAACACGACAGGCTCTGGGCTCTCGCATGGAAGGAGCTAAGTGGTAGGCGGCCCAGACCTGGCATGGCACCTCCACACAGTTGTCAGGGACCCAAGCTTCTTCTGCTTCAAGGTCGCAAAATGAACCCTGGAGCTCCAGCTTTCACATACATTCCAAGCACCAAGAAGGAGGAAGCGGAGGAAGGTAAAAGGTACACCCCTTTTGGGGTGCTCCCTTTCAGAGATCTTCCTGTAAGCCCCTCCCAAAAGCTGCCACTTTTATCTGATTGGTCAGGACTTCGTCACATGGTCAAACCTAGCTGCAAGGGAAGCTGGAACGCATGGACTTTTATCTGCGTAAACGGCCATCCCTCAGATAGCTGCGGTTCTGTGGCCGAGGGGGCAGAAGGGGCCAAGGGGCAGAAGGGTGGGCAGCGGCAGTCTCGGCCACACATCCAGACAGGCTTCCCCGTCCCATAAATGGCGCCACAGCCCACCCAGTCACTCGAGCCACAGTCACAGAAAGCCCCCCGACCACTCACTTTCCTACATCCTCCGCATGTTTTAACAGCACGTCCCATCAGCTCTACCTCCGAAACGTACCTCCAATCTGCCCCCTTCTCCCTGTCCCTGCTGCCACCCAACCCAAGCCACTGCCCGGCTGCATCTGCCCAGGTCTCCTACAATCCGATCTAACGGCAGCACCCCCCGGCCGCGTCACCCCCCACTTAAAACTCTCTAGTTTGGGGTTGAAAACCATCGCCGTCAAGGCCGTCCATGACCTGAGACCCCATGAGATCTCAGCTCGTCTCCGACCTCCATTCACTTCGCCCGGCACCCCAATTTCCCTTCCATCCCAGGGTTTGGGCACTTACTCTCCATCTACTTGGCAGCTGTGTCTCTAGCTGTTGGCTTGCCTGTGTCCTCATCACTCCATCTCAATGTAAGCACCCTCTCTTCAGAAATGTCTTCTCTGATCACCCCAGACTGACACATCTCACCTTCGAGCCCTGGTTTATGTCTTTGCCACCTGGGATTACCTTTTTGATTTGTCTGCTGGTTTATAGTTTGACTCTGCCCACTAGAGGCCCTGGTTTATGTCTTTGCCACACGTATCACCACCTGGGATTACCTTTTTGATCTGTCTGCTGGTTTATAGTTTGACTCTGCCCACTAGAATGTAGCCCCCATGGGGCCAGGGAGCTGTACGTGCCCCAACGTCTGCGACCGTGTCTGACCCATAATAAGTGCGCGGATCCCTGGGTGAGTCCCATTTGAGCCAAACCCGGATGAGATCGGAATGGGCTGCAGCGGGAGGTGTGGACTGGGCCTGGGGACGATAACCGAGGATCCACTGTGAAAAGCAAACCGCGAAAAGACGAACTCGCAAATCAATGAAGGGCAAAGGAGGAGGCCATGGATCTGAGAGCGTGCCGCCCCGCCATGCACTGGGGCACCCACATAGAGCTGTCACCTTTCTCGCAGGTGGCTTCTGTCCAACCCAAAAGAGCTGAAGAAAGAGGGATACTTCCCAGAATGACGAAATCACACTGGACAACTTAATGAAACATTTTTGCTTCCCGCTGAGGCATTAAATAGTTGGTTTCCACATGGACGCTTCCATCGCTGTGACAAGCCCTTGACTAACTGTTTCTTTGTTTTCATAGAAATGCTATGGGTGAAAAAGATTAACCAGGAAGCTTTTTCCCCAACGGCAGCCTTGTCTTCGGGCTTCGCTGCTCACCAGTGAAGACTCGGCCAGAGGCAGAGAGACAAGAAAGTCTAAAGATAGATGATGCCTTCGCATCCAGTTACAATAAGATATTAATGACGTGGCTTTGAGTTGACTTGAGTTATAAATTGCTCATAGAGAAAGAAGGGCTGTTGTCATTTTTCCCCATGGAGTTTACCTGCCATTCACCTGGAAAAATAAAGCCTCTCTATAGAGAGATTCCAATTCTTGTAACTAGGTTATTAAATAATGCAAGTCTCAGCGAGCTCAGAGGAAATCCACGTTCGGCAAATTTGGCCCTCCCGGGCCGGCCTTTGGGTCTTTGGATCACCCCGGCCACCGTCGAATGGGAGCCGGCGTCCCGAAGGTCGGAAATTAATCCACTGAGCTCGCTCACTACCAAAGACCGCGGTTTTATGCGGAAGGGTCTTGACACACGGCTGATAAACTGACCGTCACAAAACGGCTCATTTCAGCCGGGTTGAGGAGCACGTGGGCCAGACTGATCCTCTAAACCCCAGGCCGTACTTGAGTGCAAAGTGACTCTAAACCTTCCCCCTAAACACCCTCGCAGATTAAAGTCACGGGCCGGCCTGGGCATGAAATGAGCACGTCAACTTTCAATGCCATGGCAGCAAATTTAAAGGGCGCCCTACTTAGCAGTCCAGCTCCCGTTGGGCTATCATTTTATTAACTGCTTCTGGGAAAACCAAAATATAGCCTTAAGCCAGAAGCCCATAAAATACTTAAACAAAACACGGTTTTAGCTTTCCGTGAAGATTTCAGGACTATTTTTTTTTTTTTTAAGAAGAAATAGCTCCAGTAAGACACAGAAAACAGAGAGTGAGATTTCCTTCATTTGATGCCATGCTCTCAACCAGTCCGCCCCAGAAATACGCATGAGCACCTCACATCAGTATTTAGTATTTGGATCTAGTGGGGAATGGAGAAATCGTCACAGAAGGAGGAAGAAGTCAAAGCTTAGTGATTGCTTTTTTTTCCTGCTTTATTTCCTTAATTATTTCTAAAATATCACGCTTAACCTACACACAAAAAAAAATAATGCAAGTTTGGAAAAACTTGAAAGCCACGGGAAAATGCATAAGAAAATAAATATTCAGAAAAAAGAAACAGAAAGTAAATAGGAGCCTAAATTCGTCACCCAAATACCTGCGAACATGATGAGTTCTGGTTTCTGCAGATAGTTTTATGCGGAAATGATTCTGCCTACGTTTTTTTAAAAACGTGCTCCAGCGACCGTTTCCTGGTCAAGCCGTGTCACTTATCAGAGAATCTCTAAAGGCTGCACACTATTCCACGTTACGACTACACAGTCACTTAACTAATCAGTCGTGTCTGGATATTTGCATTGCCTGAAATCTTTGGCCATCATAATTAACGCTGGGACGGATTTGCCTTCTCCAGAAACCGTTTTAATCATCCCTGATTCTGTCCTTGGGGTAAATTCCTGAAAGTGAACTTGCTAGATCAAGGATTATATTTACATATTTGGTTTTATATGTACTTGTCCATAACAATTTTTTAACTGCAGATAAATGTCAATTAAAATCAATGAAGTTAATAAATAATAATATATTTAAATATTTGGTTATATTCAAAATGATAGATACCATTTTAAAGATAATTTCTCATTATATTTCATAACATTGATTTTGTTTTAATTCTGGATCATTTTAATTGTTATTATTTTATTCCTAAATTCTGAAATCACATTTATAAAATTATATTTAGAAATTTACGAATTATCTTAATTTATAAATGATAACATATGCATTAATTATATATTATATGAATTTAAAGAAACATTTAAATATACATATATTCAGTGTATATATTCAACAGGGCCAGTGGCAAGTGAAGTGTTAGTCCAGGGAGATACTCTGTGCTCTGAACTGCATTATACGAACATATATATATGTAACGAAATATTCCTAAGGAAAGTTTGCACCAGTTACACGCCCACGAGCAGCTCCCGGCAATTGGGTGATTCTGAAAGCGCCCACCTATTTCATAGGTGCTCTGGTGCCCTCCCTTCTTCCCTGGGACCAGACTTCTAATTCCGCAGGGCAGAGAGCGAGGGCTCTGGCTCATCCCGTGGGGACCTGGAGCAAAACGCCCCGAGCCCCCCTCTTTAACGAGCCCCCTCCTGGAGGAGTGCGGCTAATTGCCCGGGAGGCCACACGCACAGAGACGCTCGCAGCAGATGAGTGAGCAGCGGCCCACGAGCTCTGCTTACTCTGGGGTGCCATGCACGTCTCGGTCTGCGAACACAGGGGCCCCGGGCTGGCACCTCAGGTCGGCCGCCCATGACGCGTGCTGGTGTCGCAGGCTGAATTGGGTCCCAAAGGTACGACCTCTCGGAACCTCAGAGCATGACCCTGTTGCAGGAGGCAACTTTGCACACGCAGCTCAGGTGTGGCTCTCAAGATGAGGTCAACCTGGATGAGGGTAAGCCCTAAATCCACCAATGAGCATCTCTTAAGGGGACAGGAAAGTGACACAGGGCCTCAGTCTGCTCAGTCGGTCTCAGCCTGACAAAATGCCGCAGGCTGGGGACTTAAACGACAGGAATTATTTTTCTCACCGTTTTGGAGCCGCAAGTCCAAGATGAAGGAGCCACCAGGGCTGGTGTCTGGTGAGGCTTCTCTTCCTCACAAACGGCCGCCATCCGGCTGTGACCTCACGTGGCTTGGCCGCTGCAGTGAGTGAAGAGTGAGCTCTGGTGTCTCCTCCCTATGAGGACTCGGGCCCTGTTGGAGGAGGCCCCGCCTCCGTGACCTCAATTAACCTCCATGACCTCAATTAACCTCCGTCACCTCCTTAAGGCCCCACCTGCGAACGCAGTCCCGGTGTTAGGGCTTCGCCATAGGAATTTTAGGGGGACGCAACTCCGCTCACAGCGCGTAGGAACACAAGAGACGGGCATCTGAAGGTGAGGCCGAGACTAGAGTGACGTTGCCACAAGCCAAGGGACACCCGGAACCAGCAGAGGCTGGACCAGGCAAGGCAGGCGTGCCTCCTGGAGACTTTGCGGGGAGCGAGGTCCTACGGCGCCTCGATGTTGGACTCCCTGCCCCCAGGGACGTGTTCATCCGGAACGGGGCAGATTAAGCTTTTCGCTGTCCAGCAGGATGAGGGCAAATATTCACAGTGCATTTCAGAACAGACACCACACAGAGCACGTCTTCCTCTGCTGCTCCCACGTCACCTGGGACCAGCCTCGAGGCCACCAGCCTCGAACAGCTCCACGGGGTTGGGGGCTTCGGAGCTGTGCCCAGGTCACCGCCCTCCGTCCACTTCCCAGGAGGGACGGAGGAGGGGAGGCAGGGCAGACATGCCTGAGCCACCTGTATCCAGGCTGCAGGCTTCAGTCCTAAGCCCGTCCCTCCCCCAGCCTGTGGACCCGAAGCCTCAGCGATTTGCTGTCCAATCTGATCATCCGAGCACAGACACCATGCCTGAGGTCCCTGAGGACTCGGCTTCCAATACCTCTGGACTTGCATTTTGGACGCTGGATGTTAAAACCTTCCTCTCTCAAAAACGCCTGCTTTGCAATTCAAAAGCTTCTGTTCTCAAGACTGGTTTTCTCTCTCATGAAATTCAAAAGCTGCTCAGAATCTCAGAGCCGAGGATTTCACTCTTTTACGATCCGAATTTCACTGAGGCGATGCCCATCTCCACCCCTTAAAAAGTAAGCTCAGAATTGTCTAATTTTCATAGAGAATAGCGTGTGTGCGCGTGCGCGCGCACATGCAAAAAATATGCTTATCAGTTAATATGCTGGAATGTTCTTCCGCTGTCGAGAAATAGGAAAAAAATTGCATAACGGCAGTATCGTGGTTTACGGGGTTGATCCTAGCAATAGCTATTCCCAGGCAACCAAAAAATATTCCGAAAAGAAGAAAAGTCTTATTGCATTGAAGACCTAATGACGAAAATTTCAGCTCTCTACTACTTACCCACAAATAACCATCATTGTAACTATGTGACTCATTCAGAATAAATGTGCTCATGTGAAAACTGATCGTTCTGATGGGGAGAAAAATATTTTTCTCTTTGAAGCTTCTGAGTCTGAGGCCAGCGACCTGGGGAGGTTTACTTCATACGCGCAGGGCAGCCTCCGAGAAATGACCCGGGGACTCACAGACCCCCTTCGAAAGGAGAAATACGATTATGCAGAAGTGACAAGACAAACGGACAGGTTCTGAGCCTCCAGGGACACTAAAGTGGAGGGGCAGATGCTCGGGGACGAATGGGGATAAAGGTTGCTGAGCGAAGTTCGCTCCTCGCTCCCGAGGCTGATTTTCCATCCTCTCCGTGGCCCTAAAGCGCCCCAGGGAAGGAGACTGACGGGGACTCGTTTCTCAGGAGCGTCTGCTCTTAGACGGGGCTGTGCAAAGGCTTCTTTCTGCCTCTGTTGATTGTCAGTGGTCTTCGGCTCAAAATCATCCATGTGCCAAAGTGGTGAATTTGGGGGTCACATGGTCTGATCCCTTCCAGGTCCCTCTGGCCTGGTCGAAAGCTTGTCTAACCCACGTGCCAACTACATTCCTTAGTGCGTAGCTGACAACTGACTGCACAGGATGTGGGGACGGCCCCACGTAGTGTTTGGGGGTGGTGAGGGGGGAGAGAGCGCGAGCGAGAGAGAGAGAGAGAGAGCGAGAGAGCGAGCTCCATAACCGGCCCAGCTGCAACTCAGAACCTCAGTCTCCTCACCTGTAAAATTATGGGGCTGTTGCAAAGATTATTTGAGATGGTGCAGGTAAACGCGGCCAAATAAGAAACCAACGCCGGCTTAGTAAAGCGAGATTTTACAGGAGTCTCGAAGATTCTACAGCAGGGAGCACGCTCTGACCGTAAGGTCGGCGAGCATCTCCCGGGCTGAGGCGGAGAGTGGAGTTTTAATCTCGTAGGGAGTAAGCGAGGCTAGAAAGAGCAGGTGTGGGGGGTGAGATGAGCGGCAGAGACGGACCAGGAGGTGGGAGGATGCTCGACCCCGAGCGCACCTGCTCCCCCCTGAGCGCACCTGCTCCCCGGCTACGGGGCCGGGGCCGTGACGGGCCAGCCATCTGCAGGCTCCACCTGGACCAGGGCCCGGGGGAGAGGGCTTCAGCCAGGTCTGATTAACAAGCCTTTTGAGATGATTGATCACCGGGGAAAGCAGGTCAGCTGCTCGCTGATGAGACACAGACTGGGAATTTGGAGGGTCTACGGCCCTGGCCCTGGTAAACCTGGGGACGCTGTGAGTCCCCCTAAGTCACGTGGGAAAGGGAGGTGCTTTGCGAACAACACCCTCCCTGAACAGAAATCTCTCCTGTTTTCTGGGCACACCGGGCTGGGGCAAAGTTCACCGTTGCCAGCACCGAGCTGGGCGCCTGGCACAGAGAGTTCGGTTAATGCTTGCTCTTACCCACTGACCTGGAGGAGCGACACCATTTTAAGTCACAGGCGCAGCTGCTTTTTCAATCACCTCGTGTCTTACAGTTGCTTATATGCCCACTGAGCCTCTGGATGCAGGGAGCAGAGAGACCGAAGCCTTCTTAGCAAACGGAAATCGAGCCGATACTTAGGCTGCGTAAGCGGCTTTCCAGCTCTTTCTAAGACTGAGGAGTCCGCACCAAATACCCAGGCAGAAGGCTCGCCGCCGGGTAGTGCTCGGCCCTGGCTCTCCAGAGTCTCACAGACACCTGGTCATAAACCTCGCTGATGGGGAGAAATACTTAGCACATTTTTCTATCAGATGCCGAAGAAGAAAATCCATTTTAAATGAAGCTAACCTCTTGTAATAGCCAAGGCTTTGTGAAGCACACAGCGTGATTTCGAGGGCATTGTACTCGGAAGGGCACGATGACATCAATTTCTGCCGCTGTTGCTCCCAAGGAGAAAGCTTTTGTAACTCAGCAGAATGGTGTAACCTCTTGGAAAGATGTTTCTCTCCGCTGGATCTTTAAGGATTATTTATGAGTCTGAAAAAGGTAGATTGTAAGAATCATCTCTCTACACGAGCTCGCGGCCACAGATAAAGATGAAGTCACCCCTCCTGGCGGAAACTCCTCCCTGCCTTTCCTTCCGTACCTTTGGCACCGGCAGTGCCCTTGGAGTCTAAGCTCCTCTGAGAAGTGGCTTGTAGCATCTCCGCTCGGGTTTGCATCCCGCGGGCATTGGGGTTGAGTTGCCAGGAGGTCATGTTCGCGCCAACTCTGTCCCTGACTCCCCTGGGTGGACGCCGCTGCCTCGCTGATGGCTGGCACGGGGTCCCGCCCCGTCCAGGTTCACGGTGACGCCCCACCCGGGCGGGGGGCTCGGTCCACACTGCATCCTCAGACCCCGGAGGGGACCCTGGCCACAGCGCTCCAGGAAGTGCTTGTAGACGGGACGGGCGCGTGGATACACAGAAGCTCTGACAACAGCATGAAATAAGCCCGCCCCAGCCCCGCACCCCGCCCCGGGAGCGGAGGGCGGACTTGACCCCGTTCCCGCTCGAGATTCAGTTCTTCATCTAAAATTGGAACTGACCGAAAACCACACATTCAGAGGGTGGCTCCCTTCCACCTCCCCGCCCCCTCCCGGCTTCTAGAACCTTCCTGAGCTCATGGCCTCACGTGCAGGCTATGGACACTCAAGCTGCTGGCCATACCGGTTGGTCCCTCTCACTGACTGTTGCCTGCTCCAACGTGTGCGAGCGCCATCGCAGTGTCAATCAACCAAAAAGCCCAACTGCGAACCTTGGGAAAGATGCAGGATTTCCTGACGTCGAGGCCACGGGTTTGCAGACCGACTTGAACCCCACACAGGTGAATGAGGCTCTGTTTGCACAGGTAATTTTGACGGTGCAAGATTTTCGTTTCAAACACTATCTTTAGAACCTAAACACATTCGGAATGACCGAAATTACATACACGTAGTGGACACGTGTTATTGTCCTGTGTGTTCCGGGACCGCGTTTGGCCCGACGCAGAGGGACACGGTAGCAGATTCTGATGAGAACCCGCGTACGCACGGGCCCCGGTGTCCGTGTGGCGGTGACCGATCCGCTGTGCCGGCCGGGAGCTCGTATACAGACGTGGCCGCGGGACAAAGGGAGCTGCGTCACGGTGGCCTCAAGAGCTAACGTAAAACCTTGCGGAAAACACTTCTCTTGGCATCGGAAGCTATTCGGTGGCCAGGACAAAGAAGGTGCCTGTGACCACTGCAGAACCTGAGCCGGTCGGTCTCGGTGGCTCTGCAACCCCAAGCTCTCCCTTCGTATGCATCTTCCCCGTCCTTTACCACAGACCCCTGGTTTTTAACTGGGCGCAGGGCTGCTCGAGGAAAAGCCCGCGTTTCCAAGCTTCTCTTGCCACTGGGTCTGGCCACCTAAGGAACCAGAAGTGGGAACTGTCCTGACAGGGAGGAGACACGTCTCTGTCCCCACCTGCCGACTTCCTGCAGCCTGGAGTCAGGCACGATGGTGTTGCCTGGGCAGCCACCTTGCATCCTGAGGTAGAGACGGCCTCATACTGAGGCAGGAGGAACAACAGGCCGGAGGGGTCTGAGTCCCTGAGCCTGGAAAACACCACATATGCTCCATTAACCTCTTTACTCGAGAGAAAAAACGAAACAAACAAACAAACAAACAAAACGCATTTCTCTCCTGCTTAAGCCACTGTCCTTCGGAACCAAACGCAACGCTAAGTGCTCTTCCTGGCCCCAAACCGGCGTGAAGTCGGTCTCTCTCTCACTGCCATTCGCGGTTCAAACGCTCCGATGCCGACGCAAGGCAAATGAACCCAAGAGCGAAACCGCGGACACGGCCAGGGTTGCAGGACATCCCGAAACGGAAGAAACGCACGTCTGCTGAAGGGCTCGAAGCACAGGCGACGGGCCGGGCAGCACGAGACCAGGTGACCACCCAGCAGGGGGATGGCCACGGGGACGACGACGGGGCCGATGCCGCGGACGAAAACAAACATCGAAGGCAGGAGAGACGCTCTGGGACGGCGGGTGACGTCCCGGCGGGTGCGTCGTTTGCCGTTGGGTTTGCTGTGTGCGCGAGAATCGTCCTTGGCCCTGCACTGAGTTTCAATTGCGAATGCGCAGTAAACTCCGGAACACAGACAAATCGAGCCCATTCGTCTGGGATCGTTTCCCTCCAGCCCTTCTTAGATTGTCCTCGCCTTCTGTGACATCCTGGCCCCTGCTCATGCAGGCCCTCGAGTCACGTCGCCCACACACTGAGTCGCAGAGGCTTCAGGGCTGGGCCCCCGAGACTCTGATGTAGCATCCGGGACAGGCAGGTCTTCTCCTGTGTCATTCCCACATCGTCCCCCTGACTCCCCAAGAGGACACTGCGTCCCAAAGGGGACGTGAGGGTGTGGCACGGGAGATGCGAGAAAGGAAGAGGGAGGGGGGCCAGACGCAGGAGAGCCAGCCCCCCGCCCCGACCCAGAGGGAGCCGCAGATCAGTGATAACCAGGCCAGTTCAACCACCGAGACCCTTCAAGGAAAAAGGCCACGTCCTGTGCAAACAACGGCAACCGAGGCCAGCACAGGGGTTCAAGGGGCTCTTGACGCCCCATCGCCTGCTGAGAGGTCAGACGCTGTCGGAAAACGTCCCACCTTTAACTGCGCGAGGCGAGGGCGGCGGTCGGCGCCGAGACCAGGCAGCTGCAAATTCCAGGTCTGCCGGGGCCACGAGGCGCCCTCAGGGCTGCGCGCTGCCATTTGCAAGGAGAGCGTACACGGCCGGCTGTCGCAAACTGTGAGATGCGCGATGAACTTGTCAGACCCCAAAGGCCCCACCGTGCTCATCCCGTGAGATCGTGGGGCAGGAAAGGCGTGATCTTCACACGAAGCTGTGGGCGCCGACCCCGCGGCCCGCCGATGGGCTGTGAGCACCGCCTCCGCACCGCGGGCCTCCGCACCCACAAAACGCAGCACCCCTCCGGGCACGAAGGCTGTCGTCTCTCAGCTCGACCTGGAAACTCACCCTCGGAGTCGCCCCAGCCCGGACGTCGGCAGCCTGAAAACGACACGCAAAATGTTTGCGCACAGAGGTGACCGAGCAGGATAGCGAACCCCGCTGGCTGTTTGCCGGGAGGCGATTTGTTGCTTCTCTCCTTCGGCGTTAAAACGGTGACGGCGTTTGACGGCCCCTCACGCCCACGCCCGTGTGTCATCGTGTAAGGCGCAGGGACTGGGGGCCGGGGGGGCTGTTTCTCGCAGAGCATCGCCCGGAATGAGAACAGGCAGCGGCTGTTTCGTGCAGCCGTCGGCGACACGCTTTATTGACTTAAAAACACGCCCTTCCCCAAGGCGCACGGGGCCTCGCGCGCATTTGCGTCAACACGTCGGATAATGACGGGCAGAGTGGAGGTTCCGGGGGCCAGCGGCGTCACCGGACGGGACCAAGACAGCGCTGGGCCTTTCAGAGGTGGCGTCGCTCCTTCCAGATTCAGACCGAGCCGCCTGCCCCGAACATGGGCTCTGTGTGTCCCGCCCTCCCCTCGCTGTGCCCAGACAGGGGCCCTGGGGGCTTGTGCCCGTCACGTGCCGAGCAGGGGGGGGACTGGGGTGAGCAGGACCGCATGTCCCGGGAGTGAGGAGCACCCATCGTTCCCAGCCGACGGCCCTTCCGGAGAGGGACTCGCTCTGAGATTGTGGCGTCCAGTGACATGGCCCAGAGCCTACACGTGCCGGTCTCATCCCGTGTCACCAGAGGTTAAGAAGTTTAATTTGAGGCTTATTCTTTTAAAAAAGGAAGGTGTAGGTTTGGCCGCTTCTTTAAAAGCACGGTGATCGTAAAGCAAAACATCCCAGGGTGGGGAGGCCCCTCCCCCCGAGCAGACGCCACCAAACGCTCCCGCGACGGGCCTGGGGCCTGCTTTGCACCTGTCCCCTGCATGCCCGTTGCTTTCTCCGTCACACGTGCCATGGAGCACGTCACCCACGCCCTCTTAATCGTCACGGAACGTCCACTGGAATGCAACGATTTCAGGATCCCACAGAGGCAGCAGCCACCGAAAGAAAGAGCAGCCCGTGTCCTCAGGGACGCGGAGCCGGGGTGGCCAGGGCATCGCGACGGAGATGGCCGCCCTTGGCGGAACTCGCTGGATGCTGCGTAACGTCACTCAGACCCCGGCCTGCCGGCCCTGGGCGCCTGGGGCTGGGAGGAGGTGGAGGGATGTGGTGACCCCAGGGACCCAGGTCCAGCTCAGGGCCACGTGCAGGGTGTGAGGCCACAGGTGACGTGGCCCTCGTGCCAACTCAGTTTCGACTGGAATCTGGCCGAGCAGCAGCCAGAGCTGACAGGGGATCTGCTTGCTTTTGCAGGGGGCGCCCGCTCCCCTCCCGCCACTCAGCTGGGAGGAGGGCCGCACCGGCCCGGGCCCCAGTGTCGCCGGGGCCCATCGCGTGTCGTCAGGACCCAGACTCGCCAGAGGGTCCGGACCACGCGAAACGCGCCACCAGGACCTGTTCGCTGCGTTTCTGTGTTCTGAACAGACGATGCTGGCTCACGGGTCATCAGGAGACGGGGGACGGTGCCTCCCTGTGATGGCTTCGAATAAGCCCCTGCTGTGCCCAAGAAAGTCCCAAAGCAGCTAATCCGATCTCTCCCCGATTCTCCCTAAGACCCGCTACCCCTCCCCTGCTCTGGTGGCCACGATTCCGGCTGATCTGGAAGTGCGGAGTTTGGGGTGAGCCGCCCTGTGACCCGCACGTCTGCGACTCCCACGAGGCTGGCCTGCTCCCTGGGCTGGGCTGGACCCGCGGGCCCCGGAGCTCCTCGCCCAGGGCTGCGCATCCGATGGCGGCGGAGGCTGGTGCGTGGCGGGCACCGGGCGGGCGCCCTCAGTCCTCGGAGGCCCCGAGTGTCCTGACGAGGTGCTGATAGGTGGCTCTTTCCACCTGCCAAGAGTGATAGGTCCTCACGTACTCCCTCCCGTTGGCCACGATTCTTCTTTCTAAGGCGGGATCACTCACCAGTCTCTTTGCCAGCTGGACGAACTCCTGCAGAGGAGGGGGGAAGAGAACGCAACGCGAATGAGGGGGGAACAGGGGTGGCAGCCGAAGCCCCGTCTGCACCAGCTCCGGCCCCGCCTGCCGCCTGCCTGCCCCGGAGGACACGCTTCTCAGGGAAATGAGAGTCAGCGCAAGCATCGGGATGGGCCGAGCATCGCACTCACTCATACTCACTCACACTCACTCACACTCACTCACAGTCACTCACACTCACACGCACACTCACTCACACTCACACGCACACTCACACTCACTCACACTCACACACACACACTCACACACTGACACACACACTCACCTACTCACATGCACACACTCACACACACTCACCTACGCGCGCACACACACTCACATACTCACACACTCACCTACTCACATGCACACACTCACATACTCACTGACACACACTCAGATGCTCACACACACTCATGCACTCATGCTCACACGCTCACAGTAACACTCACATACACTCATACTCACATGCTCACAC
>NW_006434829.1:1782274-1789454 GCF_000325575.1 Pteropus alecto
ACACACACACACCCAAAATCATGCTCACACTCGCACTCACGCTAACACTCGCACACTCACACACACACATCCACGCACACACTCACACTCACACCCTCACACACGCTCGCTCACGCCAGGAGGAACATCCGGAGACACATAACTGGAGTCGTCAGTTGCGCTTCCTGTCCTCCCCCAGACTGCCCAAACCCCGTGTCCTTCCTCGGGGCCACGGGAGGCCAGCCGCCAGCAGAGGTGGCTTGGTCATGGCGGAGAAGTGAGTTTAATAATGCCCTAGGATGCCCGGGCAGCCGGCGTGTGCCCTGCCACGCCCACGTGCAAGTGGGTGCTTTCCAGACGTGCACAGATAAAGTCAGGGTCCTCTCAAATCAAATCGTAACGTAAATGTCATTGCGTTTGGGGGGACGAGGAGGAGACGTCTTTGCCAGGGCGGAGACAACATTCTCTGACCCTCTGACCTAGAGCTCGGCCAGCGTCGATCCCGAGCGATCCAAACTGTGGTTTAAGCAGTCAGGCTTCGTCTGGAGAACCAGCCTAACTGTGTAAACTCTTCACGCGTCCAGATACTGTTTCGGCCTTAGGCGTTCTGTTGAAAGGCGTTAGCGCGTGGTTCGCCTTCTGCTAGACAATGACAGGTAAGCCCCGGGCCCTAGAGTGTCCTCGCCGTCGGTCCCCAGGCGAGCCCGTGCGTCCTGCAGGGCTGGCCGGGCCTAGCTACCTGCAGGCCCCCCACCCCCACCCCGCGAAGCTGGCTGCCATCTCTCCACAAACAGGTCGTGAAGAGAGGGGACCTGTCATTACATTCGGGGAAAGCAAGATCTGGGATTGAACCTCGGCTATAAGAAAGTTGAAGAACAGAACTTTCAAATATCTGCGTTGACTAAGCCTTTCGAGCATAAACCGCTATACTCCTGACTGTAATGTGTGCTTTTGTGTTACACACGGTGCTAAGTCGAACCGGAGTTTTAAAACGGGAGACTTACAGGACGAAGGCTGGGTCTGAGAAGCGTACCTAACCCCCACGGGCGCGGGCGGGAGGCGTGCCTGGCCCCTGGTGACGAGGCAGCCCCGCTCCGACCACGTGCTGCGTGCCGCCCAGCCTGTCGGCCCGCCCGTCCGGCTCCGTCACACCTCCGAGAGCAGGACCTAGAACCAATGACACTCGTCCCGGGGGGAAAACCGAGCCTGGGCACTCAGGCCACAGCCCACGCCCTGCGCATGGTCCCGAGGGGTTCAGGAGGGCACGTCCTTGGGACCCTGGCACCTGGCGAACAGGGAACCCCCTCGCATGCGTCCCGGGAGGTCCTGGCACACCCGTGCACCCCAGATGTCACTGGGCGCACCTGCTGTATTTTGTTTTCCAGCACGGGTGTGTGTGCACGACGCGCGAGCGCCCTGCCTGTTCTGCACGCTTGGCCGCGGGCATCAGACGGGGGCGGTGTTCTGAACGCCACTCGGTGTCCCAGAAACGCAGGACTGTATGTGAGGAGCACCGTTTTAGAAATCAGAAGCCCGTCCTCTAAGAGGCGACGTGGCCGGCTGGGGGTCACGCTGCTCGGCGGCGGCGGCACCAGGAATGGAACCGGGGCGTCCTGTTCCCTAAAGTCCCCCGTTTCCTCCAGCCGCACGTCCTGGCGGCCGCCGTGTGGTCACAGCGTCACACGGGGCGTCTGCTGCCCCTGAGGGGCATGCTGAGAGCTGACGAAAGCACGTGAGGCGCAGACCGAGGGCAGGGCGCACGCGAGCCACCCGCACACGCGGAAGGAAGCAGGGCGCAAGCCCCTTACCTGAGGGTCAGAGAACAGCAGTCCCGTCACCTCGTGGGTCACCACGGCAGCGTTCCCAGGGATGTTTCTGGCCAAGACCGGAACTTCCAGATCCATCGCCTACAGGTGGGAAGAGGAGAGGGGCCAGGTGGGCGATGGTTTAAGGGCCTCTGGCCCGACGCGCCCACCGGCGGCGAGTCACTGCTCAAGTTAACTGGACCTCGGGCGTCTCCCGAAAGCCCGGCTTGGCAGACGGCCACACCCGCTGGGTTTTCAGTGCGACTGCATTTGCCAGACGACACGCTGTCGTCTCTCCGACAGTTACCCCCGTGTCACCGAGGACCCCCCACCCCGGTTTGGAGGCCACGTTTTCAGTCATCGTCACCGTCCCGGGAGGTACTTTCTTCCAGCACAAGCGGCGTGAAAGCCAAGAGGACCGAACGCGTCCCCTGGGCACACGGAACACAGCAAGAAGGGACGTGACTTATCCCTCCGGGTGTTCAGCAAGTGGACTTTCCATTCCCGGAGGTCTGCGGTCAGCACGTGGCGCCCCACAGCCCGACATGGCCTGGCCCGGGGACCTTGCTTCCCAGGACAGACAGGATTAGGCCGGCTCTCCTGAGGCCCCCGTCACCATGCTGCATTGACTCCGAGCCATCCCTGCCGCCCTGGCCAGTGCCTTTCAGCAGGTGACAGTCACCCCTTCGTAAGCTGCAGTTGGGAGCCAGGACCGGTCTGCAAGCTCAGCCAACCCACCGTCTGCTCCGGCCACCCACGGCCCACACGGTTCCGCCATGCTGTCCACCTCCAGGTGACAGAAGTCTGGTCGTGAAGGCGGCAACATTCGCTTTTCAGAAATGTGAAGTCACCCAGTTCCAGCCGCTCCGAGTCTCGCATGGGGCCCTCGAGGACTCCGAAGGGACTCAGACGGCCCACCTGCTGCCCTCACCCATGTGCCCAGAACGGTGCATGTCACACGGGTGCGTGTGGACACGTGCGGGGCCCAGGGCCTAGCTGCGCCGTGCGGCTCACCTGGTTTCCGGTCCCATGACACCTACGTCCTCTCAGGACACTGAGTTGAGGTTCCAGGCCCCCCACAATGAGGAGGGGTGGGGACGCACCTCCTCTCTGCCCCCTGAGACTCTTCTGTTTCCGCTGTCAGGGTGAAGCAGAGCTGGCTTGATGCGTGGACGAGAGCCACCAGCTTCCTGCTCGTCTCCAGCTGCACGGCCACCTCCCGGAAACAGCGACGGGCCCCCCTGGTTGAGGCCTCTCGGTGGTGTTTCGCGGTCACGGAAGGCTCCAGGTCATGGTTCTCCACTTCCGTTTCGTACGGTAAAGACCGGCATCGGCGATCGTCACGACACTTCGGGACAGGGAACTGGGTGGCACAGGCGAGGTTTCCCGAGATGGCGCATCTCACCATGAGGGTTGGAGTGCTTTACGGACTCACTGGCCGGACCGCCTGGCCTCTGACATGGCACAGGTGCACTCTGGTGTTTGGGGAAAGCACGGGGCCTTGGTCTTGGATAGTCTTGGTCTTGGACGAACTTGGTCTTGGACGGACTTGGTCTTGGATGGACTTGGCCTTGGACGGACTTGGTCTTGGACAGACTTGGCCTTAGACGGACTTGGTCTTGGACGAACTTGGTCTTGGACGGACTTGGTCTTGGATGGACTTGGTCTTGGACAGACTTGGTCTTGGATGAACTTGGTCTTGGACGGACTTGGTCTTGACGAGCTCTTGGTCTTACCGTCTTTGCCATCAGCTAGCACAGCAGCTCTCAACCTCACTGTGTACCCCAGTTGGTAGGTGTGATGGGGTACAATTTCAACGCCTGGGCACCAACTCCCCCACCCCCACCCACCCTGTGACCCTAACACAACGGTCAGACATTTGTGAAAGTCCCTCAGGTGATTCTGAGGCACAGCCAGGGCGAAGAGCCACTGGGCCAGGAAGTGCGCTGACACACACACTCGCCTTCCTGGGCCTCAGCTTACCATGTGGGAGCGAGCAACTAAAGTGTGCGTGGAGCTGAACTTCGGAGGACTGCGGCACGAATACCGCTTACGTGTCGGTGGCTCGCGCTGACCAGGACGCTGACGCGTGCGCTGTGAGGCCGTGGTGTGCTAAGCACAGTGAGCGACACCACTCACAGGCTCGTGCTGCCTGTGCCCGCGACACAGAGCAGGTCGTCAGCTCGCTGTGACTTCGCGTCTAGGCATTCGTCGGCCGACGGCAGACTGCGCCAGGTGGACGACACCTCGGAGGTCATCTCGCCTCGTCCCTCCACCTCGCGTAGGACCGGGGCTCGGGAAGGGGCTGGGCGGCACCCGGGGCCCGCGCCGAGGCGTTTGCAGCTCGCTCCATCCCGGGTGGTCCCTGCAGCGCTCAAGTTCAACTGGCCCCTTTGTCCACCGGCGCCGGGTAAGCACCAGTACGTCGGCGGAGACTACGCCAGAGGCGTCGGCTGAGCGGAGGGATCCACAGCTGAGGATGCAGCGACGGAGGTCGAGGTGCAAACGCGCAGCCGCGAAACCGGAGACCAGCGGCCCACAGACCCGGCCGACGCCGACGCCGACGCCGACGGCGACACAGTGCAGATCCCTCCTCGGGCTCGGGAGGTCTCGCCATCCCTCCCGAGCAGCCCGTTTGTGCGTCAGCTCGACCACGCTCGCCAAGCGCCCGTCACACGGGCGAGGCCACCTGCCGCTGAGACCGTCCGCTCCCCGTCACGCATTTAACAAATAGTGGCTACCAAGCTGCAGGCGGCGAGACTCGCGAGGCTTAGGCGATGGGACCCCGAGTGGAGGAGCCGGGGAGGTGGTGCTGGGTGGCAGCTGAGCTTCGCTCGGCCTGATTCACATTTCCCGGTGGTCGGCGGCACTGAGCTAGACTCCGGATGAGCAGCGAGGACGCGGAGGTCACACCCCTCTCTCTAAGAAAAACCGCTATTCGGCAGAAAAGGTAGAACGCAATCCGGGGCGTGAAGCTGCAGAGCGGGGAGAGGGAGACGCTGCAAGAAGACGCTCTGAGGGCCCCACGTTCACAGGACACGGATTCCGAAGTCGCCTCTTGAAAATCAAACGCTCTTGAAGAAAGGGGTCGTCTTAAGCAAGAGCAGGATGTCCCGGAGGCATCTGACGCCTGGGCGAGCTGGCTGTCATCGACCCTCTGCCTGCCCTGTCTGCCACGGGCTCAGGTCACAGTCGACCTTTTTAAAAACCTTTGTAGCATCTCCAAAGACACAGTCCACAGTACAGGGCAGAGCAGCCTTTAAAAATGCAGCTGCCGGGCTCCCGGCCGAAACGGGGAGGGGGACCCTGGAAGGAAGGGCCCGCCACCAGCACGGGGGTGGGGGAGCGGTTGCAAAGTGCTCCCCAGGCCGAGACCACCACTCCTGGTCCACTCGCCTGCCATCGGCCTTGGTGGGAGTGGGCCCAGCACAGTGACCACGGGGTGCGGTCGGCGGGTCTAGGGCATCCACACATTAGGACCTTATATCTTTGGGGTCAGAGCGTTTCTCTGTGGGGACGCCAATGGTATTCTGGGTGCAGTTCTCCGATTCAAAAGACCTTGAAAAGTACGTCCCTTTCCTGCAGCCCCTCCCCCAGCTAAATTCGAGGAGCACCCTTCTCACTGTGAGCCTTCCAAGGGCCCTTCCGTTTTCAAGGTGGGAAGGGCACGGTACTGCCACACACACATCTGGAAATCAGCCAAGGTCAAATGACACAAAGTCACAGTTGTCCTTGGAAGTCGTTAAACGAATCTTCAACCACGGGGGCCTTGACCTGGAAGTTAAGAGCCCAGAATGACCTTCTCACTGCTCTTTGCTTTAGAATGGGCCTTCCTGTACCCTGGGCGGTGAAAAGTTTGACCCGAAGGGCAGAGTGTGTGCACGTGTGTGCAGTACGTGTGTGTGCACGCGTGTGCAGTACATGTATGTGAGTGTATGCATGCATGTCTGTGTTCTGGGGTGGGGAGGAGAGCCCATGAGGAAGACTCAGATGAGAACATATTAAAAAAAAAATTAAATTATTAAAATACCGTTCATCTAATTCCATGCTGGATTCCACTCCACAATACGCCCAGACGTGAAAGGGTGGAGGAACGCGCGTGGAGCTCAAGTCTGAAGTTTGGAGCTCATCGAGGAGGAAGTCTGTTTTCTCCGATGGGGTTTTTACACGCCTCCGTGAGAAAACAAAGCTAATTCTGAAAGGGCAGAGGACCCCTCCCTCCAAAGGCGACGCGCACTCACGCCGTGGGTCCCTGGGCAGGGACCTGAATCACTGCTAATGAGACGCACCCTCACCACCCCCAGAAATCAGCTCCATTCAAAACCCTCCGCCCAAAGGTTATTTTGGAGTTTTCGAAACGAACACAACGTCAACATGTGAAGGCAGTCGGAATTGCTAACAGCTGCCTTTCCCTCGAAGGCAAGTGAGATTTGACAGCCACTCGTCTGCAGTGAAATGCTGTGTGTGCTGGTTAAAACTCATCCCCGAATCCCACTTCGCCTTCTCTTAAGACGCTGGGGGGACATTTACGGGGGGTGGGGGTGGGGTGGCTCCAGGACAGGCCCTGTGACAACGCGCGGTTCTCGGGCCAAGCTGAGGGGCAGGCTGCACGGCCCCGTGACTACAGCCGAAGCTGATTTCAGACCACAGAGATGAATGCTGAGCCTTGACCTCAGACCGAGGTGCTGACACCTGGCTGCGGATAAAAGCATTACAAGCCCACACTCGGGGCTTCGGAGGCGTCCGATGCTGGGGTCACGGGCGTGGATGCGGGGTTCCCCCTGCCCCCGACGGTTTGGATTGATTTTTTTAAAATGGTGCCACATTAAAAGAAAGTATCAGGTGTGTGACATCCGTCATTTCTTAAACCGAGGGAGGATCTTTTCCTGGATTAGTTACCATGTTCTCTGAAGCGCTACGTTTCGCAGACTGTACCTTCAGCCACTAAGTTAAATAATTTCAATGCGTGTCCGAGGGACTCGGGGATCTCACGAATACTTACGATGCCCCCACGGCACCGCTCTGAGCAGGCCCGGGACTGAGAAGCCCTCCGGGGAGGGAGAAGGCGTGTCACCGGCGCGGGGGCGCCCGGCCTCGCTGCGGGGGTGACACCACGGAAAAAAAAGGAGGCTCGTTATTCGCGCCTCTCCCCGCCAAGCACAGGGGAGCCGGCGAGGGCCGCGGGGCTGGCCAGAGGGTGCGCCCCTAGCCCACGCCGACCAGGCGACTGGACAGGCCGGCCGCTCGGCAAGGGAGCTGAAATTGTGCCCCGGCCGCCGAGCCGTCTGCTCTGCGCCATCTCCCCTCCCAGGCCCTCTCTACCCCCCAATTCTGGGGTGAAAGAACACACTGGAGAAAGGGGGAAGAAACCACGAAAACAGAGGCTCCTTGCAAAG
>NW_006434829.1:1790460-1808744 GCF_000325575.1 Pteropus alecto
TGCAACCACCTTGTCACGGTGAGGATGGAAGCCACAGGCGAGGGACAGCAGGACAGCGAGGAGCCCACGTCCCTGAGCCGTACCTGGTCCTGGACCGAGCACATCAGATTTTTTACGTGAGCGTTTAAGCCCCAGTGTGCTCAGGCCGGCGTTGCGGGTCTGTTACGGGCCGACAGATGCAGTTTACACCAAACGCCCTGACAAACCGCTCTCCACATGGGGCGGCGGTCCCCACACTCGGCGGCAGAGCACGGGAGGAGGGCAGCTTCCCCCCACGCGACCAAACCCTCGATATTTCAAGTCTTTTTGGTTTTTGCCAATGTGACCAGCGAACACCATCCTGAGGCACGTCCCCGAGCTAGCGAGGCTGGACGTCCCACGGGCGTCACCGACACCCGCCAGGGATGGCTTACGCTCCCCGTTTCCCGCCTGTGAATGGGGACGCGTGGCACCTAGGCCCTCAGAGCGGCACCGGCGGGCCAGGTGAGGAGTTGTCTGCGAGGCGCTGGGAACGGAGCCCGGGACACGGTGACCGCGCAGGGACCTCGGCACCGGGACCTCCCCCAGGCCCGCCCACCACCTCTGCTTACCTCCTCACTCCGGCCTTCACTTCCCGGGTGAACACGGGATCGACCTGGAAGGAGACGAGGACAGGGTCCCGGGTGAGCGTGGGGTGAGCCTGAGTCACAGGGGAACGGCGACAGAGCGGGGGTCCCCGCCGCGCAGGACGAGAGGAGGACCCGAGAGCTCAGAAGCGCACGTGCACTGCTATTCGGTTGGCCTGTCGGGCCGGAGCGTGGGGAAGCGGGGCGCCACGGGGCCAGACCCCCAAGCCCCCCAATTCCAGGCCTCGGGTCAGAAGCGTTCGTGGCCCCGGGGGGAGCTCTGCCCGATTCCCCGTGAGGGTTTCGCTGTGACACCGCTGAGGTGGACCCGGCTGAACCCCTTCGTGGATCTGAGACAAAGTTCGAATTTTATTTTTAATGCGGAGCCTTCCCTAGAAACGCACTTCTAAAGCCAAGGACATGCCCACCAGCTGGTGATGGGGTAAGGGGCGGCCCAGCCACGCCAGGGGACGACACGGCTCGGCCGTAGAGGGGACGAGGCTCTGACGCACGCTACAGCACGGATGGGCCCCGGGAACACGGTGCTGAGAGAAGCCAGACACGGGAGGACCCCGTGCGAGGGGACCCCATTTACGTGGAATGTCCAGGATGAGGCAAATCCACAGAGACGGGAAGGAGGTTTGTGGGTGCCCGGGGCTGGGGCAGGAGGGAGCGGGGAGTGGCCGCTGATGGGTGTGGTGATGAACATGTTCCAGAAGTGGGTAGGGGTGACGGTGGCAAAGCTCTGCAAATATTCTAGAAGGCCACTGGATTATATGCTTGAAATGGTGATGTTTATGGCACGTACATTACATGTCAATTACAAAAGAAAAAGCCAAGTGCAACTTTTTCATTACTCACAGCCTCATCTCCCTGAACGTGGATTTTACTCCTCATTCTGGAGTAATCTGGGAGGAATCTGTCCTTTGGATCAGGCATTGTGTTCATCCCATTGCATCTCTGGCGATAATATGTTTTTTTGGAATTAGTGCGAAAATTAACAGCGACGTTTTCAAGCTGGTCCACGATGACAGCATTTCCATTCCATCTGTTTCTTCGGCCGACTCCTATGTGGAGGCGCAGAGGCCAGAAGCCGCAGTGGCACAGACTGCGAGGGGCCCTGGACACGGACACCGGGGTCGGTCCCGCCCCGCCCCGTGCCACTCACGGCGGGGGCCCCTCATTTGTAAACCAAGAAAACTAACAGCACCTCGGGGGGCTGGGGGAGCAGATGAGGGAAAACGCAGTTCGTGCTCACACCTGAGCTCTGACACGGCAACTTACACACGAGCAGCGGCAGGAGACAGAGTCCGAAGCCTGTGAGAGGCGTGCGCACTGGGGTCGCGACACGCCTGGAAGCTTCGCCTCGCACGTGCACGTGCCCAGACGCACGCCACTCCTCTCGGGCCTCCGGATTCGAGAGGTCAGGACAGAGATGCTCGAATCCCTGAAGCTACACACTGTGTCAGAGGGACCCGCCCGGTTCCCGACCAGAAACCAAATCGCCACGCTGTTCCCGCACAGGGACTTCTTCCCAGGTAAGTCCACTTACTGAGGCACCGAGGCGGCCTCGGGGGACACGTTTTTGGCAGCCACGGGGCCCTACAGCCCACTTAGGATGAAGCTACCATAAACACGTATGGCTTGTGGTCCATCCAACTGCAAACTCTTCAACGAAACAACCAAGAGGCTGGTTTTGCCCTGCACGCCCCTCCCCCAATCCCGTAAAATGAACAACGAATACAATTTAAAAAGAACTGACAAGATGCTCTTAGATTCGTGCAAGCGTAACACAGAATTTGAAACGATGTTTCAAAGATCCAGGCAGAGGAGGGCGCAGACACGCTCGAGGAACAGTGTCCCTGGAGGAGCCGGGACCGAAGGCAGAGTCCATTTCCGTCCTCAGTCACGCTTTGCCGGCAGGTGTGAGGGTTTACGAACCCAGCTAGTGCGACGCAGCGAACGTGACGACGTCTCTACAGTTTATCATGCCAATGGAAATCACTGCTTTCCAGAAGCCTCATTTCAGCGCACGTGTGTGTGTGTGTGTGTGTGTGTGCGTGTGTGTTGAACCCCAAACCCTTCAGGCTACCGGTGAGACCGAGATGTACCCCAAACACTGGCAACGGTAAGTTCACTTACGTCCCTGAGATCACTATGTCCCTTTGAAGGCCAACACGGCAAATGCAGACGCATAAGGAAAATTGAAGTGATTCCTAGAAAGATGGTTTTTTCACGTTTAATGTATTTTCATAGCGAACTTACAGGAACCGCATGGAAAACAGACTATTAAAAACAGGCACTTGCTTGTTGGACAAATCAGAAAAACACAGTGAATGGGTGGACTCTATCTTAAACAAAAACGCGGCAAACGCCGTTTTGTTGCCGTCAAGAAGAAACTCGCTTGTTTTAAGAAAATCCAAGGGCTGGCATTTGTCCAGAAAAGTTTAATCGACAACCATTATAAAAGCCGAAACCTGATCGCTGAAACACGTCCACCTGCGTTAAAGCCTCAAGTCTCCGCTTTCGTATTAAAAACTCACATACGAATAAACGGAAACAGAAAAATTGCCAGTCCCGGATTCTGCCTCCGATTTCCCCCTGGAAGTCTCATTCTTGGGTGCCTTTTGACCCCGTGGGAAAAACGCCAGCTGGTGGGCAGTCGGCCGTGGAGGAGCCGGGATCTCCTTGCTGACTCACCTGCCTCGGGTGGGGCGGGCAAGTGACGGGCCACCATGGGGCGCACAAGGGGCCTGGACGCTGCAGACGCTACTCTCTCCCGAGTAAGACCTTCAGGGAAGAACTCGTGGGCACGTGACGGGCCAGGGGAGGAGGCAGTGGCCGCTCTCGGCCTGCCCTGCGCTTCATTTCCCGCCGACGATCCTGTTAGAGTTGCCCCGACTTGAGGCACGAGGGCGTCTGTGCTCAGGTGGCTGCGGTGACGTGCCAGGCCCGCACGCGAGGGGACACGGGGCCTGGTCACCCCGGAGGTTGGGGCCCTGAAGCCGGACTCTGCCGCCTCCCGATTCGGTTCCAGGACTCCAGCCCGGTCACAAAGCGCCAGGGCGGCCACGGGGCGCCCACCTGCTCGCCTGGTCACCTCCCTCCCGTCTCCCACCTGCCTCCTCAGAGAAAGACGTTCTCTCCACGAGGAGGGCCCCGCACTGCCCCTGACACCCGCTCGCCCCCAGGGACGGGCCAGTGCCGCCCGTCTGAGGGGACGTCCCCGCCCCAGACCCTTCCGGCACACGCGGCCGCCTCTCGCTATGTCCGTCTCTGCTCCGTACAGCCTCAGTTTCCCTCCTGACGCCGTGCCCAGGGCCTTGCGCAGAGCTCCCCGCTCGACCGTGCTCGCTCAGTGACAGGTTTCCAAGCGGCCCTCCCCCCATCGCCCACCTCTGTTTCATTTTTCTGGAATCATCCTCGATGACTGAATTACGTTATGGCGCTAGCGTTTTATCGCGACAGAGCAAACAGCCCAGCGGAAGCCTCCTATGGCTCTTCGTACTAATTTTCCAATTCGTAGTTGACTTATGATCCTTGTTAGTCAGAAAGTCCTTGTTTTTAATTTTACTAGCACGTTTCTGCTCTCACGATGATCGTATGTAGGTAAAAATAATTCGTCGAGGAGGAAAAAAAAATCGAGTTTTACAAGACCGTTGTGACACCTGACACTTAAACTAACACTTAACTGAAGGCGAAATGACCCCTTCCAAGTGGAAAGTAGAAACTGCATCAACTTTTCGGGATTTACTTTCCCAGTCAGTTCACTTTTAAATCTCTCAGTGAAGCCACATGGAACAGAACGAAGACCAGATAAGCACAAAGCGAAGGCTGGCTGTGCCCACTCAATAGCAGCGCGAGTTAGGAAACTTTAAAGTAGAGCGAGCCGCCCAGAAAATTCTCACTTCCTCCTTTGAAGCTTATTTATTTTCTAGCAAAACATATTGTTTCAACTCCCAGGCTTAAAGAAACTCATCTTTGCTGTAAGGAGTAATTGAGAAAGGTCGGTAAGGTCACGTTCGAAACGGACGTTCGCGCCACCCCAGAAAGCCCATGCGCCGGAGACCCCTGACCGGGGGGACCCCGCTTGCCGACACGGCCGCGCTGAGCCGTCGGAGCAGCGTGAGGGGAGGACCAAAGCCGGACGGGGCCGCCCCGCCGCGGAGCCGCCCCCAGCACAGCCACGCGGGGAGGGGACCTCGGCGGCACCTCTGGTCGACCACCGCATCACGGCACTGGTGACGCTGGTGACACAGCCACACAGAGTCCAGGGCACAGTTTCCTGGCCATGCCCACTTTGCCGATGGGGAAACTGAGGCGCGGAGAGGCGCGCCGCCCCTCGTTGGCATGTGGCCACTCCCCCGCAAGGCTCTGGGCAGGGCACACAAACAACATCGTGGGCTCGAAAGCTTTGGCTCACTCGCCAGCCGCTGGCGGCAGGAAACAGTCGCGGGACCTCCCTGGGCCGCTCGAACCCAGCTCTCTGAAGCGCCCGGCTGAGAACGACCCCCCCAAATAAACAGGTGTTTGGCGGCTAAACACAAAACATGCTCTACTGTTTTATAAATGGCCAGGAGGATAAAAAATGCCAATTAAAAGGCAGAGGAATTAATGATATTCACAAGAAAAGTGTGGGAGGCGCCTCCTGGCCATGGGGAGTGGCAGGTGCAGATGTGGCGGCTCCCGCCCCAGACTTCGCTGAGGACACACGTCCAGCCTGCGGTCACTTGTTCCTAACTGGACCTTACGCTCCACGAGAGCAGTGGCCACGACCGTCCTATCCCCTGCGACGTGTCCACGTGCCTGCGACCTGTCCGAGGCCCTCGATACATGCTTCGTGAAGACGCGACGAGGCCGTAAGTAAAGTCTATAGATGCACGCATACACACGTGCTGAGACGTGCACGCATGGATGTGCTGGACACACGCACGTGAACACGCATGACGAAACGTGTACTGTCCACGTCTGTGAACGGGAAGTAAATAAAGACAACCAAGCCTCCTACTGAGGTCTTGCCGACCACCTGCCATGTGCCCCAGCTGCACAGCAGACGACGGGATGAGGGGCCACCTAACTGCGGCTTCGTGCGGAGCCCCATTTCCACCGCCAGAAGACCACTGTCCCCTCCCCCTCACGGAAGGGCGGTGAGTCGCCGCAGATACCAGACGCAACGGCCCCGGGGCCCTAACGATGGCCCGGCGATGGCCCTTGGGTTTAGGCAGGAACCAGCAAGTCCCAGAGGCCAGGAGTCTCAGGCGGGAGTGAGTGGTCGGCTCTGTGACTGGTCGTTAATAAACACGAACAGGTGATCTGTGATCGCTACGGACGTGGATTTTTTTCTTCGGCTCTTCGGCATCCTTTCGCCTCTTCTGCCAAAGCGAGCCCCGCTTCCTTTGGGGTTGTCTCCGCCCATTCCCCCGGGGTATGGTCTGCCGGGAGTGGCACTGGGTGCCTGGACCTTGGGCGGAGTGGTCGGGACACAGGAGGTGGGTGGCGGCCGTGCAGTGCCTCGCGAGAAGCATTCTCGGCTATGGCTCCCAGCCTCTGAGATTTCCTGGCTCCTGCCTGGTCCCGAGCCTGCCCCTCGCCTCACCCGACGATTCTAGTAGCTCCCACAAGCTTCGGATGAGCCGCATTTGCTCAGAGTGGCCCGATCCTGCGGCCCGCGGCTCCGGCTGAGCCGCGCGGCCGCGTCTTCACTGGGGTCCCTCCACAGAGAGGAGTGGACACGCGGAGTCGCTGCCGTGTGCACTGTGACTATCCCCTTAGTCCCCCGGGTGACACGGCCTCGCTCTGCGAGGCGCGCCGCCCGGCCTGGGAACGCTACAGGCCCCCGGACGGTACGGTTTACACCCGAAGGGTTTACTCGGTCACTGAGCCGTCAGTCAACACGGGACACACGAGCTGAAGAACAGCAGACTCGCATCAGACGCCAGAAGTAACTGTGATGCTTGGCGCGCTTCGTCTGCCGCGTGGGAAAGTCGTTAAGATATGGATTTTAACAGGTCCCAAGAGCCGACCTCTGACCCACTTCTCAACTCATCCCTGAATTATCGGCATATTAACCCGCAGCGCTGTAGGACAGGTTCGAATTCAAATGTAAACTCGTTTTAGTGTCCTGCTAGATCTGCACTCAGAATCGATGCTGAATTGAGTCCTTGACTCTGAAAATGCGCAGTGTTCAGCAGTCTGACAGTGGTCACGGGGGAGCTGGCCGGAATCCAGTGGTCGGGAGCAGTGGACCTGACGTCAGGGCCAGGCCAGGCCGGGCAGCCCACTGGGGACACTGCAAGGCTCGGGCCTCTCCAGGGGCACACATTTAGGGGACATGCACGCGTGCACACACACGCACGCACATGCGCACACACGCGCACACACGCCATCCAGCTGGCCCGAGTTAGTGTCGCTCGAACTTCAGATTATGGAGCTAATCGTGAAATCAATTTTGGGATAAAAACAAGCTTTTGCTTTAATGATATGGAATAGAATAGCACAGAATAGCAAAGCGTGGCATAGAACAGTTTTTTAAATATCCGTGCGTGAACAGTGTGAAGTAAAAGTAGTGTTTAATAAAGCGTGTTTCTGGGTGTGTGGGGGGCATACACACAGTTGTGTGTGTGTGCATGTGCCCATATGTGCATGTGCATGTGTGTATACATGTGCCCATGTACGTGTGCACACATGCATGTGCCCTGTGTGCATGTGTGTATACATGTTCCTGTGTATGCATGTGTACATGCACGTGAGTGTGTGTATATGTGCATATACATGTGCCTGTGTATGTGTGCACATGCATGTGTGTGCATGTGCCCTGTATGCATGTGGGTTTGTGCATGCACATGCACATGTGTGTGCGTGTGTGCATATGCATGTGTGTGAGTGTGTGTGCATGTACCTTGTGTGCATGTGTGTGCATGTGCGCATGTGCATGCATGTGCCTGTGTAAGTGCGCACACATGCACGTGCCTTTGTGCATGTGTGTACACGTCCCTGTGTGTGCACACATGTGCCATGCCCATGTGTGTTTGTCCTTGTGTACATATACACACATGCACGTTTGTGTGTGCATGCGCCCTGTGTGCATGTGTGAGTGCACACATGCATGCATGTGCCTGCGTACATGTGCACACATGTGTGTGCCCTGTGTGCATGTGTGTGCATGCCCCTGCATGTGTATGTGTGTGTGCGTGTGTGCGTGTGTGTGTGTGCATGTGTGTGTAGTGGGTCACGGCGCACATGCCCATCTCAATTCCGTGTTGTGACATCCACCTGACAACTTGAACCTGGCCATGGTGAAAGCTTTTACATGTGGAAATAGGCAAATAGGGCTTTTAGGCAACAGAGCTCCCCGCCCCCGTCCCCAGAGAACTGTTTGTCGACACTCATCGGCACAGCACTGGCTACAGTGGAAAAGCAAACACACGCACGTGGGCGTCAGACACGAGCCTGCCTGAGCTAGGAAGGGGCCTGAACCTGAATCTCCGCGTGTCGGTTCCCAACCCTCTGGCGATGGTGGGGGTGGGGGGACCCGGAAGTAAACAAGCTCTTCGAGGAGTTCATGACTGATGGGTTTGATGCTGCCTTTAGAAATTCCCTGAAATCATGCTGTCCGCCGAGATGACGTCAAGGCCTTTGGGGTGCTGCCTCTTGTTTCCTTCTTGGTTCGATAAAGACCTTGTACGAGGCGGGAAACTGCTGTGGCCTGAACGTCTGCATCCCCAAATCGTGTGCTGAAACCCGAGACCCAGCTGCCACGGTGTCAGAGGCGGGGCCTCTGGGAGGCTGTGCTGCCGCAGGCACATTGGGATCTGAAGTCTCGCTCTCTCCCGTGAGTGGAGGACAAGTGACCAAATCCTCGGGAAGCTCCGGCTAAGCGTGACGAGGGCAGCGTGCCAGGCGCTGGTTTGCTAAGTGGCAAAGCTGCCAGCAAAGGATCATGGCCCCGTTTGCTCCGGGTTTTAGTTACGGCAGTGGAGGGCCCTCTGGAAGACGTGTTCGGCATTATTAAGAATTCATGGCGGTGGACCGAAGGACCGGTGACTCTCAGATGGCGACCCGCCGCGGCGGAGTCCCCGCCCTGCTCTCCGGGGCTCCCTTCCCAGGCTTCTCCTCTCCTGCCCGCTCGTCACCTGGAGCTCCCGGCTCCGCCCGAGCGAACCGCCTCGCGAGCCGTCGATGCCGCGGGAGAAGCAGCGCTTCCCAGGCTCCAGCCACCCGCGCCCGCTCCCGCGACCCGCCAGGCCTGACGCCACCTGGATCCCCGCTTACGTCGCTCTTGTCGTGAAGTCGACGTGACCGACGTTTAAAGGGGATTTTCATAGCTGGGAAGCCAGCACGTGCGCCACGAGCAGAACGCGCCGTGGAAACGGAAACGGCGCGACGGCCACACTGCTCGGCCCCATCTAGGTGGCTCTGGGCGCCACGGCTGCCCGCTCGGGGCCGTCACGCTTGGTCACAGCGACTTGGCACCAAACTGACACCACTTCTTTCAATCACGCTTCCGACAGAAGGACGAAGAAAGAATTTAAAAAATAATAACAATAATAACGGCTTCGCCACGGAGACTTAATGCTAATTAGTGCTGGGAGCTACCTTGTTATCACAAGGCTGGCACTGAGTGTGTGTGTGAGTGAGTGTGTGTGTGAGTGAGTGTGTGTGTGAGTGTGTGTGTGTGTGTGTGTGCGCGTGCATGTGTGTGTATTATACCAAACGACACAGGAGAAGGGGTCTTCCATTCTCCCGGTGACGGCCAATGTGGCCACCCAGAGTCCAGCCTTGTGCGCGTGTGTTATACCAAACGACACAGAAGAAGGGGTCTCCCAGTGACGGCCAATGTGGCCACCCAGAGTCCAGCCTTGGATACGTTTATTGGGTTAGGTGGGCTTTTCCTAGACAAACCCGTCATCTCCAAAGGTGTTTTAGGATGCCGAGAAGTGCGTGTGCCCCCTAGGGCGCTGCGTGGGTCCCTAGGGAGCTAGAACGCCTACACGAGGAAGCATTTCAGCACAGATGAGACTCTGAGCTGTGCAGAATGACACTCAGCCCTGCGAGGGGCGGTGAGTGACGCGGCGAGTTCGGGCGGGCCTTCGACACGCACGCGCTTGCCTCTCCCTGCTGGGGCAAAGTGCAGACGGAAGCGAGGGTAGCCGTTCTCGGGGAGCACGCCGTGCAGCCCCAGAACAGGCGCCCCGTGAAGCCGGGGAGGTGTCCCTGCAGCGTCCCGTTCCACCGGCCGGAAACACCACGTGTGCTGTGTTGTCCGACCCTCCTGCAGTAAATCCAAGTTCACGTTCACGAGACGACCAGTGCCGCGCCTCTGAACCTGAGCGGGGACCAGGGCGCACACTTGACCCGCATTCAGGGCGAGTGGGGACGCCAGGGTCCCCTGGACGGCCACGGTCAGGGGTGGACGCCTCCCCACCCGCGTGTGCGTCCCGGGCTGACGAGCCTCCGCTGCCATCCCCGTGCAAGTCGGCTACAGACCCGAGCACTCCGGCGCAGAGGCTGCTCTTTTGCGACCAGCTCGGGGCAGTTTCGAAGGCGATTTGGGCCATGTGCGACACCTGCCTTCTGTGTGGTGTAGACGGACCTTCCCGCTAGGCGATCTGCTCTTCAGGACTCTGTGTTTCCGTAAGAACTTACTCTTTATCCCTTTGTAGTAATGGATTAATCGTAAAGACGCATAAAGCCTCGTAATCTTTAACCTTGGTCTGTTTTCCCTTTTTTCTTTTTTAAAGGCAAAAAGACTTTATTGACTCAAAAAGGACAAAATGATTTGGTTCGAAGAGTAAGTAAACTAATTTCAGAAAATCCATAAAACGTATGAAAGAGACGACAGAGAGAGACAGGTGTTTATGGCAGGTTGACCTACCTCGGGGCCCACGATCACCATGTACACACTGGGTTCTTCTTGATGCCATGCTGGGGGAGAAAAAAGAACAGAAATGCTTTTAAAATGGGTGTAAGTCACAGCTCCGAACGAGTCCGTTTGTTAACCGCACTACGACATAAATGATTTCTCGTCATTTTTCTTTCATTCACATTAAATAATTCGGTCAACTTGAATTCTGTGTATTTAAAATGTAAATAGTTGACATATTTTGCTTCTTGGTAAAGTGCTATTTTTCTAGAACGTCATGCGTGACTCGGATATCTACGGTATTAGGTGATTAGGGTGGAGCTCAGCAATGTACTGAAGGGCGTAGAGACCAACTTAAGCAGCGTGGCCGGAACCCACCAGACAAGCGACGTGTGTGAACGCTGTCAGATGAGACTGCCTGGGCCTTAGAGCCGCTGGCCACTTCTTCACGATGCCCTCAAAAGCTACGGGCACAGGGAAGTAGGAAACCACCGAAATCACTACACGGCCCTGTCCTTTTCCCGGTGGTTTCCGGAGCAATCTAGAAACCGTGCTGCCGACGTGCGGAGCGCGAGAAGGGGCTGCACATACGCCCGCGCGGTGGTGCCGCCCCAGGGCCCGGGCTCCCGCCGGCAGGCGGCTTCCGAGGCCTACCTGAGAACGCATCCACCAGGTACAGGGGGTCTTTCACCTGTCTCAGCCCGCAGACCAGGAGAAACACGCGCGCCTCGTCAGCGCTCCGGCGAATCTCTGCAACAGAGGGGTCCGCCACGCTCTGAGGAGCGAGGCCGCGGCCTGAGGGCATGGCCGTGATGACCCCGCGGACGCGGCTCGGAAGCCCCGGGTCCCGGCTTCTCGGCCAGCTGTCCCACCCACCTGTCCCACCCACCTGTCCCACCCACCTGTCCCACCCACCTGTCCCATCCAGCTGTCCCACCCCTGACCGCGGCCTTCACCGCGCTGAGTGAGCCAACGTCCCTCCTGGCCGGCAACACGGAGCCGAGCTCAGCCGGCTGCAAACGCGCGAGTGAGCCCGGAGGACACGGGGGAAGCGAGGATGGGCCCCGGCCGAACGGCCAAGCCGTGAAAGCTCGAGAAACCGCACAGTGGGCGTTTTAAGCCGCTGTGCGTTGGGGCGGCTTGTTATGCAGACATAGATCATCGATGCAACGGAAACTGATAATCTAATTAACACACGCTGAGCTAAACCCCCATCTTCTGCAAGCTTAAATAACCGGACATAAAATCGTGCAAGTAAAAGGTTTTCGTTCATCCATTTCATCCCTCCATGACTTAATTACTTAAACAATTTCCTGTTGTCTATCCTTTTGTGAATCTTGAGTGAGAATACAATTAGTCTAAATATAGTAAACTACATCGATGCGGATCACATTTAACACAATCACAAACGCCAAATAACAACGACAACAATAATAATAATACAGAAAACATAACCAGATCTGAAGAAAACCTTTACTAAAATGTTTACTAAAATGATTCAGATGTTCTTCTTAGAAAAGCCTTAACAAATGATCGGTCTCTGAACTGACCGTGGACAGTGTCATTGAGATATGCTGTGGTTTTAAATATCTCCGCAATATTATGAGTATCCTGAAACTAATCTTAGAAATACAAACTCTGACGCATTTTACTTGATCAAAAGTCGAAGCCAGAAGCTATGTGCAGAATCTAAATTTGAGATCAGAGGACGCTGAGATCAGACATGTTGAGTCTGAGGTCAGGAGACAAGCTATTCTCTTCCATAAACGAAAAAAGTTGAAGGATGCCTTTACGGATAGGAAGGTCAGGTGTGGGAAAAAGTCAAAACCTACATTACCGGACAAGAACCGCCAAAGAACGCCGAAACCAGCGAGGGAAGTTTCGATGCGGATGCTGACGAAAGCGCCTTCTCAATAATTACTTATTAATTACCAAGGAAATGGACCTTTGGAGCCACCCAGGGAACACCCCTTCGCTGAGGGAGGAAGCCTTAGCCCCGTGCACGTGGCTGTGTTCACACGCACACACGTGTATACACACGCACGCATGCACGCATGCACACACACACACACACGCTTTATATAAAAACACCAGAAATGGGAGAAGCTGGTGTTACGTGTCTCCCGACGTGATGCATGGAGCACGCGTCACTTAGTATTCAAATATATTAGAAGGGGAAAGAAGGTGGCAGGAGAAAAAAAATGCGAACGTTCCAAAAAGAGGGGAAAGTGGAGACTGTCGCTGGATTGAAGAAAAAGTAAATTCAAGAACAAAACTAACTCGAGAGACTGACGTTCCGAGACGGAGCGCGTGTACGAACACGCCCTTTGAACAGCCTGGGTGATGGTGAGGTACAAAGACACCACGTGCACTTTATTTTTGCTCTGGGACAGGTATACAGGTGGGAAACCTACCGTATTCCTTCGCTTTGACCCGACACCGTTTGCTGCTCAGAGCAGCAGGCTCAGACCTGGCGGCCTTTCGGTCAAGTAAAGTGGGAGGAAAGGGGCCCCTCCCTCTACCCCGCCCCGAGGTCCCTGGAGCGTCCGTCTGGGGACGGGAGAGCAGCTTACAGCACCATCTTCTAAATGTTTAGACCGTGACTTACAGTAACTCTGAGTAATTAGACCTCGGGCTCCCTGTGGCCCCGGCCAGCTTGAGGGCCACGCGGTGTGTTCATCCTTAAGCAGACCGGTCTGCGCAGGTCTCTGGCGGGGGCGAGGCGGGTTCCTCCCGCACCTTCTCAGGTGGGTTTTGTTCCCTCCTTGTAACCCACGCGCATTTTCCTTATCTTTGCTTTTGCACTAATGTCCGGGTTAGACGTGAATCGAGGCTTGAACTCCTCGCTCGCGCACGCGCGCGCACACACACATGCACACACACGCGCACACACACGCCTGAGGCTTGGACTCCTCGCTCGCGCGCGCACACACACACACACACACACACACACACACACATTTACGCGTCTTCCCGCTGTGACCGTATTGTCATCTTCGCAATGAAGCGTGCCATTTTCGTGGTCTGGCGCCACGTCCGTCCCAACGCCACATCGCCTCTTCCTCCCAGTGACTCGTCGGCTGCTCCTGAACAGACACGCAGTCCACGTGAAGCCCCTTCTGTGCCTTTCCTTCTGCCCGAGGGGCTCTGTTTCTTTTCTTTTCTATGCGTTATTAGGGGGAGAAAATAATTCAAGACCTTCAGACGAGCATATCGGATTAGGGAATTTTAGCCGAAAGATCTGATTTGCGGGCTGCGAAACGTAAGGGGATCCACGACGGCCATTTTTCATGCGAAAAACAAGCACATTTTCCTAGGAACAGCCTGAGGCAGAAAAATACTAGCGTCTGAGTTAGGCAGAGTGTCCCCGTAGAAGAACAGATAGAATTTTAACAGAGAGAGAAAGAGAGAAAAACTTAAATAAATGAGAGAAATGGAATTAAATGAAAAACAGAAAAACAGGAAGGCGTGGCCAGGTCAGATTTCAACTTCTGGAGTTTGGCAGTTCGATGTCCTACAAGGAATCCACACTTTAAATGTCTTGGTCGTCGACGTTTCAAGGCAAAACTCATGGGTCACCGAGTTGTTAGAGATACATGTGGGAATGAACGGAAAAGCTCAAAGACCAGGTAACTAACCTGATGTCCACAGAGCTATCTTCTGACCTGAGTCACTACCGCAAAGGTCACGTGGCAAATCACAGCAAAGCCACTTAGTGCATTTAACCTACTTTATTCTTTCTGTCGCTCCTCGTCGATCCGTTGAAAACACAGAATCTGGTTGGCATAAAAACCGTTTAACGTTTTCAACCAAGGAGCCTTCATTGATTGCTAGCTAGGGCTGGAGGAAATCGTCGAATAGTCTCGGGAAAACCGTGGCCTGCTGTAAAGCAGAATGCACCGTGAACCGACAGCAGACATCGAAGAAGCCAGCTGTAAACGCTGCGCAGTAATCAGCCCCCCGCCTACTTCCACGGAGCACCGGGCCAGACCCTTCCTGAGCCCGTCCCCTCAATTTCGAGGTCGACGCTTCCTACGATTCCCTAAGAACACGAGGGCGGGTGTTCGATCCCGAAGAGTCTGTATCCAGCTCACTGCATCGTCTGTCGTCACCGTCGGAAACGCGAAGCAGAAGTGGCAGATCACGACCGCAGGTTTCGAACGCTCGGGAGGGCGGGCGATGGGGGCCGTCCATCCTTGGAGTGTGGGAGACGACAGATGAGTGACCACACACACGAGAACAGACGCCTGACCTCGAAGCCCAAGACACTGCTCGATGCTAGCAGTTCGCCCTGAAGCCGGCTCCGACGCAGGCAGCGCCTCAGCCCCGGCCCCTGCTTCCCCGTGCCCGCAGCTTCTGCAGACGTTTACGATTGCTAATCGCACGCGTTACGACCCAGGTGCGGCCAAGTCGGTCTCTGGGGAAACGTTTTCTAAGGAGTATTATAAACCTCCTGGCTGTTGCGTGAATCAGCCAACAGCAAGACCAGTGGAACCACAGAACTCAGTGACAAATCCTTCTGCTTTTGACAACTACGGGTCTTAGTTACGCTGCAGCCGGGCGCCGTGACGGACAGAAGATGGACTGACCTTGCGACGGGCGACTTAAGGGGGGCCCGCCGGCTCCGAACGGGGCACGCACGCCCCGACGTGACCAAGCAGTCGCACGCGTGGGCTCCTTCGTGACGCGGAGAGCAGCTCGGCTCTCGTCGTTAAGATCAGAGTGAACGCACTTGAGAGATGTTTTCTAATAAAATGCTGGGACGTATTTTTCTCTTCAAGGGGACCTGACGCTGACACACGGTACGTGGCAGACGGTTTGTTCCGAGGCTTTGGAGCGAAAACAGGCCCGGGTTTTGGAGTGAAATCGCGTTTGCCGATTTTGCATTTCCAGCCTCTCCTCTGAGTTCACGGGCGGGAAGTGACCCCCGGCGCCCCCGCCTTGTCGGCTCTCGGGAGAAACGGGTCGGGGTAGCGCAAGCAAACGCGGGGACTTTGCGCCGCGCTCCGCGAGCCATTTGAACTGTCCTCGTGCCTTTGCCGGCACCCGCGTGGTCGGCCCGTGAGGCCGTCACACCTCAGAGGCGCACGCGGATGGGCCGCATCTGCGGACGGCGAAACGTTCTGTGCCTAAAGACGCCGGACGCGGCGTTTGCCCCGTTGTTTAAACACCGCGACGACGGCGCTCAGCTCGTGCCGCGCACGGAAACGCGACGGCGGGACTCGAAGCCCCACCGCACGCCGGGGAGACGGCGTCCTCACGGGGTCACCGCCGGGCGTGCCCGCTGACGCTTCCTCCCCGGGGGTGACCCCCAAGGCCGGGGGAGCTCCGATGAGGGGCCTCGTCCCACCCGCACACTCTGCTTTTAGACTCGCGCCCGAGCAGACGACCTGCCGGGCAGACACGGGAAGACGGACTCGCCGCTGCGTGTCCAAGACCCAGAGTCCAGCGGAAGACGAGCCCACGGAGGTCACGACGACACCGTGGAGGAAGGAAAAGCCGTGACGTCGTTAGAGCGAACAGACAAACCGACGGGACTGCAGCATCCGGCGTCGGGGGTGCGAGCCGAGTGTGTTTCTAAAGATGAGCAGCAACAGCTCAAAAACGAGCTTGAAAAACATTCGATAATGGCCTCAAAAACAATAAAATCCTTAAAAATAAAGATACATAATGATAGGTTCGCTACATGATTATAGATATAATTATATAGTTTTATGTGATAAAATATTTTATAATATATTAACATATGAGTTAATATTTTTAAGGTATTATATTTTTATATATCATTTTAAAGGTCAAATGTGACGATAGATATAATACAGCTATACTATCAATATTATATCTACAAATACATAAAAATCACTATATATGTAAAGTTGTTGAGAAAGATGACTTTGGAACGTTAACGGAAGGTCCTTTGTGGTGCTGAGATTTCAAATGGCTTCAAACTTTTGTTTCTCTAGCTGATCTCCATTTTCTCATGTTTTTCACAATGGTCATTTGTCATGTGTGTAAGTGGTAAAGTAGCATCGAATGAGCACAGGAGGGTGGCAGCCTCGAGAGAGCGGACGTCACGCGGTGTGACACCAAACGCCCCGCTTCCGGCCGGCGCCGCCTCCCAAGGGCGAGACGCAGACGGCGTCTCCAAGACCGGAGCAAAACCACCTGTGCCCTCACCTGCCGGCCCTGCTCCAGGCCCTGCTCCCCCATCCCCCGTCCTACCCAAAACGGTAAACGCCTTCGACGTGACGGCCTCGTTTCCGAAACCACGAGAACGTGACAAGTAACCGACACCGGCTGACAAGGTGCGTTCGGTCGAAGCCCTGGCCGGCCCCTCCCCCCCACCTGTCGGCAGGCCCCTCTCTCTCACCTGCGCGCCGGAGGAAGGTGTTCCAGTCAAAGGCGGCATTTGGGGCCGTCACGATCCCTGGGCGGGAGGGAGAGAAGGAGATGCTCACGTGGCTGACATGACCGGCTTCTTCGTGCTGCCGTTTAAACGAGGGTCATGCTCGGTCCCCACGAAGCCACTCCAAGCTCCGAGTGCTTCGCGAACTCCCGTGAGTCCCTCCGCACGTGGGGTTCAAAGTGAGCCCACGGGGTCCCCACGAGAAAAGACCCGCAGCTGCCCCCCCCACACACACACACATCGGGATGGGCTTGGCTGCCTCTGCTTTTGGACGGTGGCCGCACGACGTGCAGCAAAGGTGGCCGTGTGCCCCTCGGCATCATGGAAAGCTCACGGGGCCTGAGCTCGCGACCCGGGCCTCAGTGCCCGGTCGACCCTCAGTCAGAGTCAGTTGCTCCTGGGGACCACTCTGTCCCTGACTTCCACGGGGCCGTGTAGTCATGTCCCAGCTGTGTGCAGGAGACCCCGAGGGCTTCGGGAAGGGACGTCCGCGGCCACCATCGGGCAGGGCGGGGTGAGGGCAGGAAGGGGTGGACGCGGAGGCAGAAGCGTTCCAGGTCTCCCCAACTCAACTCAGCCTCCACAGAGAAGCTCGTCTCTTTTCTTTCTTAAACATACCCTGACAGGCATTTGAGACCTTGCTCCCCAGTATCTGTCATCAGTTTGGCTCAAATCAACTCTTATAAGAATGCAAAAGACAAAAAAAGCAAACCCAGACCATTGATGGAGTACGTTGTACTTCCGCAAGTGGAAAACCTTGCCATCTGCATTTTTAATTATTCCTTTATAATGTTTTCTTATTTATCTTTTATCTTAATGTTAGAAAATAATAAAAGTGGATCCATTCTGCAAACTATTTTTAAGTAAATCTCAGACACGGTATTATTTCATCCACAAACATTTCAGTACCTGTCTCTATGAGATAAAGACTCATTTTTGTTTTTTTTCAAATACGTATATTAAAAAATTCTTACCTTGACTCTGCACATAGATTTTACCCTTAGCATGCGGCTTTCGAAAACAGGGGAGAGAGAAAGAAAGAAAAAAAGTAAATGTGATAGTCCATTGCAACTATGTTTTAGAAATAAAAAGGAGGCCACAAGAAAATCATTTTGGAGCAACACGTCACAAAGCGTCACCTACACAGCCGCTCGCAGACTAGTTACTGTGTAAGAGCAAAGAGTTACTTCTGCTTTTAATGGGGGTTAGCCCATTAAAATACAGCATCTGTCGGGGAAGAAGCACGAAGGAAGATGTCCCTTCAATCAGGCGTGGTGCGACTTTAGAGTTTTATGCTTCGTGTTAGTAGGAAGTTATTAAGCTCGGACGAGAACATGCCAGCCACAGCGCCCAGCTGGTGTGTATCATGCACTAAAGCTGAAGGCTGACGTTTGGGGAAACGCGGTTTGGG
>NW_006434829.1:1808792-1826049 GCF_000325575.1 Pteropus alecto
TCTCGGGGGAGATGGAGAAGTCCACCCAATAAGTCAGGAAATAAGCAAAGAGGCAGCAGGAGGCACAGCCTCCCGGGCAGGGGCACAGACTGCTGTCGGGGGCCGTGAGTAAGGACGTCCCCAACGCCTCTGACGTCAGCGAGAAGGTGGCACCTGCATGGCTGACGTGGATCTCTGCGCCGGGTGGAAACTTACTATTCCTGGCGGCGGTTTCCGGCGGGACGTCACGAAACTACTAGGGAGAAAAAGAGTCCGTTTCTGGGGTTCGTTTTGACACAGTGGCAGAAATGTTTTAGAGATCAAGTTCAGACACGAAGGCAGGCGTTAACAGGAGTAGGGGAAGAATCCATTTCTCAGGGGCTGCTGGGTCAAGGACGCTATTTCTCCCAGGCGATCCAAAGATAGTCATTTTGGTGAAAACATCTAAAAGTGGGCACCGGCGAAGCAGCTGGGGACGTCTGAGAGCAGCGTGCGTGGAGGACCAGCCCCGCTGGTGAACGGCCCCGCCTCTGCTCTTGCCGCACGGACCCCCGTGGTCACGTCTGTGACGCGGGGCCCACGGCACTGCGTGGGGGCCACCGAGCACTTCGACCTCCAGCCTCGAATCGGTTTTAGGTTTTGGGAAATAAGCCACAGGGGAGGCGGTGCTGCCGAGGGACAGGGGGGGGCAGGGGGAGGGGGGTGGCCCGCCCTCTGCCTGGCTGCGGGGGGTCCTGGGAGGGTGGTACCCAGCCAGTTCCGGCGGCCGAATGGAGACGGGGCACCCACAGGAGGCTCCACGCGGACTTACTTCTGACACGTCACCCCTGGAGCACCCCAGACGCGTCCCCTCTCAAAATGCCCTTAAAATAGCGAGCCTTTAAAAAATAGTTTTGAAAAATCTCTAATAGTTAAAAAATAAGATATTTGCTCTAATGGGAAAAAAATGGATAACGGCAACCATTTGAAATCAAAAATTGAAGTTGAGAGCCCTAAAATAGTCCTTCGGTTTCATTCTAATTTCCCTGGGAAGCTGAAGAAAATGTTATTCAGAGGCAGGGAAAGCTGACGATGCCTCTTGCCTGACCAGCCCCGAGTCTAAAACATTGGCCCCGGCATCGCCCGTAAGAAGGTTGGCGAAGCCCCGTCAAAACTATGTGGGCGTGGCATTTTACCTTTAAAGTTAACGCAAGTGATGGGCAGAAACAGATTCAATCTAATTCTACATAAATTTGACTCCCGGAGGTAAGGCAGGCCACTCTTTTCATGAGAAATAGGCTCGGCAACTAGAACTCTATAAACCCGAAATGCTCCTTTCAAGAAAATCCCTTTTTACACGAACAGAAATGAACTAAACTTGTCTTAATGCTACAAGCAGAATTAACTGACCGTGTGAGAAGCGACAGGATTTAACTGCGGGTCTTTACATAGCTCTGAGCATTATTTCTCTAAAATCTACTGAAACCCTGAAAAATTAAGCTAGTATCAAGTCCTCTGTAGATTTTTAAAAGATGCTAGGAATGATATTTTAAGATCCTATCCAAGCGAGTCAAGAAAATAGACTTATAGTGGAAAAGCACTCTGGTCCTGGGCTGTTTCGAGTCATTGCAGTAAAGAAACCTGGCCGAAGCCAATGGCTTATATTGATTTTGAAAAACATTTTCTATATTAAGATATTCTAGATACAAATTAGCTTCCTTTGCTCAGTGTCTACTGTTGTTCCAATGGCCTCGAAATAACAACGGATCAAATCTTTGTGACGTATTCTCTCTGCTGGATGAGCTCGTCAGCGTGTGGGATGGGAGAGGCTGTGTGTGTGCATGTGTGTGCACGTAGGGAGAATACATGTATCTGTGTGTGCCTGTGTGTATATGTGTATGTGTAAATACATGTGTGCATGTATATCTGTGTATGTGTGTTCACATATGTGTGAGTGTGTGCATATGCATGTGTGTATATGTATATGTGTGTATGTGTAGGGAGAATATGCGTATATGTGTGTGCATGTGTGTACGCATACGTTTGTACGTGTAGATGCGTGTGCATGCACATCTCTATGTACGCGTATGTGTGCACGTGTGCAGATGCATGGTGTGCATGTGTGTGTGCATGCATGTGTGTGCGTGTACATCTGTACGTGTGTGCATACGCCATGTGTATGTGTGTATTTGTGTGTGCATGCGCATCTGTGTGCATGTGTGTGCATGTGTGTACGTGTGCACATGTATTGTGTGTATGTGTGTATGCATGTGTGCACACGCATGTGTGTGCGTGTGCATGTGTGTATGCGTGTGCGTGTGTATAGGAAGAATATGTGTGTGTGCATGTGTGTATGCATATGTTTGTACGTGTATATGTGTGTGTGCATGCACATCCGTGTGTATATGTGTGCTGTGTGTATATGTCTGAATCAGACAAAAATAGATTTTTCGAGAGAAAAAAGCGTCCACGAAATGCGAGGCTGGCAGAGCTGGCAGCCGGGTTGCAGACCGGCCTCGCGGGCACCAACACGGAGCAGCCCACACTTGTGACGTATTCTCTCTGCCGGATGAGCTCGTCAGCGTGCGGGATGGGAGAGGCTGTGTGTGTGCATGTGTGTGTGTGTGTGTGTATGTGTGGGAGTGTGTGCATGTGTGCATGCATGTGTGTACATGTGTGTATGCGGGACTGTGTGCATGTGCGGTGTGTGTATGTGGGAGTGTGTGCACGTGTGCACGTATGTGCGTGCACGTGTGATGCATATATGTGCGAGCATTGCGTATGTGTGTGCATGCATGCACGCTGTGATTCGAGTAGAAGCGTGCGTATGCATGTGCATGCATGTGTGGACACGTGTGATGTTATGTGGGACAACACGCACATGTGTGTGTGCATGTTCCCATGTGTGATGTGTGTGGCTGAGCATGTGCATATGTGTGTGTGCATGAGTGTGCATGTGTGATGTGTGTGTGTCTAGGTATGTGTGCATATGTGTGTGCATAATGTATATATGTGTGCATGTGTGTATGTGTAGGGAGAATACATGTATCTGTATGTGCCTGTGTGTATATGCGCATGTATGCATGTGTATATTCATGTGTGCATGTATATCTGTGTATGTGTGTTCATGTGTGTGTGCATATGTATGTGTGTATGTGTGTATATGTGTGTGCGTGTGTGTATGCATACATTTGCACGTGTAGATGTATGTGCATGCAGATCTGTGTGTATGCGTATGTGTGCACATGTGTATGTGTGCAGATGCACAGTGTGTATGTGTGTGTGCGTGCATGTGTGTGCATGTACATCTGTGCGTGTGTGTACGCGCCATGTGTATGTGTGTGTCTGTGTGTGCGCATGTGTGTGCATGTACATCTGTGTGCATGTGTGTGCATGTGTGTATGTGTGCAGATGTATTGTATGTGTGTGTGCATGTGTGCGCATGTGCATCTGTGTGTATGTGTGTGCATGTGTATGTGTGTATGTGTGTATATGTGTGTGTGTACAGGAAGAATGTGTGTATGTGTGTGTGCATGTGTGTATGCATACATTTGTACGTGTATATATGTGTGTGCATGCACATCTGTGTGTATATGTGCGCTGTGTGTATATGTCTGAATCAGACAAAGATTTTTCGAGAGAAAAAAGCGTCCACGAAATGCGAGGCTGGCAGAGCTGGCAGCCGGGTTGCAGACCGGCCTCGCGGGCACCAACACGGAGCAGCCCACAGACAGGAAGCTAAACCAGTCCGTGACCCTGGGCGAGATCAGGGTGAGCGTGGGACACCCAGTGGGGCCCGGGGGCTCACGAAACAGGAACGCCGACCGGACAGTTCCCGGAAGATGAGGACAAACCTCACCTAACCCCGTGGCGTCGGCGCTCGGGGTCACCGCTGCTTTCTTCGGCCGTCCCCCGTCCCCCTCTGCCTCGCCGCCTGATGAGTCAGCGCCCGCTGGGACCCCTCCCGGTGCGTGACCCCGGCCGATGTCAACGGTAAACTCGGCTTCTAGGCTCGGCACAGACGTGCTCCCCGCTTTGAGTCATCTCTAAACTTTTCGATTCCCAGAGGTCTCATATCGGGGACAAAAAAACCAAACCAAAATGGCAAAGAGCACGTGCAGCTCTGCCCGGGCGTCTCGGGAGAGCCGGTCTGAAGAGGCTTCATGAGACGTGACAAGCCTCCCGGGCTGTGACCGGTTCCTGGAGCCCGTCCCGCTCAGTGTCTGCGGGGACGGCCAGCCTCCAAGCCCGCCTCCAAACCCGCCTCCAAACCCGCCTCCACACCCGCCTCCAAACCCACCTCCAAAGCCCATCGGATGAACGCCTTTCGGGGTCCGTGACATTAGAAGCTGTACTGAGAGGTGCGGTGTGTCCGGGTCCTGTGGCCGCCGAGATGCTTGGGAACAGGCGGACACAAAGCAGTGGGCCACACGCCCGGGAAGAGCCGGCAGGACGGCACCTGCTTACCACACTCTCAGCGTCAGCCGAGACGCGGCTCGCTCGGATGAGACCGGCCCTGACACTAGCTCGACCTCCAGCTCGCCCGCACCACGACCTGCGCTGGCGACGGCCAGCGAAATCTGTCTTGCTTCCTGTGTTCCCATTTCCAAAAGAACCGTGACGAGTATAAGCACACACCAAATATAAAATTACACTGCAGGGGTCGCCCGACACAGCTGCTTCAAGAAGGTTGCTTTTCTTTGACGAGCGCCAAGGCAAGGTAGGGGCCTTGGCCCCAGATGGTGGTGACTCGACGTTTCCAAATTAAAAGAAAAAAAAATCGCCAAAAAGCAACGCCGCCAGGAGGCTTGGTTCGGTGCTGACCTTGGGGAAGCCAGTGTGACCTTCAGGTCGCCATTGTGCTTCCGTGAATTTGCTCAGCGCATCAAGCAATATTTACTCAAACCTGAGATGTTCTAAAAATAATTGGTAAATGAACATTCGAGTTTAGATCAGCCCCTCTCATCAGAGTGCTTATTTTAAAAAACATGTGACTAGTAGGCCTGTGGGGCCTCGAACCCGAGAGAGACATATTAAACTATAATCATTGCTTCTGCAGAGAGAAGCCGCTTCAATTAAGACATGCATCTCATTTATTTTTAATTTTTTGAAGCATGTACGTCTGGTGAATTTAGAGATGGCATTCTAAATTCGGACTAGACCTAAAAGAGCCCAAATTTGCATTCTTCGTGTCTGTTACACACTGTTGTAGGAAATCAAATTCTATACAGACTTCTGCATTTCCACAAAGCCTATGTCAGTTAGACACGTACGGTGAATCGAATTCCTAGAAATGCCAAATCAGGTTTAAAACCTCACACACCAGAGTAAAGCTGTCCCAAAACACAGCCCATGCTGAACTGCATGGTGAATATTAACAACTCAGCATGCAGACCTGGTAATCAGCCCGGGGCGGGTGCTGTGCACGTTACAAAGTAGGCACGTTGTCGCATTAAGTCTGATACAAACGACATGAAAAAAACCTACGGCCTGAGCCCGAACAAAGGCATTGCAAATGAAAGGAGGTAAAATAAAACCATCTTTATTGAAATCCAATCAAACCAATTTGTGTAGAGTCAGCCAGAGATAGATCCATGATTGGAAATGCAGCCTCCGAAATAATGTTTTTAAAGGCGCGACGGAGCTTTCTCGGAGGGCCAAAATTCACCCAGGGCTGGCAAAATAACCCCCTCGGCACACTTCTGTTAACGTGACCCCCACGACCAGGGACTGTGTGAGCCTGCGTCAGCGACCCGGGAACAGACTTGCATGCACGCAGCATCCCACACGGCAGCCGCGAGCTCACGAGGCGACCGAGAGTGAAGGGGACCCGGTCTGAGCAGAGACGCCCCCCATGTGGAAAAGGCACATGGGACTTACGTGTTGAAATAATAAGATTTGGGGTCTGGCGGCCGTGCAGTGAAGAAGCTGGCCTTGGTCCAGGAGGGGCCTGGCACCCCCCATGTGGAAAAGGCACATGGGACTTACGTGTTGAAATAATAAGATTTGGGGTCTGGCGGCCGTGCAGTGAAGAAGCTGGCCTTGGTCCAGGAGGGGCCTGGCTTTGGCCTGTGGATGCCAGGAGAGAATCCACGTTCTACCTGGGAGGCGTGTCTCTGTGAGGGAAGGGCCGGCCACCACCGACAGTCAGGCGGGCGGCTGGCCAGGCCAGAGGCCAGCCGTGGGAGTTAGGGTGGGCACCGCTGGTCCCAAGTCGGCCAGTCCATCACGCCCACGTCGCGAGGCCCCGGTAAGAACTTCGGGCAACGCGCTCGGCGGGGCTGCCCTGGTTGGCACCACTCTGTGCGTATGGTCGTGGGGGTGAAATGTCATAAGTGCCCAGGGGGAGGGCAGGGGCGCTCGGGCCTAGGCAGTGGCCCCTTGGGACGGTCCAAGCCCGCCTCCTTGCCCGTGATCAACCGAACCGTGAGCGAGCCGGCTCCCAGCGGGTTCTGTGCGTGCTGCAAGCAGACCGTGGGCTCGAAGTGGTTCTGAGGGCCGCCGGACGCGCAGCTGGCACCACCAGTGAGGCATCTTGGGGACCCTTATGCTCTGCCGTCTGGCTAACTCCAGGCAGTGGGTTAAATAAAACACGCAATTGAAACTAACTGGACTTGTTTCCACTTACTTTTTTAACGGAACGTTTAGAGTCGCACCCGTGGCCCACCTTGGCGGTGGCATTGTATTTCTATTAACGGCACCGGTATGGACGGTGTGTCTGTTTACGTGTGCTCTCATTTAAATTAAGTGTGAAAAACACAGGTTTTAGACCAGCGCTTATGCTCGAAGCTGCCTGTATCTATGCAAATTCTAAATAATGGACGTGTCCTCTTGACATAGCAAAAGCAGTAAGAAGCAAACGCCATGATTCTTTCTCATCTGAGATCATGGGCATCTGATTGTGGTTTGATAACTATTAGGGGGGATCAAGGAAATTCCACTGCGAACCCTCCTGCTCCCTGAAGTGGAGCACGTGAGCCTGGACACCAAGCCCGGGGGCCCAGCAACAGAGAGCGAAACGCGACCAACCCCTCAGAAGCTGTGTCACGGCTCAGAACACACGAGCCGAACTCGCCTCTGCGAAAATCCATCTAAAATAATTACCCAGATGCAGCTGAATAATGAACCTTTCCGTTATTCAGACAGTTTTCATTTGTAAAAACTAATCAGATAAGGGCATGGAGCTGAACTTCACTGAGAAGTCACCCACCAAAAAAAAAAAACAAACGATCCTGTATTAAAAAATCAAGTTCATATTCAAATTTAACAACTAACCCCCACGGATTACTTTATTCATTTTTAAATTTTTTTAATTGTAATTTTCCAAGTAGAGCTGACATTCGGTATTGCTTTATATCAGTTGCAGGTGGAGAACGTCGTGGTTCGACATTTCTATGATTTACGCAGTGACCTCCCGTGAGCCCAGCCCCCGCCTGGCGCCACGCGGTTCGCGGTTCTGACGATGTCACTGACTGTTCCCTGCTGCACTTTGACTCCTCGTGACCACTTTGTACCTGCCGACTTGTTCCGCTTAAGCCCTTGCTCGCTGTCACCCGACCCCCGACCCTCGCCCCTCTGGCCATCACGGGTCTCTTCTCCGCATCTATGAGTCTGTTTAAATTTTATTTCGTTCTTTAGTTTCCACATAGTCGTGAAATCACATTCCCCCCACCCCTGTAAACGACGAGAACAAACTCATCCTTACTTTCCTTCGCCTTTATTACAGCGCCTGCCCGTTCCCCCGTCATCCTAGACCAAACGATTCTCACTGCTTCTCATCGTTCCCAGATGCCTGCTTGCTGCGTTTGGAGGAGGGTCTTTCTGAAAGCAAAGACAGCTCACCCCGGGTGGAGCAGGCAGCTCGGGGTGGCTGGCCATCCAGTGACAGGCGAATGAGTGACAGACGTCGTGCTGAGATGTAAGGTGACCCCCTGGCAGCACGTGGCTGAGGATTCGCCCCTGCCGCCCGGCCCGCCCCGAATGTCATCGACCTATGCACTTAGTGCAGTTTCTTATTAAACTGAAAAGTTAAAGTCATCTGAGAACGCTCATCCCCACGCTGCACTCAGCCCCCGACACCAGGCCCCCCACGGCACCCTCTCCTGAGGACGGCCCACTGCGAGCCTCGCTCCGGAGATACCCCGAGTGCAGCGCTGGCCTCTCACGCCACGTGCCTGGAGCTCGGAGCCGCCGTGCCTCTCCCTCCCCCACCAACTCCTTGACCAGGTCCTTCCAGAATGCACGAGCCAAACATCGCAGGCCACGTTAATGTCCTTGAGCCCAATTCACTTCCTTGCATGCCGTGGTTCCCCAAACGTGCTGCTTACGTTGAAAAATGATTCTTTATCCAGGGACACTTACGGGTGAAATGACATATTATTCATAAGTGAAATGCTGTGATGGCCGTGTTTTAAAAATATTCCAGAAAAATAGTGTGTGTGTATGTATGTGTGTGTTTGTGTATGTGTGTTTGTGTGTGCATGTGAGTGTAGGCGTGTACATGTGTGTTCGCATGTGTTTGTATGCCTGTATGCATGTGTCTGTGTGTGTTTGTGTGTGCATGTGAGGGTAGGCGTGTACATGTGTGTTCGCATGGTTTGTATGCCTGTATGCATGTGTCTGTGTGTGTTTGTGTGTGCATGTGAGGGTAGGCGTGTACATGTGTGTTCGCATGGTTTGTATGCCTGTATGCATGTGTCTGTGTGTGTTTGTGTGTGCATGTGAGGGTAGGCGTGTACATGTGTGTTCGCATGGTTTGTATGCCTGTATGCATGTGTCTGTGTGTGTTTGTGTGTGCATGTGAGGGTAGGCGTGTACATGTGTGTTCGCATGGTTTGTATGCCTGTATGCATGTGTCTGTGTGTGTTTGTGTGTGCATGTGAGGGTAGGCGTGTACATGTGTGTTCGCATGGTTTGTATGCCTGTATGCATGTGTCTGTGTGTGTTTGTGTGTGCATGTGAGGGTAGGCGTGTACATGTGTGTTCGCATGGTTTGTATGCCTGTATGCATGTGTCTGTGTGTGTTTGTGTGTGCATGTGAGGGTAGGCGTGTACATGTGTGTTCGCATGGTTTGTATGCCTGTATGCATGTGTCTGTGTGTGTTTGTGTGTGCATGTGAGGGTAGGCGTGTACATGTGTGTTCGCATGGTTTGTATGCCTGTATGCATGTGTCTGTGTGTGTTTGTGTGTGCATGTGAGGGTAGGCGTGTACATGTGTGTTCGCATGGTTTGTATGCCTGTATGCATGTGTCTGTGTGTGTTTGTGTGTGCATGTGAGGGTAGGCGTGTACATGTGTGTTCGCATGGTTTGTATGCCTGTATGCATGTGTCTGTGTGTGTTTGTGTGTGCATGTGAGGGTAGGCGTGTACATGTGTGTTCGCATGGTTTGTATGCCTGTATGCATGTGTCTGTGTGTGTTTGTGTGTGCATGTGAGGGTAGGCGTGTACATGTGTGTTCGCATGGTTTGTATGCCTGTATGCATGTGTCTGTGTGTGTTTGTGTGTGCATGTGTTTGCATGCATGTAGGTCTGTGCGTGTCTGTGTGTTTGTGTGTGCATGCATGTTTGCATGCATGTGGGTGTGTGTGTGCGTGTCTGTGTGTTTGTGTGTGCATGTGTTTGCATGCATGTGGGTGTGTGCGTGTCTGTGTGTTTGTGTGTGCATGTGTTTGCATGCATGTGGGTGTGTGTGTGAGTGTCAGTGTGTGTGTGTTGGTGAGTGGAGAACGAGAGCAGATGAAGGAAGAACCAGAGACCTGCGCAGAGACCAGGCGGTGGGGGCAGCGGAGTTCGCTCCGTGATTCTCGCTGCTGTTATAGACGAAGGGAAATTTCTGTAATAAAAGTGTCTAAAGAAGGACCCGTCCCTGCAAATTAAATTCTAGACGTGTTTACGGACAGGAAACAGCACGTCAGCCCCGTGGGACCGCAGCTCGCCTTGTCCCTAAGGAGCTCACGGCGTGGAGAGAATGGCTGGGGGCGGAGGTGGTGCCACCATCAGGGGCTGGCACGAAGCGAGGTGGACGGCGGCATCGGACACGAGCCACCCCCCCGCCCCCTGCACCCACGCCCTGGGAAGCCCCCGAGCGCCTCCTACAATGAGATCGGACTAGATCCCCACTCCTTTGTGGCTTTGGCCACCGGGACGGTGGCACACGTCACACGAGCAGAAGCTTGACGAGTGCCCGTGCCCGGAGCCTGATCTCTCCTGCCTGCATCTAATAGAAGACGACAGCAGGTGAGTCCCAGCCACAGCTGCTGAGGTCCCAGACCTGTGAAATGGGACCTCCAGGACCGCCAGCCCGGCCGAGTGACCCCTGCCAGAAAGACCCAGACAACACAGAGAATCAACAATAAGTGTTTCAGGCACTGTGCTTGGTGTGATTTGTCACGTAGCAAAAAGTACGTGACACTAAGTGAACATGTCTACGCCAGTTCTGGTGGGACACAGGACCTGTGGACGAGGGCGATATTTAAGACAGAGACAATCGATGCACGGGGGAGGGACGTGCTTCCGCGGCGAGAGCTCGTGCTCATGTCTGGCGGAGCAGGAGACAGCGACGCTCCGTCCACCCCCTTCCGTCTGTGGCTGCATCTGCGGGGCAGAGAGGAAGCCCTGCGTCTTGCCAAGGGGTAGTGGGGGAGGGGAGGAGCACTTCAATAGCCCTTTACGGTCACTTATAGGTACGAGTCTCAGATACTCTGTCCACACTCCGCGAACGGCGACGTCTTAACGGCTGGTTGCAGTGCGGAGCCTGAGTCGCGTCGTGTCTGGGAAGCTCAGCAGGGTCGGGCCTGGTGAGTACTTGGATGGGAGACCACCCAGGAAGACCAGGTGCTGTGGGCTTTAAAAAAAATAAGTGCTCTGTCACAATGAAGCCCGCTGGACGGGCCTCTCCCTTACGCGTGGCCCCGTGATGCCACGTATGTGTCCTCTGAAAAACATTGCTCCCCGGAGCGAGACAGCCCTTCCGCACGCTGGAACACCTCATCACGCGGCATCCGGGTAGCATGACCCCTGACCTCATCGGGACAGTCCCTCTGTGTGCGGAGCCGCCAGCCTTTCCAGAACTCGACACTGAGGTTTCCACTGGCAACAAACAGCACTCTATGTTTTTCTCGAAGGGACTGGCTCTGTTCGCTCACTTTTAATAAACCGTCCGCTAAGTGCCCAAGCTGGAATGTCCCCACTGTGTCTGCCCGTCACCCTTCCAGGTGAAAAAAAGCATGTCGAAACTGGCTGGTTCCGTGTGCACCTCGAACTGTCACATGACGGTCGCCCCTCAAGTCCACGGCCCCGTCCCATTCAGAGCACAGCGAAGCAGCTCCGCGTTCCTCGCCACGCAGAGAGGGTTTCAAGTGTGTTCCACGGTTAATGTTCAACAGAACCAATCATTTTTTATGGCGCTATCAGGGAGACGCTCAGGTGATTAAAAATAAACCGGGAGTGGGCGGCAGGAACGCGCCCATGACGACAGGTGCCACGAGCAGCCGGGCGCCACCGGCCCTGCTCCGTCTGCCGCGGCTTTCCGAACGGCGGGCAAACAGCTCTCGGCGTTGCCATGGGAGCAGGCCCGACCCTGCGGGGGCTGCGGAGGGGTCCCCAGGGCCCCCGAGCCCCGCGGCTGGGGTGCCTGGACGCCGGGTGGGGGCGCGGCCCTCTCACTTCGAGAGCTGCACGTCCTGAGCTGCACTGCGTGGGACCCAGACGCTTGGCCCAAGGGGCGCTCTGGATCCCGTGCACACCACGCCGGCCCCGCTGCTCTGCGCCCACGGACTATTCCAGGCCTCGGGGATGGACCGCCAGCCCCGCGAAGGACGGCGTCTGTCCTTGTCCCATGCGGCAGGTTCTAAGGGCTCCGTTTCACACGTTGAAATTCTGCAAAGCATGGGCACAGCCTGTGAAATGACGAGGCGGAGCTGGCGGGCACAGGGACGGGCATGGGGACGGGTACGCAGGTGGCCTGGGCCCACGGCAGGCCTCCCCTCGGGGAGGGGACAGGAAATGCCCCACGGGCTGGCCCTGTCCTTGGATTAGCGGTACCGGCTCTGCTGTGCCGTCTGGAATTCCCTGCTGGGCACTCAGCCCCGCCACCATCCCGCTGGCTCACGTCGCCGGCCCCCCTGCCCCAGAGTCATGAGTGGATTGACTTAGAGAGCTACAAAGTCCCCGGCTCTTTGAAGCTATTCAAACACAGAGTCCCCCTGGGGAACGACATCGGCCACCTGAGGGCCTGTTCTGCCGTGTGCGTGTGCGTGTGTGTGCGTGTGTGTGCGTGTACGTGTGTGTGTGTGCGCACGTGCGTGTGTGTGTGTGCTCGTGCGCATGTGCGAAGCTGCAGCCACATTTACAGCACGGCCCGTAAATCACCCGACCGGAGCTCGCGGAAAGTAAACAGACCAAACATGAACAGGTTTGGCTGCTGGGCTGCTTTTGCTAGTCCATAATCCCATAAAAGCAGCCAGCGGAGTTTTTACGGAAGCTAAACACATAAAAACATCAGCACGTGGGGACCGCGACAGGCCGCCGAGGCTGCGAGAGGCGGTGTCGACGGGGACACGGCGGCTCCCAGAAAATCGCCGTTCTGCTTTCCAGTGCTGCAGTCTCGCCGGCACCGTGAAAATGATAACAACACAAACACATACCCACCGCAGGCACGCCACATCCTTCATCGACTCCGTGAACGCGACGGCAAATCTGGTGAAGGGGACAGAAGGGATGGAGGCGATTAGCGCAGGATTCAGCTCACGTGACTGCGAACCGGCTCGCGCATTGTGAGAGACAAGGCAAGAAGCCCGATTTAAACTGTGATCATTCTTTATTACCCGTCATTGGCCATTAACTTTAATCTCTGCTCACATCGAAAAAAAAAAAAGAAGTCTATGCAAGAAAAAAACACACGAAGCTGAAAACTTGCTGTGTTTCTAGTTCCTGCCCCATGAGGTCAGAGGCAAAGCCAAAGCCAGGAGCCAAAGAGAAGCCAGGAGCTTGGTCAGCCCACCCACCGACCCGGGGGAGGCCACCCCGGACTCCACGCCCCGGGGACGGACCGCGGCCACACGCGCATTCGGGACGTGCAGGATGCGTGTGGGTAATGAGCGTCACGGTCTGCGTGTACTCAGAAGTGGCCGGTTCCAGAGCTCGGGCCATGCCCACATGGGATGGACCAGGCCCACCTCATGGTCCCAGAAACTAAGAATGTGCTCCAAAAAAGGCACGTTCGGAGGACACGGGAGTCACCTCCAAGTCTCTCCGGTGGCCGTGGCTGGGGCAGTCTGAGCCCGAATCACCAAGGCGTGACGGGTCACCCAGAGAGCAAGGCAGAATAAACACCCACGAGTCCGCGTTGACGGGATACGAAGCTGGCCAGGTCGGTGGGGCGGAGGGACGGCTCTCCCCACCAGTGGAATCCCAGTAAGTGCCGAAAGCAAAATGGACCGCCCTGAGGCCAGCACCGTGGGGGCCATCCCGAGGCAAAGGGCCGGTAACCACGACGCCGCCCAACAGCGGGACCAGACAGGACTGGGAGCTTCTTTCCTCAGAGGTCCCCTGCCTCCCCCACAGCTCCAAGCCTTCCCTCCCTCCTCCCCGCTTACCGCGCCCCTATTTCAGGGAGAAACGGGAAATTCCCCTGGGGTGTCACAGGGCTGGGCGAGGAGGCCCGGGTCCCGGGTCACAGTGGACCGTGCCTCTGAGCCCACGTGCGCCAGCCACGCCCACCGGGGACGGCTGTGCCTGTGGCGATGGCGATGGCACACACTCCCTGCAACCCGCGCGGGGACTAGGGACGCAGACCGGCTGTTTTCCGGAACCGCTTCCCCCCCGGGCAGGGAGCCGGCAAACCGCGTTCACGAGGGCGGTGCAGACACCGGCCTCTGCGGGAATCTGCAGGAATGAGAAACCCAGGAGGCGAACGCGAGCTGCTGGCCCCAGTTCCTGCTCCCTCGTTAACTGAACACCTGGAACTTTCGGACAAGGGCAGGGCATCGAGCGGAGAGGAGCCGCTGAGCCGGGGACAAAGCCAGGCCACGAAGACCATGCTCCGTGCCCCCCCGACACACACACGCACGGTGTTCACAGGTCAGTGCTCGGGCGCCAGCACCAGGACAACCTCTGGGGGAAGCGAGACCCACGCATCTGGCGGGCATGGCCATTGTCCACTCGGCCGCGAGGACGTCAGCTCCGTGCCAGCGGGGACAGCGCTCACTGCCACCTGCCAGCCCCGACAGTGCCTGGCACCCAGCGAGCGCGCAGAAACACCGGACTGAATAAACGGGTGAACGCGTGAAGGGACAGTACGGTGGGCCGTTCAGGGTCAGGAAGAAGGACGGGGGGAGGGCGGGAGGGCAGGAAAACGTCCCAGGTGCCCGGAGCTGGTGCTGCGGGGGAGGGAGGACCAGCATCCCAGCCCAGCAGCTGGCTGTGACCGTCCACGCCCAGGTGACCGTCCCCACCATTCCCCCCTGTTCACTCAGGGACCCGAGGCCCCCAGGAGCCGGGGTACGGCAGGGAAGGGGGGGCGCCTGGGTGGGCTGTCGGCACAAAGGGTGAATGTGTCAGGAGCCAGCGGGGCAAAGTGGGGGACCCCGTCGTTTCCCGCCAGACACTCATCGATTATCCGCGGTGGCAGATGACACATTCTCTCTCGTGGCTCCTCCCTACAGAATCGCGGGCGCTGGCTTTACACCCACCTAACAGACGACCTTTAAAGAGAGTTTCTAGCCCAAAGACTCCAGGGAAATAAAGAGACCAAAAAAGAACACATTTCTTATGAAAAACACAGACCCGCCCCCTTACTGCCACTTCAGAGCTCACTGACTGACCGCGACACGGGGCTGTTTGCCAAAAGCATCTCTAGAAAAGCTGTCGCTCAAAAAACAAGGGACATTACTGATATTCAACCAGTTCCGACCTACAAAACAGCAATTCCCACGATGGAACCAGCCACGTGCCGTACACTCCCTATCCGTGGAATGGTTTCTGGGCTTTTCCTGTCACATAAACTCTCTTTGGCCGATGAGCTTGGCAATAGGAAGTTTTTCTAATATGACCTTTTCCCACAAATTTTTACAAATTTCAAATACTCCTTATCTAATTTTGGTATTTCTAATATGATTACCAAGTACTTAATATAATACTTACAAGCCAAAAACCTGATTCTAAAACAAGTTTGAATATTGTACTATATAGAAAAAAGGTTTAAAATAGAAAAGACAAATGTTCTAAAATACACCTTATAGGGAAAACATAACTATTTACAAGTATTTGATTAAAAATGAAACTCTCATTATAAAGCTGGACAAGTTCAATACTCTAATTTGCCGTATTACGTCAGACAAGGGGCCTATGATTCCCCCGACTTTCCTGCTCACCAACCTGAATCAATATCCCCCTGAATAAAAATCGATGTGCGTTTTCATAACAATACAATGAATAATGCTAACGATAATACGATAAGACGAATTCATTCAATATTGTTTCTACCGAGCAGAATTATTTGCCGTCCACGAGACAGCACCTTGCGGAATGCGTGGTCCAAAGGTGATACATTTTGAGAGTATAGGAATAACAGCAAGAAAACCTATAATGACAGATCACCTTTCCACGGGAGCCTAGCTGTGGTGATAGCGTTGTTTCCTGTCACACACACACACACACACACACACACAGTTTCTACCGAGCAGAATTATTTGCCGTCCACGAGACAGCACCTTGCGGAATGCGTGGTCCAAAGGTGATACATTTTGAGACTATAGGAATAACAGCAAGAAAACCTATAATGACAGATCACCTTTCCACGGGAGCCCAGCTGTGGTGATAGCTTTGTTTCCTGTCACACACACACACACGCACACACACACAATGTACTCTATTTTAAAAAGGGGGCTAGAAGCGTGCAAAGGCGTGTCAGATTATGTAAAAAGGTTGTATCGACACGTCTGTGTTCACGGCAATATCCACGCCCACCCTGGGGGCTAGAAGCGTGCAAAGGCGTGTCAGATTATGACAGCAACTGCCAGGCACTGCCAACACGTGGTCTCCAGGCTCAGGAACACGGTCCCCCACGACGAACAACTGTCCTGCCCCAAGTGCCCACAATAACTCCACTGAGACATGCAGCTGGCCACCCCTCTCACGAGGCGTTTTTATCCAGTTCAGAAACTGGTCTGAGCCACGTCAAAAAGATACGACTTGAGAAAAGCTGATGCCACCTAAGTCCCGATCTGCGTGCTAATGACGCTGGGGTCCGTCCGTAGTGGCGGCTCTCAGGAGACAGAATGACCCGTGTCATCTACCGTGCAGAACACCTCAAGAGTGTCCGTGTAACGCTAACCGCAGTGCGAGAATGATTCGGCTGCAATCACTTGGTGACGAGGACTATGCGTCAAAACAAAACTCCGCCCAGTGAAAGAAAAACAAAGAACCGAGAGGAGGAAGGGGGCTTCTCTGGGAAGGTGTGAGCCCCCCACACCCCACGTGACCGGCCTCCTCCGTCTCTCTGTTCCCATGGACTTGCGTCCACAAGGGTCCAGTGTCTAACGCCTCGGAAGGCCCTCAGGTAGTACCTGGCTTCTTGAAGGACGCTGCCCATCACTTGATTTTTTTCCCCGTCGTTCACGTCTTCATTTAAATCGGTCCCACCGAAGATGATTCCAAAAGGGACTCCGTGGCCTGCGAAAAGGAGGGGAGCAGAGCAGGCTGCAGCCTCGGGAGCGGCCACCGCCCTGGCCCCAGCCCCAAGCGGTGGCATGGACCGCCAGAGTCCGCAGAGCACGGCCCGGGTCGTGCCGATGGCGTGGTCTCCCCCAGCTCCCCTGAGCTGCAGGCTAGGGGGTCACAGGGATAAGCGTGACACGGGATTGATCGTGCGAGACACTGACCACCGTCGTCAGGACTCTGAATCAACTTGCTCTGTATTTTAACAATGACTCGTGTTGTTGGCCGCCACCTCTCAAAGCCAAGCTCCTCAGGGGTCGGGCACATCTGGACTTGTCGGGGTTCGTGACAGAAAAGGGGTTTTGCAAAACCTGAGTCCCCCCCAATGGATCACAATGACAGGCACAGCGCTGTCGAGACGCAGACACCGCGACTGTACTTCCAGGGGATGGGCAGTGCCACCGGAATGGCAAAGTGTGGAGGGCAGGAGAGTGGGGACCCAAGATATCTGAGGTGCTGCCTGTGCAAAGTGAGCGAGGACTGCGATGGGCGTGTTCACTCTAAGTGGAGAAGCCTGTAGGGACGGAGGCGTGGTCTCTGACGGGGGCGTGGTCTCTGACGGGGGGCGTGGTCTCTGATGG
>NW_006434829.1:1826206-1832328 GCF_000325575.1 Pteropus alecto
GCGTGGGCATGTACTTGCCCTGACTTGGGCACGGGACATCCCGTGGGCAGGGATGGGCGAGGCACCCAGCACGCCAAGGTCTACTTAAATGACACCCCCATCAGACAAGACTCCCATCAAGGACTTCTAAAGGTCAACTGAAAATTTCAAAACAGGGATGGGGGCCTGCAGCCCAACGGCCAGCGGTAACTTGAGCTCCCGCTGGGGCTTCTGCCACCCCCACGGAGATTCAATATTTCAGTGAAAAGGGACCTAACTTTTCTCTGCTTAGCCTTGGAGTTGTTTTTGTCGTGCAAATGATCAGATTCTTCCCTTTTGTCCTCTGGTAAGGTGGCCCTCACCTTGGACTTCCACTGCTAAGAATTCAGTGTCTAGACAGCAAGCACAGTCACACAGTCCATGCAGCGAGGCTGCTGGGAACAGCAGGAGACAAACAGCTCACGTGAACGCTGCTCAAACCAGCACGTTCGTTAAAGAGGTAAGTGCGCGTGTGTGTGCACACACTCACACGGGGAGAGGGACACAGTCTACTGTTAAGTGGAAAATCAAGTGCGTGTCGGTTAACACGGTCTGTGTGTGTAAAAAAGGGTAAACCTACATTTCTAGATGCACGCAGCATCCGTGAAAGTGCACACGCACGCGCACGCACACGCACGCACGCGCACGCACACGCACGCCCGCACACGCACACACACCTGCCGTCCTGCCTCTGGAGTCGGGACCCGGGAGATCTCAGGTCTGAGGTGAGGCAGGAGCTGGGTTCGCTCTGTGACGTGTCGTGCTGTTCACACGTTTCTCACGGTACAGCCTTTTCCACATAGACACGGACACAGAGAAGCACACGTCCTGCAGCGCGATCAGATGCGGGGCGCTGAGATGAGGGGACCGATTTCGGCGTGTGGGGCGGGCCTTTGGGGCTGGAGGGGGGCCTGTGGTAGCTGGAATGATGGCCGCCAAGGATGTCCGTGCCTACTTCCGGGAACCTAAGTATATGTTTGGGGGGAAGGGAAATTAAGCTAGAGAGCACCGAGGCCGCTAGTCAGCTAGCCTGAACGTGGGGGCGACTGTCCTGGGTGATCGCGGCGGCCCAGGGAAATCACACGGCCCCCACATGGGGACAGGGAGGGCAAGGTGCGCGGCAGCCTGAGGCAGGTGAGGATGCCACCCCCGCTGCTGGCTTTGAAGACGGGATGGAGGGGCACCTCCAGAGGTGGGGACAGTCAGGGGGCGCATTCGCCCCCGGAACCTCCCCGGAGAGATGTGGCCCTGCCCACGCCTGACTCTAGGCCAGCGAGGGCCAGTTTCCTGCCTGACGTCCAGCAGCGTCGGATAAGAGACCTGTGTTCTCTCAGGCCCCCGTGATGTGGTGACCTGTCACGGCGGCGGTAGGGTACCACTCCAACACCCACTGCCACCAGGGAACCCCTTCCCTGGTAAAAGACGGCGAAGAAGTCTTTTCTGGTGACACTGCACAGCGGGAGCGTTAATTTTCTAGGAGCAGGATTGCTGTTCGATCTCGCTCCCTATGGTACAGATACCTTAAATACTGTGCGGCTTTGTGCCTGATGGAGTTATGACGGCCGATGTCAGCTGTCAACTTGACTGGGCTCAGTGACGCCCGGGGAGCTGGCCAAACATTAACTGTGCGCGTCTCTGTGACGGCGTCTCGGCGAGACCAGCGTTTGCACGGGCGGGTGAGTGAAGGCCGCCCCGGCCTACACAGGGCGGCCTCGCAGATCCCGCTGGGGGACGGGACAAATGGCAGAGCACGGGCTAACTCGGTCCGTGTGAGCTGAGACGGCCATCGCCTCCTGCCCCAGGACAGTGGGGATCAGCGCCCCTGGTCCTCGGGCCGGACCTGCGCTGTCACCCCTGGTCCTCGGGTCTGGACTCAGACTGAGTTACTCCCCGCCGCTCTCCTGGGTCCCGCCTGCTGATGGCCCACCATGGACGTCGTGGCCTCCACAGCCCGTGAGACTAATCCTTAGTCTACGTCTGTCTGTCCCCCCGGCTGCTTCCCGGGAGACCAGCAGAAAGAGAGCCCCATGCTGGGAACCTGGCAACCGGACCCGATCTCCTTCGCTCAGTCGCCGTGCTCCTTAAACTGGCTGTCGCAGCCTAGCGCCTCCCCGCCCCCCGTTCACAAGTCAGGGCAGAGGAACCCCTCACAGCGGCCCGTCCTCGACTCTGCAAAAATTGCCATTTTTAACTCCTGAGAACGGTGCTCTGAGCTGGGAAACGCGCACCCAAAACGTTCAGACGACGCTCCTCTGCGTGCTGTGAAAACAGCTTCCACGTCGACCCATGCTCGACGGGCGCTTCCGCCAGCTTGGAAAAGGACCAGGGAGAGTAGCTAGAACCAAAGACGGCTGCGCCCCGCCCCCTCCTGGGACGGGAGAAACGGGGAGCTGTTCCCAGGACGGTGCTGGCAGCGCCTCCGCGGTCACCCCCGAGGCCCGCCCGGGGCAGGAAGGGCTACCTCGCAGAAGCCGGCCCCCTCGGTAGAGGTGGAGGGCCAGCGCCGCCTCCGCGCCCACGGCCTGGATGAAGTCGGCGACGTCCGGCTGGCTGTCGAAGTCAGAGGCGTCTCTCAGGACACACGCGTGGCCCGCGGCTTCTAGATGGTCCCTTTATCAAAACAGAAATGGAGAGAGAGAAAGATGGGTGTGGGGACACTGAGCACGGCCTCAGAGCGCAAGATGATCTACATCGAGAGGTTCACGACAGGGACACTCCGCGTCGTCCTGTAGAGGCGACTGGCCTACAACACAGGACAGGGCCCGTGGTCGGGGACAATGACCGCCCACCCGCCAGTCGCAGACGCCCGGGACCGTGGCTGGGCCCGAGGCCGGCAGGAGCAAGGGCTGGGGCAGGGGGTGCTGGTGAGCTGGGGGCACGGGGCACGCGCTGGCATTTCTCAGTGGCCTCTGCTCAAGCAGACAGCTGTGTCCCTACTGCCTCGATCCCACGTCTTCCTCCGTCCCCTAACTATGGATGACACCCGGAGTTTGTTTTTAAGTGCCTGTCATGCAGTCCGATAAGCCTGTGGGCGCCTCGGGACGCGTGCCTCAGGCCGGCGACTCCACCCCCGTCCCAATGGGGGGCGCCGATGTGCAGTGTTGACGTCAGCCGCGCTGGGGAACAGTTCGAGAATTTCTGACGCGTAGAAGAAAGAACGCGGGTCTCGGAGTCCAACGCCGCAGGCCCTCGTGTGAACGCTCAGGCGAAGCCTGGGCCCGGGCCTGGAAGGGTCGGCTGGACACGCCGCCAGGCCACGTCCCTTCTGCGGACGAGACAGGAGAGACGATAGCGACACACCCGCAGGGCTCGGCGCCACCTCGATGGCACCTCCGTGGGCGCCGCGTGAGCTGCGGAGGACGTCTACTGCTTTAACGCACTTCGAACGGGATCCCGGCGCTTCAGGGAAGACTGTGGCGAAATCGCTCTTCTTAAAAGAACGCAGAGCAGGCAAAGCGACAGGTCAGGGTCTCAGAATCCAACGTCGGCTGAGACCAGACGAACAGCGTCCGCGAAGGCGGGGGCGAGCCCGACAGCAGCCTGGAGAGAAAGCCCCTCTGCCGGCCAGTCCCGTGCTGTCCCGCGAGGAGAACCGAGTCACCGAGCCCCTGAGACGTGGCCGAAGACACACGCGCCAAGTGTAAAATCCACACACGGCACGTCAATTATTTTCATGCCGATGACATGTCAAAACATTGGGATAGATCGAATTAAAGAGACTACACCGTTAAAAGTCAAGTCATCTGTTTCCTTCTGCTTTGTTTAACGGGACGGACGACTAGAAAATTCTTAGCGGCACATGAGCTCACATAACGTTCGCAGGGGACAGGCTCGCCCAGGCCCTGCTCAGCTCCGGGCGGTCGGCACTGGGCATGCGTGCTCCTCTCTGGCGCCTGCTCTGCCGATGCTGGGATTTCTATGGAAAGCTTCCGGTTGGAATTCCCCCAACAGTAATCCTTGCTCCTGCAATGCCCACTGGTCGCCCCCCGAACCTTCGAAAGCTCACGGCGGTCTGCTCTGCGCCTTTCCTTTATTTATGAGGCTTCGCAGCATAGCTGTCACGGTGATATTCACTGCCTCCAATCCCATGATCTCACATTCCCGTGCTCCCCCTCCCTAAGACCCCGAATGTCCCCACCTGAGTGCCATGCACACACCCCAGACCCAGGGCTGCTCCCACCGGCCGCTGCCACCCCGAACACCCCACCCGTCACACTCCTATCCCTCCCCCCAGCCATGTGCAGTTCTGGGACTTGGGGTTGCTTTTTCGGAGGCTTGGATCAGTCCTTCCTTCCTGGGCCTGAACGGGGGTGCATGCAGGGTTGGGAGGGGCTGGCGAGAAACGCCCACCATGGGACGCGGAGCCGAGAGCAAGCAGGAGCCCAAGACCCGGGTGTCCACGCCGCCTTGGCTGCGGCACGAAGCCCGCGGCCCGCCCGCCTCTAGACGCTTGACGGGATGAGCCACCGACTTCCCTCCCGGGTCCAGCTCGGCTTCGGTCGGGTTTTCAGCTACTCCAGGCTGAAAAGCTGTGGTACCGGGACAGGCAAGAGGCTTGGTCAGAGCTCCTACTGTTAGTGCACGTCAAATCTGCCTGTTGCGACGAGCTCTTTGTAAAGCCACCACAGTCTCTGGCCCCAAGGCTGGTTCCATCTCTTCCAAGTGACCTGTGTGGCTGTTCGTCCCTGTTTGCTTCCCGGGGTGAAGTGCTAGCGCCTTCTTCAGGCGGCAGCGTGGAGCGTGGAGCTGCTGAGCTGAGCGCTCTCGGCAGCTTAGTGGCTGTGTGCCCGGGCAGGTGGCAGCGTGGTGCCCCCTGGAGATACTGCTGTAAATATCTGCTAAATGACACCTTCAGGGGCAAAAAATGGAACAGCCTCTTCCTGTCCACGTAATGTGCAGCCACAGTTTCCCCGGGACCCTCTGAAGAAAAACAGAAAACTCGCGAAGTCTCCTGCGGCGGTGACCGCAGGCGGCAGGAGGCCGCTGGCCGGTGGCGGGCGCGTGTGGCGTCTGGTGCGGACCAGGTCCTGTTGTCTCAGGAGCTTCCATCCAAACGAAGACACTTCCACACGCTGCGTCCCGGCGGAGAAGGAACCATGGCCGCCGCCCCCGGAACAAAGTCCCGCTCCGGCGCACGCCCGCGGGCCAGTTCTGGTGCCGACGTCGGGGGCTCTGATGCGGAAGCCCAGGCCCCTCACCCTTTTCTGATCTGCCGCCCTCCCGGGCACCCCCGTGCTCTCGGGAGCTCTGTAGACAAAACTCCTAGCACCCAGGGGCCCAGCGAGGACCGGACAGTTTGGTTTAAGAACGGGACGCAAAACCTTTCTGGAAATGGCCAGAGAGTAAGCGTCTTCGTGTCTGTGGGCGGCGGCCCCTGTCGCACTCAGCTCTGCATTGCGGTCAGGAAGGGGGCCCCCTCACCGCCCGCGGACCTCACAGCCTCGGCGACCACAGGCAGAAGTTTGTCTGGTCTGGGTTAGAAGATTCTTTCCCGGCGTCTGAGGACGGGTCCTACTTTAGCATAAGAGGAGGCGCCCTCTGCAGCGATGGGCATTCCCAGCACGTCCTCATGATGGCAACTGTCAGTACATATATATATTTTTTTGCATCCATCACTTGTGCAATGTATTTCTCCGCCACACGTAAAAGGAACTTTGATCTCCGGGCTTCTGGCCCTATGTTGTAACTCACCAGAGCTGCAAGTGTCGATTTTATATTGCGAACGACCCAAACCCACTTCCTTCAGGAAGTGTCAAGCGAGGATGTTAGGTCCTTCTGAAAATGGAAAACGTTTACAGCCTCAGGGGAGGAGAGGTGGGTGGGGCCAGAGGGTCCCCCCCCCCGCCACCCCGCCATGGACCCCAGTCTGACAGGCAGACCGGCAACCTTCTAGTTGAGCCAGGTGACACAGTGGGGACACTGGTGACTTCATGTGCACGCGAGGGCCATGGAACTGTCCCAGCAAACCACATGCCCTTCAGGCGGGTGAACAGGTCCCGATGGGGACCAGAATGGTTACAGTGCTCAGCGGAAAACTCCAGACCGGAAGTGCCTGACGAGATGTTTAAAGCGCTACCTGACGGCCCCAGGCAGAGTTCTAAGTC
>NW_006434829.1:1832345-1835833 GCF_000325575.1 Pteropus alecto
CATGCTGCCCTGCTCCCCGTCTCCGCCCCCAAGGCCGCAAACACTTTCCAGGAGAACCGGACAATCCTGGCCCGAGGATAAAGGGCCACACAGACAACGGGGCCTCACTCTCCAGTTATCGATGCCCAGATATTTCCCCGAAACACCGTCTTCCACTCCATCGCCTGCACCTTCTGAGAGTCTTCGGGACAGCAGAGGCCGGGCTGGCTACACAGACCCCTAGATACCAAGATTTCCCCTTCTTCCCTCAATAGTTTCTCTCTGTAACGCACAAAGTCATGGGTATCGCCCTCACTGCCGACAAAGGTAACGTGCACCCCGGAGCCCACAGCCGGGAGGCCCCCCAGCGGCCTGGCACGGGTCAAGACTCAGACTTCGGGAGGCGCCTGTCTGGGAAAGCTGACTCCCCCAGGCACAGCCCTCCCGCTGGGCCCACGGCTGGTCTGGCCCTGGAGAAGGGGACCCGTTGCCTTAGCGAGAAATCCCCGCCCCCCAGGCAAACGGGCCGTTTCCACATCACCCCGAAGCTCCCCAAACCCACTCTTCCCCAAATCCATCAGCGGGAGTGCCCCTCTGCTGGGGAGGCGCTGCGCCCCTCAGTCCATGCATCGTCCTCCCGTGAGGAAAGGACATCAGACGCCTCGCTGACCTGCGTTCCCTCCGGAGCCCGGCACCGTCCACATTCAGTCACTGAGCCTGTCAATCCCACTCGCCCTGTGGCGCCCAGAGGCCTGCGTCCTCGGCCTGCGTCCTCTGCCTCTGTCCCGAACCAGCCTCCACGCCGCGGCCAGAATGGCCTTTGACTACAGAAGTCGGGTGGCGTTTCACGGTTTAATTCTGTTCCCGATGCAAATGGAAAGTCCTGGGCGACGTGGGTCCTGCCTGCCTCGCCCGCCATGGGGCCGACTTCCCCGTGACCCGGTCCATTGCCGGGCGCTGCTGGCGTTGGAGCTGGGTCAGTCCTCGTCGCGCGGGCGTCCCAAGCCCTGGAGGGCGTTCAGCAGCACCCCTGGCCTCTACCCTCTGGATGCCATTCCCAGTGTGACAACCAAAAATGTCTCCGGACATTGGCCTATGTCCCCTGTGGGGCAAGCTCGCTCCTTCCTCCTCTGGGCAGCCTCTCGGGCTCTGCTGCCAGGGAGAATCACTGACCTCGAGAATGCCGCACGGCCACGGCCACACGAAGCAGCTCCAGAAGGCACACCCTCCGCCCGCCACCCCGTCATCTGCCGCCTGTGCCTGAGAAGCCCCCCACCCCCCACGCTGAGCCCTCCCTGCCTCGCCAGCGAAGGTCCACAGCGCTAAGAACAGCTCGGGCTTCGCGACGGGCATGCCACGCACCAGGCCGTCTTAAACACCGAAACGTACTAACTCACATCTGAGCCGTGTCGCAAGCCTACGAGGCAGGTACAGTCAGCCCTGCAAAGTCACTGTGTAACCTGGTCTCGACCTTAGGATTCCCGAGCAGGGGCGGGGAGGAAGCTCTGCTCATCAGTTCGCGAGGCCTGAAAGGCCCTCCCCGCCCCAGGCCTGGGCAGCGTCACCTGCCCATACGCTCCTGAGCACCCTGCACACCCCAGATGGAGGCGGTCGTCACTACTTAGCATCACGATTTACGTGTCGGGTGCCATTACAGCCACAAACTCGAGTGTCCAAGAACGGACCTGTTTTTTCTTTTTTTTTAATAAATCCAATCCTGTGAAACTCAGACACCCTCCTCTGCTAGGCTGATGGGGACCCTAAACTTGTTCATTTGGGGGGCTCTCTCCCAGACTACACCATCCCTTAAGGGTGGCGGGGGTCTCTAGCAGAGACGGTTTGAGAAGATCCCCTAGTTCTTGCTGCTGGCGGGTGATTGGCTCCAGGGTCTCTGTCACCAGAGGCAGCTTCCTCCCCGCTCAAGACACCCAGAGTCACTTCTTCCAGGAACCTGAGCTTCCACAGGACAGAGGTGTCTTCCAGCAACTTCTGCTTTTTTTTTTTTTTTTTGCTCCTGAGTGAAGGGGACACAAAAGCTGGCTCTGAGTAGAGATCAAAGCACAGAGCACAATCTGTATTCTGCTCATGCACAGCGGGAAACTCAATGTCCCTACGCCCCCGCTTGCTGTCACCTTCTCCATGGATGTGCCTGCCTGGTTCCCGCCGGGCCCCCAGGGCCTACCAGGACACACGGCGCCCGAGGGCACGGAGAGGGAATGGACAGGCTTAAGGAGAGCGGCTAACGACACAGTCGTTTTTCTAGTTTCCCTCTGAATCCGGCCAGCGGGAGCTGCGGGGCACAAGGGACCGCGCTCTGGTGGGTGTGCTGTGGGCTTTGGAAGGTGCGGGCTCAGGGGCACACTTCACGGCAGGGGTGAACGTTAAGCAACACCCACGATCTCTGGTCTCCTGAGCACGCACTGTCCCCACCGTGGGCACAGGCTCAGCTGCACCTGCCATCTCTCCCTCCTACCCCATTCCTAGCCCTGGTCCCCAAACTCACTGCAGGCCACCCTCCCAGACCTCTGAATGTTGACACCTCAGAGAGCCCTCCGCAGGGCCCGCAGCACTAGTCACTATGGGACTTGGCCTCCTTTCTCTCCCTCGGGCCCACAGCGTCGCCCCCTCTGGGAGGGCTTGATGGTGGCAGAGAGCACAGTGCTGGTCCTTGCCGAGGACGGCCACTGCGTGAGACTTAAAACAACCTCGCACCCCGAAAACACGCCCGTAAAATCCCTCTGTCGACTTCAGAAAACGACATATCCTTACTGCTCATTTTCACGTAGGATTTCAGGAGAACTAATATTTTTGAGCAGAAAGGGGCATTACAGGGTTGGGATGTCCTCAGCGCTCATTTTTAATGATGAGGAATCAGATCCACAGGGGAAATTGAGAAATTTCCCATAGCATAAGCTTCGGGCTCCAGTCAGCTCCCCGCTGTCTCCCTGTCGCCGGGGCTGGCATTCCAGAGAGGGGAAGGGAAGGAGTAAACGAGTCAGCGCTGAAACAGGCTGGGGGCAGAACAAGGTAAGATGATCCCTCAGAAGGATGGGGGCGTCGGGAACAGGGGAGGGCACCGCGGAGGGAGCGGGGGAGGCTCCTTTGACTACCAGGACCCAGGACACCTGTACCAAGCAGACCCAAGGGACAGGGGACGACCACCCCCCCCCAGCCCCCAGCTTGGAGAGTCCCTTCTCACATCCAAGATTCTGTGCAAATGCCACTTGAGCTGGCAGCCACAGATGCACATGCGCACGAGCTCCCCTCATCCCCATGGCATGTCACTGTACAGATGCACAGATGCCCGCGTTTTCATTGTCTCTCCTGTCCCCGCTGAAAGGTAAGGGTCAGGAAGACCCTGACTCTTTTTTGTCGCTGTGTCCCAAACCCAGGGCGCTCACAATAAACACAAAGCAGCAGTGAGGACAGCCACACGCATCCCGGCCCACCTGCTGGAGCCGGCCGGCGGCCTGGGGACGCAGGAGGACCTTGCGCCTAGGGGGTTCGGG
>NW_006434829.1:1836252-1846057 GCF_000325575.1 Pteropus alecto
GCCGGGGGTCCTGGCGCGTGCTGGGGCGGAGGGAGCCGCGGCGCGGGACCCCTCCCATGGGACCGAGACCTGGGGTCCCTCGGGTCCCTGCCTTGGGAAGCAGAGGAGACCGCTGGCGGACTCCCGTGGGGCCCGGGGCTGGCCGCGGGTTCGCTCCCAGGGAATCCAGCGTGGCCGTGGGTCTGCTCCCATGGGGACAAGCAGCAGCAGTGATTTCGGGACCCTCTCCCCAGGGACCACGGTGGCCACAGGTCACACATACGCGCGCGCCCACACACGCACTGCGGCCAGCGGTGGCCGCCGGTTGTTCCCATGGGGACCAGGGGTCAGCGGGTGCCCATCCTCCGGGGTCAGCACCAGGGGTGATTGCCGATCCCTCCACAGAAACCGGGGTGGCCAGTGTCACTCCCATGGGGACCAGCAGCGGGGGTTCTGTTACTTCCTGACAAATGAGAGCTCTGGCAGCATCAAGCCACCATTCCCGCAGAGGACCCGCGCTAAGCAGCAACTGCCCCCTATAGATGTGTTGTTACAAGGTAAACTGAGGCACCCTAAAAGTGCCGTTTGAGCAAAATCCATTCCGCAGGGGCAGCACCACCCCGGGAGTGGCACGGAGGCGGGGACAGGGGCGCAGGACAAACTTTGCTACAGAAAGGGCGGGGACAGAGCAGACATTCCCCATTGGCTGCAGCAGACGCCTACCTGGCTGGAGGGCGGCCACGTTTATTTCCCGGCTCCGGCTCCGGCTCCGGCTCCGGCTCCGGGGTGGGCAGGGACCCAGGCTTCGCTCCTCCTACTCCAGCCCCATTGGGTTGGGCCTCGAGCCCCAAGATGGCTTCGAGGTGCTGCGTGACTGCTGGCGCTCCACCCCTCAGCTCATGTTCCAGGCAGCAGGAAGGAAGGGCAAACCCGCGCCCAAAGTGGTGCTCTTCGTTTTAAGGGCTCCTCCTGGAATGTCATGCAGCCCTTCAGGCCTTTATCTTTTTGGCCGCGTGCCCGTCTTGTCCACCAAGGCAGCTGAGATGCGCAGTCCCTTAGCTCCGCACACTGCTGCCCTAAATAGACGAGGGGCCCCAGGGACTAGGATGCAGACTTCTCTCTCTTGGGGGCACCAACCCACTAAAGAGGTCTATTTTAAAATGGCTGCGCGTCTGAGGGCAAAGCCTCCGCCCCAACTGCCTACTCAGCTCTTACCTCCTTTTGCCTGGGACAAAGTCCTGATTCCGGAAGGCACTCTATGGGTGTTTGTTGGGTTAAAATCACTGAATTTGCGCTGTCATGAGATTTCATTCTGACGAGACTGCGTTCCTGATGCTCAGTAGGAGCCAGTGTGACAATAGGATTTGCCACGCTGAAATTTACTGTTATTTGATTTTTCTGGAATACACCTGTTCCATCAGCTAAGAGATATACGGACATGTCTTCTGGGGCCCGACACTTTATCCACTCATTGCTTCCGTTTACCCACTCGAAAAGTGAGAAAAACTACAAACAGTATCATAGTTAAGTAGTTCATTTTCGAAGAAGTCTTTTATGATCCACCCAAGTAGGTAATATGAAAGGGGACAAAGGCAAATATGTTAACATGGAAAAATGTAGAAATAATTACGGGGGCGGGGGGTGGTCGCCCAGAACAGGTTGCAGGCATCTGCGATCTCTCCAGACGCTTCTAGCGTAAGGGTCTTAAACTATATGTAAAGCGAACTGTTTTCTCCTTTGATCACAGTGTCTGTTCAGACTGATCTCTGGTTCCTAGCATCAGGGAAAATGAGACTTTATCAGGGCTGTGGGCAAAATGCTGTTAGAAGTGGCTCTGCGACCAAATTCAACATGCGACATCTTTTGTCGCCTTCACGGCACTGAGGCGCTCGCCTCCTTTATTTCTGGCGTTTCCAGCGCTGCACCACCCTTCCTCCCTGGGGTACTGAGAGCTACAAATGCTGCGTGTGCACGCGCGTGCGAGCGCGAGCATCACCTCCTCGTAAACATGCAGAACGTGGTGGTTAAATGCCCTCCTTATGTTTCCTTTTCCTGGTTTTTACTGACAGCACTTGAAAATGACCAAATACCAAAAAAATTAAAAAAGGCGGTTGGCCTGAAAGTAACTAGTTCCTTCTAGCGTTGCTTAATGAACAGAGGAAGTTTCCCAGACTGTGGTTCTCCCTTGGAGCTGCTGGAGAGAGCAGGCCTGGGGCGCCCACTGCTGTCTGGGCTGATGGGCCAGCAGCTCTTTACAGCCCGAGGGCACGCAGCTGACAGTTGCCACCGCTGCCTATGGAGACGGAAGGCTTCACATCGCTACCAATGCAGCGGACGCGGTCCAGGTCTGTGTACGTGGCAGCTTTACTCCAGGGAGGACGTGTGACCTGCTTCCAGTGACGACCGGTCCTTTACAGACGCCCGCGTTAGTTCTTTCAAACTTTACCACGCAACCAATCCGTTTAACACGTGCAGGCACTTGGGCGCCGCACGGAAGCCCGGCACCCTGAGAGAGCATTATGAATACTTTGGCTTTGCGTGTTTCCAGACTTTATGACAAACGGTCACGCTGACTGGGTGCTCAGCACGTGCCCGGCAGCGTCCCGAGTGCTCTCGGTGTCCCTCCCCGCCCCCATCCCGGGTGGGGGGACTGCCGTTCTCACGGCTCTGCAGACGAACAGACGGAGACACCGGGGCAGTGCGGATCCGACTCTTCACGTTTCTTTGGCTCTGCTCCACGTTCACAGTATTTTCTGTTTTGGTTTCTGTTGGTCACTGTTACAAAAAACAGGAATCCTCTTTTCATATTTTCCTGTAATTTGCCCTTTTTCACTTAATGATTGGGGCAGGCAAAATTCTAACCTGGGCCCTAGGATTTCCGGTCCCCTGTTGGACGCATTCCGCTTTTCAGTGAGACACCCTTTCAGGCTGAGAAGGGGCTCTGCAGATGTGATTAAATTCCCAAGCGGGTTGCCCTTAAGACAGGGAGCCTATGCAGGCTCAGTGATCTCAAGCCATCTTCTGATGTTGCAAAGAGCCGATGTGTGACAGGGACTTGATGTCGGGGTGATTTCTCATTGCTGGCTTTGGGGATGATGGAGGCTACGTGGCAAGGGACACTGGCGGGATCCAGGGGCTGAGAGCAGCCCGCAGCCAATGGCCACTGGGAAATGGTGCCTCAGTCCCCCACCTCGAAGAACTAGTCTGCCACAGCCACCGAGCTGGAGGGGGCTCCAGGTGAGACCCCAGCCCGCGCGCACCTTGACTCCAGCTTGGTGGGCCCCTGAGCTGAGAACCGGGTCAGCCACGCGGACCGTGACCTGTGAGCTAACGTACAGGTGTTGTGTAGTTGTGGTGACTTGTTACACAGCAACAGAAAACTAACACAGTAATTTGTCAGACCAGGATGCTACCTCCAATGCTGCCCCTGCAACAGCATTTGAGTAACTACACAGTAGTCTAGTGCAGGACGCACACACTAGCGCAGTTCAATACCTTCTGACTGTGCGTCTTTGCCATTTGCAACATTGTGGCTATTTTAATCGACACTGTAACGAACATTCTATAAGTCTCCGCGCCCGTTCTCAGAGTCCTGGAGGTGGAGCTGCACGAAGCACAGGCCAAATTGGCTTTCACGCAAGTGACCGATCGCCCTCTAGAAAAGTTGCATGTTTACTTTTCTATTGATCATTTACGAGCACACTCATTTCCCAAAACATCGTCGATGTTGGGTATTTTTTGTTCAAGTGACAAAACATTTCTGCGTTTTTAAATTAGTGCAACTTCAATTTTTTTTTTTTTTTTTTTTTATGAAGGGCATTGTCCTTTTTCTGTGTGTGTGCATGCACGTGCATATATCGCTTGTATGAGCTGGGACTTTTTCGGTCGCTAGTGACAGAACATCACACTTGCCTAATCAGAATGAGAACTTAGGGGCTCACCAATGTCCAGTAAAAAAGCTCTTTTAAGCCACGGGCAGACGCAAGACCTAGAAAATGTCATTTTGAAAGGTCTTTCTCTTTTCATCTCTGCCTTCTTCTGGGTTAATCCTTGGGTTTCACAAGACAGGCCTTGGTGACTCCAGGCTTTTAAAATTACAAATGCAGCAGAAAGATGACCATTTTTTCCTAGTCACTCCAGAATAAGTCATGAGATTAGCTGTGATTAGACCAGTTTGGGTCACATGTCTATCTTTGAGCCAATCACTGTAGCTCAATAGATGGACTAGTGCTGATTGGATAGGTCTAGTGCTGAGGTCACGTGAGGACTCCTAGCCTCGGGGACCAGCCCTCCTACCCGGACCGAAGGGAGCAGGGATTGACCAACAAGTCAAGGTGCCATCACCAGATGCTGGGAAGGACCGGGGGACGGCTCCCTCTATGACACCTGCACACTCACTTTGGCAATTCCATTTACTGGACGTTTATCCAGTACGTTTCACGAGTCTTAAGAACTCTGATCACACAAGGACGTTAACTTCGTCCTATGGATCTCGAATACTTTTTTCAGTTTGCTGTTAACTGAAATTACTGGTTTTGATATAAATTAGCCTTAAGTCTTCGTGGAGTCCAATCAACTTTTCCTTTATGGCTTTTGTGCTGGGCTCAGAAAAGCATGCCCCTCCCTGAGATTTCAGTTGCACATTCCGACATAATTTATTGAATAACGCAGTCTTTTCCCTACGGATTGCAAAGGCCTTTGTCTTCACCTGCTGAATGATTTTACGCATGGGCTTCATCTCCACTGCTGTTTCCTGTAAGGCCTAATCTAAAAAACGAATGCACTTATCACTACCATTGTCCTTTCGTGACTGCAATACAGATGCCGGGAATTACAGAAGTTGTAGTTAAAACAGGAGGTTAGGTGTGGCCCCGAGATGTTACCAACTAACGTCTCGCACTTCTTCCAGGAGGAGAAAGCAGAAGTTTGCTTCTTTCGCTCACTCCTCCCTCTCCTACCTCCCCTTTGTATTGGCGAACCCCGACTCTTACAGACGCCTTGTGGATTTCTTAAAATGCAGGAGGGAAAGAACCCAAGACGCAGAGGCCGCTACCCACAAGGGTCAACTAAAATGACAGCGTGAAAAATGTCAAATCCAAACCCATCTTCCCGGCCGCACGTTCTCACATCCTCTGTGACATGAGCCATCCTGAGAGCTGAATTAACTCAGGCGAAGGCGGCTTCGCGTGGCTTTGTTTTGGGCTTGAGAACGTAAGGCCTGGTTCCATTCCATTGGTTGGCTCTGTTCTTGGTTCTCGTATTTTCTGCTTCTACCCAGGTTATCTGCAGCTGGATAGAACTGTTGCAACAGGGACCCTTTGAAATAAATACAACCGATGACAGCTCCCTACGCCCAAAGAGTCAAAAGCTCGATGACACGGCCTGTGGCTCCCGCGCAGCTAATGACCGATGCCATGGTCTGACACACGAGGATGAGCTGGGCCTACGCGGTGCCTCTGCGAGGACCTGGGACCCCGAAGAGCAGAAGCGCGGGCTGGGGGTGCCGACGCTGAGCTGTCACGACGTGTGGAGCTGTTCAAAGGCCATTTGCCGGCTGAATGGTGACTGACAGGTGGCGCGGAGAGCCCATGATGGCTACTGTGGCCCAGCATTTTGAGGAAGCTGAAACTGAGCAAGCAGATGGGACGGCGAGCGGTGAGTGACGCAAATGAGAAACGAGAAGCAGAAGCGTCATGGAACAAGTCAGAGGAATCTGGCAGCCCCTGAAATGTCCTCGGTCTGTGACGGTCCCTGAATCCACATCATCAGGTGGCATCGTGTCTGGGCTCTGCACTGAACAAGGCTCAGGGGACCGAGAGGTGACGGAAAAGGAGGGCCCGTGCACCTCGGAGCAAAGTGTGCATTTTTGAGTCCAGCCCGCAGCAAGGGCGCCGCGGCCAGGCCCTCCTCCCCCGTGGCCACTCACCAACTACCCGTGAGGCAGAACTGCCTCGCCTCGGGCCCCCGCTGTGTGAGCTGGGTCGTTTATGGCATTAGTCACACGATCACTTTTAGGACAAGCACACCCAACGAAGTGGCAGAGGCAACTTGCAGCTCCGGCCAGCTGCGCAGTCACAGGGGCTGCGTCGTCACTGACCGCAGGGCCAGGCAGGGAGCTCGAAGAGCAAACTGGGCCACGACGAGAGAAATCGGGCGGCCCCCACCTCTTCTCCCTTTCATTTTCCCACGCTTTGACTGTGGCTTTGGCTACAAACACCAGAGAACCCAACGCAGTGGCTTCGACAACATAAGACGTGTTATCTTTTATCACCTAATGCCTCCCTGGTTCTTTCCTGAGCCATCCACAAAGGTGGCTTCGCGCTAAACTCGTCCGTCTCGTGGTGGTGACATAGCTGCCAGCAGTGGTCAGGACCTCGGACCTGCGACTTCATGCCCAGTCTGGGAGTGTGCCCCTTGCCCGAACCTGACGGAGCCAGGTCCTGTCACGCATCTCCTCCTGGGCCCGGGCGGATTTCCCGTCCCCGGTGGCTACTCTGGATTCCTCAACTAGTCGCAGTGAAGGAACAGGAGAGACCAGCACTGGTTCTGACTAGTCAGATCCAGAAATGATGACGATAGTTCCTTCCAAGACACGTGGGTGACCGGTGGGGTCGGGGAGGGGTGCCGACGCAGAGCGATACACACCTGAGTGGGATCAGGATTCTGTTTGGAAGGAGGAGGGTGTGGACACCGGACAGGTGACCAATGGTGCTCACTGCACTGGCCAACATGGGCAGCGTTGTCCACTAGAAGCTTCTGCAGGGGTGGAGTGAGGGCCAACATGGGAGCCACCAGTCAGTCACGTGCGGCTACCGAGGACTTGAAATGTGGCCACCGAGGACTTGAAATGTGGCCGGTGTGTCAGGGACAGATTTTTTCATTTTATTAAATTCGATCTGATTGAAGTTCGTATAGCCACAGGAGGCCAGCGGCTGCTGCGCTGGACAGTGCAGGCAGAGGACGACTCCTCTACCGCAAGAACAAGACAACGGAGAGCGCGGAGGATTCGGGAGAGCTAGGAAGTGTGAGCGTCTTCTAAGGACGCTGGCTGTGGCCTGGCATCGGCAGCCCATGGCTGTGGGGAACGGCAGCGTGTCCCTGTCACCCGGTGCTGCTCGTTTAGCACAGACACTGAGGCGCTCTGGGTTGAGGCGCAGCGGGGCGGGTTTTCCCTTTATCTGGCCGGTGGTTGCTTTGCCGGCAGGTGGGCTGGGATGCTAACGCAATGGGACCCTCTCCATCAGCTGACTCTCCATCAGCACGTGACCTCTCTAGCAAGGTAATTAGGCTTCTTACGTGGTGGCTCAGGGCTCTCAAAGGCACAGAAGTGGAAGCTGCCTGACTTTCTTAAGGTTTCAGTCCAGACCTGGCCCAGGGACACTTCTGCCACATTCTCTTCACCAAGCAGGTCACACGCCCAGCCCTGGGGGACTGTGACCCATGAGGAATAAAGGCTCACACATCAGAGGCGTGGTTCAAGCTGGTCAGTAGCATATCAGGCGGCCACAAGTCCCTAAGCTGCCAGAGTTCTCATTTATTTTTTACATAGCAGCAGAGCATCCGAATTTATAGGTGAAAACGTCCAATTCTTAACCGTTAGCTCACCTTTTTGAAGCAACAGCTTAATTGAGACATAATTCACATACCATACAGTTCGTCTGTTTCGTGTTCGATCTGATCTGTGGAACATTCATAGAGCTGTGCAATCAATTTTAGCGTATTTCCACCACTGCGAAAAGAAAGCCCAGAGCCTTGAGCAGTCACTCCCTGCGCTCCCCTCCCCCAGCCCCAGCAAACCACCACCAGTCTGCACTGTGTCTCTGCAGATCCGCAATTCCGGACATCTCGTAGACGTGGAATCCGTGATACGTGGTCTGGCTGCTTCTTCTTCTTCTTCTTCTTCTTTTTTAAACACTGAAGCCAAACCCAAACACTTTGCCTCTCAGGTTTGTTTTGCAACCTCAGGTGATCAGAGACTGCAGTGCACAAGGGACCCCCCCGTGGGCCGGGAATGGCCACTCAAAACTCATTAGAAATCCTGAACTCCTTGTTTCCCGGCCCCCGCTCTCGCTTAGCTTTACGCTTCTTAACTAAGACACTCCAACCGAGCTCCTTTGCTGTCATCCAAAATGGCACATCTCTAACGGGCAGAGCCTCAGCACTCAGCTGTCACACGAGTGACACCAAACGGCCTTTCACTCCATGTTCAAGGCTAATGTTATTCTGCACCTGGCCTGGGGGTCAGCCCTGTCCATCTCAGGACACTCTCAGGTCCTGTCTTATCTACCGGCTGAAGCGTGGAAGAACACTGGACTAGGGGTGAGTTTAAGCCTTCTTTGAAGTCTGAGTCCCAGTGCCTGCGAGACCTGTGTGCTCCTGGACAGGAGTCTCGAAGGGTTTGCTTTCTCCATCAGCGAAATCAGGGTACAAATATACGCTGTAGAACATCATTAGCAGCTCAAAAAAAAAATTAAGTGAACACAAGATGTTATTTCGGCACCATTTACAATTCGACAAGTATTCATTCGTTCAGTTAATTCATTTATTCAGTTAATTCCACACATATTTATCATTGGCAGGTACTGTGCTAGATTCCAGAAATACAGCAGCGGATAAAATAAAGTCTAGGACCGCCCAGCTTTGAAAATAGACATTAGTTTCACGAAATAAATAAATTATGACGAGTACTGTGCAAAAAAATCCAGGGTGCTCTCGTGACATATAAAAAGGGGATCTGATCTAATCTGGATCAGGAAGGTGACATGTGAGCTGATAACTGAGATCGTGAGCACCGATGGCGGGGCATGGGAAGGCCCCCCTGGGGCTTCAGCTGTGCCAGGTGTGAGGAAAATAAAAAAGTAAGTACGTGCTGTTTCCAGCCTTTCTGGAAGGGCTACTTACCCAGACGGCCTAGCAGCAAGCCCACTTCCCAGGGGATCGGTCCAGCCTTGTCTCAGCAGGAGGTAAGGATGAAGGAAGAGATGGCCTCGCACTGAATCGACCCTGCCGGGGGCGGTTCTGGAGGTCACTCTTCCACTCGGCCACGTGCCAGGCACTGCTGTAGGTCCCAGCGGGCCGCGGTGAAGAACGAGAAACCAAAGAACCTGCCCCCATGGAGCTTACAGCTGTGGGGACCACGGACAGGCTGGGAGGACGAAGGAAAAGAAAACCAAACAATGCCAAGTCCTATGGAGAAACTAAGACGGTAATGGGACGAGGCCGTTTCAAGCAAGGCTCCTACGGAATCAACACTGCAGACCTGAGCGTCAGACTTGAGCGTCCGACGGAAACAGCGCCAGGAAACGGGCCCTGGGCCTGGTCTCTAGGACCGTGGTTCTCACTGGGGCCCCTTGGGAATGTCTGCAGGCGCTTTTGGTTGTCACACCTGGGGAGCTGGGGTGGAACCGGAACCTGGAGGCGAGTAGAGGCCAGGGAGGCCGAGGGCGGCCCACACATCCCAGGAGCACGTGCCCACGTCGGGCGGTGCGCAGGCAGGAGCCCCGCTCTAGGCCGCGAAGGCCGCGAGGCTGGAACCAAGCGCGGGGCCCGGCCTTAATGGGGGGCTAGCCCGCAGCGCAGGCAGAGCCCCAAGGCCCTGTGGGCAGTCCGGCTGTCGCTGGCGGGGATGGAACGTCGGGGTGCCGGCCGAAGGCTCGTCCCGTCCGTGGGCACGCCTCCGCCCTGTCGCCCCGCCGACGGCGGAAGCGGGGCCGCCGCCGCGGCAGGCTTCCGGGGTGATGACGGAAGTTCCCGGCGGGCTGTGCGGCGACGAGCTCGCCCAATGGGGACGCCCGAGGGGCGGGCCGGGGCGGGCCGAGGCGGGCAG
>NW_006434829.1:1846633-1872184 GCF_000325575.1 Pteropus alecto
GGCGCGCTCAAGGCCAACATCACGCCCTTCGGCGCCGACCAGGTGAGCGCGCGGGGGCGGGGCCGGGGGTCGCAGATGGCCGGAAGCAGTGAGGACAGGCTGTGGTAGGCCCCGGGGACGGGTCCACGGGGCGGGGACACAGATGAATGGCGGGGTTGGGGGCGTTGGCGAGGGACGACGCTGCAAATAGAGGGGCCTCCTTTCCCTAGAGGGGCCGTCCGAGTGGAGGCCCGCAGCTTTCCGGACGGGGGCATCGCAAGTGCAAAGGCCCTGGGGCAGCAGAGGGAGGGGGACCTTGCTGTTGGGGCTACAGTAGCAATCACGTTGCAGTTCGTAAATGTGTCAAATCGCCACTTGTTCCCTGTACACTCACACAAGGTTATGTGTCCAGTGCGCATATTTTTTAAAGCGGAAAGAAAAACGATAGGTAGGCAGGACCCAGGTCCTGTGCGGGCTTGGTAAAGAGTTTGAGGTCCGTTTTGAGTAGAGTAGGAAGCCTTTATGGATTTTCAGCAGGGAGTCATATGATCTGATTTATGCTTGTGAAAGATTCAACCTCCCGTAGCCCACGGGCTTGGCAGCTGCGGCCTGCCGGCCAAATCTGGGCTACTTCCTGTTTTTGGAGCTAAGAATACAAACGGGACTTTGCTTTTTAAATGGTGGGGGGAAAAAAATGAATATTTTGCAACAAGTGAAAATTATATGAAATTCACATTTCAGTCTCCATAAATGACATTTTATTGAGACGTGGCCCTGCCATCCTTGTCTACGCGTGGGCTGTGCTGTGGCTGCTTCCACAACATAGTAGCAGAACTGAGGACTTGTGACAGCTCTCCAAATGTACAATATTTACACCCCCTTCAGAAAAAGTTTACGCACATCTGGTGAGGGACTAGGCTGTATGGGACGTGATGGCAGGATACCAGGTAGGAGCCTGTGACCCCAGCCAGATGAGAGAGAGAGGCTTGGACGGGAGCGGAGGCGGATGTGCCGTGAAGCAGGTGGATTTGGGGTAAGTTATGCAGGTAGCGTGGGTAGGAGTTGCTGATGGTCACAGGGAGGATGATGCCTTGGTTTTCATGCTAGGTACCATTATGGTTACAGACACGTGCTGGGGGCTGACAACACAAGGCCCTCTGCTGAGCACTTTGCCCGCCGCCTGCCCTCTGCCGGGACCGAGGAGGTAGAGGCTTGAAAAAGTACATCATTTGCTCAAAGTGACACAACCAGTACGCGACCCTGCCCTTTGAGCTGAGGTTTAACCATACCTGTGTGACACTACCCGTTACAGTAAGGTGACACCTTGTAATGACGTTGGAATAACAGTTGTCTAGCGTACCAAATTCTTCATTCTCTGCACCATGGAACGTGCGCGTCACACTTGACCTCGTTTGAACCTCACACGAATCTTGTCACACCCATTCTCGAGATGGAGAAACAGGCACAGAGACTTGCCGTCGTCCTGTCGGTCGTGAGCGGTCAAGCCAGGGGCCGATTCCAGCTCCGATTTCTTAATCTGTGCTTCACCTGTTGCACCAGGACGAGCTGGACACGTGCATTCTGTGAGAATGCAGCCAGCACAGAGTTGGGTCTCAAGGCCGGCCTCGTGGCTTTGGCCTTGGGGTGCCATCACTCACGGGCACAGCTGGGGTATAGCTGGGGGCACAGCAGGAGGCACAGCTGGTCTGCATCTCTAAAGGCCAGCCACGTGACAGGCATGAAACAGTGTTTGTCTCCTGCCCCCCGCTGTGCTGACAGAGCCCGCTAAGCCTCCCGACAATGTATATACTGTAACTGTCCCTGTTTTATGAGAAACAGGCTTAGAGGGTTTGACCCTCCCAGGGCCACACAGCAAGCCACTGGGGAGCTGGGTTTGGACCTAGGCAGTCTGACTTAAACATTTGTGCTTTCCAGTAGACGACAGACGAGAAACTCATGGAAATTCTCAAAAGAACAATTGGTCCGGTAGAGGTTATCTAGAATGCATGACCATATGCTCTGTTTTGATGCGTAATTAAGTGTAGGCATTAAAAAGAAATGTTTTTTTCTGCAAGACAGCTGGCCTCATCTCTTCCAGTGTGACGCTAGCATGAGAAACGGGACCACCCCACATTCCAGAAGGTTCGGCTTGACAGCCGGATGCAGTGTGTCCCCTGTGATCAGATCCCGGATTTTTTTAAGGCACTCTTTGGGGGACAGTTGGGATAATTCGATTGTCGACTTATGAGATACAGTTGTGTTGACGTTAGGTTTTTCCAGTGTGATGATGGTGTCATGGCCACGTAGAAAATGGTCTTATTTTTAGGAGATTCGTGATGAAATCTTTGGAGCAAAATATGATGCTGCTGCAACTTATTTGTAAATAGGGCAGCCTAAGAGAGCGTTTCTTTTTATGGAAAAGTGCCAAGGACCTGAGAGGGTGATAGAAGTGTCCTTCTCGCTAGTCTTCCAATCTCTCTGTCAGTTCAAAGTGTTTTTTTGTTTGTTGTTTTTTTAAGGCGAGGCAGCCCTTGGTTGACCTCACAGATTGCAAGGACCTTGTCAGCTTACAATCCCTTATGTTTTATTTTTTACGCTTACAGCACCTGGTCTTCCTAAGTGGTCTCCCATCCAAGTACTCACCAGGCCCAACCCTGCTTAGCTTCCGAGGTCAGACAGGATCGGGCTTGTTCAGGGTGGCGTGGCCGTAGGCTCATAGTGTTTTTAAGTTGACAGTGAAGGAGGTGTCCGTCAGCTGACGTGTGGATGAGGCAAAGCGGTGGACCCGTGTCATGACGGGCACCTAGCCGTGGGAAGGCGGGACGCGAGGCACACGGTGGTGTGGAGGAGTGTGACACAGGGCACTGAGCAAGATGCCAGCGCCGAAGGCCACACGGCGGTGCAGAGGGCACTGAGCAAGATGCCAGCGCCGAAGGCCACAGGGTGCGTTCCTGCCGACACCAGCTCTCCAGAATAGGCCATACGGATGATCTGTGGGCCAGTCTCGGTGGGGGAACGGGGAGCCGCCGCACAGGGCACCTGGTGTCTCGTTGGTGTGGGTGGCGGTGACGGTCCGTGTGGATGGAGGCGATGCTTACATGACTGAATAGCCCGAGAAGCACCGGGCGTGCGCTGCAGAGGGTGGGCTCTCTAGTGTGTGAATGACATCTTGTTAACACGCAAGTAGAAGGGAAAAGTCAGTGCTGTGTGCCAGGTGCTGGCCGCCGTCCCCGGGGCGCTGGCCGCGTGGGGAGGGGCGTGAAGCCCGTCGGGCTGTTGTTCTTCAGGCCAGATCCTTTGTCATTTCCTGGCCCTTCTCATCTGTATTATGCGGTCGGCCGCCCTTCTTATCTGTATTATGCGGTCAGCCACTCACGTCCTTGTCCCCACTGTCAGGCCTCCAGGAAGCACTCTGAGTGGGAGGTGACCGGATCGGTGGGGGCCTGGGCTCGCCTATGGGAGCTGAGCGCAGGGCTCCGCGGCGGAGGGTCCGGGTGTCAGTTCTGCCAGCCCGTGTGTCCCCAGGGAGATGCCTTCTCAAAGGTCATGCTCATTCTTCAGGGATGAATTGAGGATTTGAAACATTGGCCTGATAGAAGAAAAACTTGTTACCAATAAGGAGGAAATGATACTTTTTTTTTCTAGAGAAACACTGTACTCTCGTGCATTTTAAAGAACTTTCCAGAGAAGCTGCTTTTGGCCCCGCCCTCTGCGATTCTGGTCTTTCTGCTGACTTCTCTGAACCGGTTACAATGGCCTCTCTGGAGCAGTCACATGGAAAGCGTGTTTACCCTGGGCGTGGGGCGGGGGCAATGACGTGATGTGACTAGTATGAAGTGACAGCTCTGGCTTGCCAGCCCAGGGCGCTGAGGCATGTGACTTGCAGTTTGTAGGAGCCAGCTTCCCATTTGTTACCAAGGAATTATTGGCATGTGGTTATTTAGGGCCTTGAGTAACCGGCTCAGGCTCCGAAGTGACTTCTGGTGAATGACGCTTAGAGGTTTGAGGAGGTTGGTGGGCAGGTCGCCCGGGGGCGAGGCCCAGTGCAGCCCTGAGCCAGGGCCGGGCCGCACGCACCGGGGATGACCTTTCCGTGCTTCGTTTCGAGGTGCATCTGAGACTGCTGGGTGGCGTGTGTGGTCACCGAGTCCACGGAGAGGCCCCGCTCCACGTCCTTCAGCTGGTGCATGAACTAAGTCAGCATTAATTTTAGATTTGTGCTTCCCGGCCCCCTTCCCTTTTCAGCGCCCCCAGCCCCCTTTGTGACTCGTTTCTATGACTTCGGTTTTATTTCCTCTGTAGTTGTCCTGCTCACAGCTTTTCCGTTCTCCGGCCCGTCTCCAGGACAGCATGGCTGTCGGACTCCGACCGAGTGACATTTAAATGCGTTGCGTCCCGTGAAGAACTGTCTGTCTGAGAAGTAGAAGCAGCTCCCCACGCAGCCCAGAGCCCAGCCAGCCTTTGGTCCAGGGCCTCCGCTCAGTCCCCTGCGGGCGGGGGACAAGTGTGGCTCCCCCGACAGTGTGTAGTTACGTAAAACTGAGATTTGGAGTTTGGGGTGGTGGTTGCCATATAATTACTTCAAGCACATCGTATCCAGCATCGTGAAACATAGAGGTTAAAGCCGTGTGTCGGGTGACGCGGCTGCTTACGAGGTGCTTTCCTGTGTCGTCATTGGCGGTGTGGCTCCTTAGGACCCTCGCTCGCCGCTTGGCAGAGGCGTTGGCTCACTGGAGCAGCCGTTGTCCTGCGTTTCAGAAGCGGCTGTGTGGGGACGAGGCAGCGCGAGGTCCCGGGACAGCAGACCCGACTGTGTGGGGGCCAGGACCAGCCTGGGTTTATGAAATGGGACTGGCCGTGTGGAGCGTGTCTCATGGTGTTTGTGCAGGTGCAACCGCCCGGGGGAGGGGAACTGCAGGGTGCCTGCACCCCGTGGGCCGTCGCCCGCAGGGCTCCTAGTGAGCAGGCCACCTTGCAGAGGGCCTGCACCCACAACCGCCTGTCCCCTGGGAGCTCGTGTGTGTCCAGGTTCCGGGAGTGGGGCTTTCTCAGGGTTCCAGGGACCCCGTCCTGTCACAGCATGACTCAAACCCACTGATGGCCTTCAGATGCCAAAACAGCACGTGGCCTTGGCTTTGGTCTGTCATTCCCTCCATGCTCTGTGGGGCTGTAATGCTCGGAGGTTGATTAAAATGCAGGGTCCTGGGCCTGGCCGCCGCAGGGGGAGGCGGTAGGTGGACGTGGGCCCGTGGCCCTGCCTTTTTAAGGGACATCCAGGCATTTCTCAAGCAGGCGGCTCACAGACAATATTCTGAGACCCTCTCCAGGATTTGCTGGACTTAAGCCTGAGAGAAACAGCACCCAGCTGGGTAGGAATTGGGAGCATAGGGTGCTTCCTGGTCAGGGTCCCGCTGGAGGGGTCTGAACGTTCGCATTGTGCCACGTTGCCTGAAAGCGGCGAGGACAGCCGTGGTGACACACGTGCCCAAGTCGTTTCACGTGTGAAAACGCCTCGTTCCCGCCCTCGAGGGTCATCAGGCCTTTGCCCACCATTCCAGGTGAGGGACCGGGGCGCAGAGGCCACGAGGAGGTTCTTTAACTGGTTCTACTGGAGCATCAACCTGGGGGCGATCGTCTCGCTGGGCGGCATCGCCTACGTCCAGCAGAACGTGAGCTTCGTGCCCGGCTACGCCATCCCCACGGTCTGCATCGGCCTCGCCTTCCTCATCTTCCTCTGCGGCCAGAGCGTCTTCGTCACCAAGCCCCCCGACGGCAGCGCCTTCACCGATGTGTTCAAGATACTGGCATATTCGTGCCGCCCCCAGAAGCGAAGCGGGGACCACGGTCGCAGCGGGTGAGTGTGGAACCCCGTCCGTCCCGCTCGGTGCGGCGGGCCAGCTCCGTCCCTGTCGCTAAACCAGCTGCTTCCGTCTCGTGTGCTCGCTGCGTGCAGGGCGCCGGGCTGAGAGGTCGGGGCGGCTCAGGTCAGCACGGGCAGGCGGGTGGCGCCCGACTCGCTCACACTCGGTGTGCGGCTCCACGGGGCTGTCCTGTGCGCTCCGGCGCAGGTGGCCGCTCTGCCAGCGTAGTTGGTGGAGACGGGAGGGCAGGGGGCAGGGGGCAGGCTGCGTACGCGCCCCGATCCTCTTCCTGTCTCAGAAAGCGCTGACATCATTCGAGCCAGGACCCGGCAGCTGCGCGCCGTGGCGCCTCTGCTCCGTGGACAGCGAGCTGCCGCCTCGCGCTCTGGGCCCCGCAGCCTGGGGACGGGATGGCACAGGCCCCGCTGCCCAGCAGTGGCGTCGGCCGCTCTGGCAGACGCACGTGAGGCAGGGTTGTGAGGTGCGGGCAGGACAGCGCCATCGCCCCATTTGCGTGGACTTCCCGGCTTTAGCAGTGACAGTCCTGTGAACTGGGGTTTCAAAGCCCAAAGTCCCGCATCCGGGGAAGTCCCATGGCCCCAGGCAGAGCGTCACGGACGGTCAGTCACGCTGGAGGCAGAGCCGCAGAGCCAGGTTCAGAACTCAGCCCGAGAAGAAACCTCAGAATTCGTTTCTTGTTTACACTGAAGTATAATTTACCTCTAGTAAAACACATCCCTCTGGCTGCACAGTTCTGGAAAGTGTGACAGATCTGTCCACGATGCCACCACAGGGCGCTCAGGGTCTGGACTGTGTCTATCACCCCAGGCAGCCCCTGGGACCGGTTTGGCCCACCCTGTGGGGATCCTGTCAGTCGAGGCGGCATTTGGGGCTTGAGGAAGTGGGTGGTCCAGAGAATGCCCCAGCTGATCTCTCGTCAGGCAAAAGGTCAGGCCTCTGTGACCTTGGGCGGGTCAGGGACCTCGCAGAGCCTGCACGTCCTTTCTGTGCAGTGGAAAGGGTCTCACATCTCCAGATGTCATGAGGCCCAGGGAAGCTGATGTGTGCGGAGCCCCCAGCCAGACGCCTGGCCCCTGATCACAGCCTGGGTGTCTGACCGTGGCGAGGACGCTGCTCCTCAGACGGCCGACTCGGGCCGAGGGGCGGACGGTAGCGCCCGCCTTCCCCATGCACGGCCCCCGCACGCGGCCCGCGGCGTTTCTCCCTGGTGTGGGCTTCTCCGCGTTTCAAGATGAGTTAGTGCTGACTTTGAATGGGCCACCCAGTCGGTGCAGACCAGAGCGGAAGTGGCTCTGAACCTTTTTCAGATAGGGACCTGTGAGCGGGAGTCTCAGGACTGAGAGCGGGCGACCCTCTTCCCGGGCAGCCGCTGGGGCGCTCCGGGGAGCAGGCCGGGGGCAGCTGCGTCCCATCGTCTCCGTGCTGCTTGTCTGTGTCCCGTGTCATGTGTGACCGTGGCTCCATGTTGGACCCCTGTGTGTTGCAGAGTGATACACTAACAACACGTATGAGCCAGGCAGAGTTTTAGATGCATATTGACCTAGCAGTTTTAAAATATTTTAATGAAACAGAGCAAAAGTAACGTCACCAAGAGCCTGTGTGAATAGTTCTTTGTGAGTGAACAATTTGTTATTTGACATTTAAAAGTGTTCACAAAAGCAGACGTGCAATGTGACGTAACAGCTGCTGATGGTATTTGTATGAGATATACGGGACTTTAAATTCACTTTTGGCCCCCCAAAAATTGAAACATGAATGTTTTCACATGAAAGTATTCATAAGACCTTTGGAATTTAGAGTTTCACTTGGAGTGTATTTTTCTGATTGTTTTCTCCTAATTGATGAAGCTGCGTTAGGATATGGATAGTATTTTTTATTTTGTCGAGTATTCCCAGCATCCAGTTAAAATGGGACCCGGTGCTCAGTAAATCCAGTAAATATTCGTTGAATTGAATCTAGTTTTTCTGTCCAAAATCTGGCTGAATTGTTAAGTTTTCAGTTTTCCGGTTTTCTCTCCTCTGGAGGTTCGGACTAAAAACATCAACATTGCAAGACAAAAGTGATTTAAAATGGTGGTAACTCAGCTAAATGGGGCACCAGTTTACAGACTGGACAGCAGACAGCTGCCTCTCGTATCTGAGTCCCAGGTTGGAACCGATCTTAATAATTGATGATCTACTGGGATCTCTGGCTTTGGAGAGTAGTGTGCAAATTATAAAGCCACATTTTTTTCTGTTTTACCCCTGAGGACCTGGGAGCCACGCGCTGGGCCTGGGCACTTAGAAGCCATGACACCGGCCCAGAGTCTTCGAGCCTGGGCTGTAGGAGCTGGGACCCCAAGGACCCAGTACCTGGGAGGGTGGTGCCCGGGGGCGGGAGCAGCAGGCCTCAGGCGCTCAGCCAGCATCCGGCCCCAGCTCTGGCTGTGTCACCTCGTGACAGTGACACGCCTTCCCCTCTCTGTGCAGGCAGCTAGCCTACAGGGTGTGGCCTTGCTATCAGGTCATCATCCTTATCTGAGCACTGTCCCTCCCCTCTCAGCTCTTCTGAGGTCAGGAGGTGACAGCCGCCTGCCAGAACAAAGCCACCTCAGTCACAGCAGTGACCGCCTTTTAAACGTACCCGTGCATCGATGTGACTGGCTGTGCAGCGGTGACACTTGATAAATCCCCCAAGCAAACAGCCACGCAGAGAGTAGTGTTCCTCCCAGTGAGCGCCGGCCTCGTGTGGCACTGCAGGCCACCACGGGGCCACCACGGGGCAGGCTGGCCACACTGCTCCTGCGGTGGCCTGGCAGGCCCTTCTGTTGGCTGTCCCAGCGTCTGCCGTGTTCGGGGGTGGCTCGGTCGCTCTGGTGTGTGCAGTTAGCAGGCGACAGGGACGTTTAAGCAAATTCAGGACAGCAAGCTGCTTTCCTGCTTCCAGACTTAATTTGTGACCAAATGATTGATTTCCGGGGGTGGAAGAAAACTAATTCCTTCATTTTGTTTCCCAAAGTGAAGGCAATGGACCCTCTCAGCACCCTTCTAAACACAGTCTGTTTGGTTCATGTAAGATGTCTCACGGAGGGCCGTTCGCGGAGGACACGGTGGAGGACGTGAGCGCGCTGGTCAAGACCATCCCCGTGTTCTTGGCTTTGATCCCTTACTGGACAGTGTATTTCCAAGTGAGTGGCGACAGGTGGGCCCCACCTCCTGTCCCGCCTTTGGCCGTCCCTGGAGTCCAGAGGGCTCCGTGGTTTCTTTCCACAAATCCCTCGGCTCCTGGAGTCCTGTTTTTAGTCACGGGTTCATTTTGCTGATTTAAGTGTTTTGAAATTTTTTTCAACGAAGCCGGGAGTGGGTGTGCCGCTGTTTGCCCGGGCCCCACGTTTGTTTCTCATTTGGGTAAATCTTACTTCTTTTTCAAAGTCGATCTCCAGACGCATTTACGACGGTCAAATGATGGACTTGTCCTTTCTCGCACCGAGCCTGTGCGCATCGGTCACGGGGGGTGGGGGTGGTGTGCGCTTCGGTCATGCAGGGGTTGAAGGGCAGGCTGTTCACGGCTAACAACACCGCCTTTTACTCCCAGATGCAGACCACGTACGTTTTACAGAGTCTTCATTTGAGGATTCCAGAAATTTCCAGCATTACAACCAGGCATCATACGGTGAGAACAATTGCAGTGACCTGAACATTGTCCCTCGGGGCTTACGTGGCAGGTGGGTCCCTTGTACCCATCATGACTAGCTCCTCAGTGGTAGCGCTTAGCACGAGCTGAAAGCATTCCGCAGAGGTGGGATTTTACGTTAGAGACTATTTTCCATCAGTTGGGTTATTCACTAGATTAAGTTGACTCATGTCAATGGAACTTTAGTAAATATTTTTTTCTGATCTTCCCTTTAAAGCACAGGTAGACAAATGCAAACCCATTTAGAAATAACAATCTGGTCTCAGTTCCGTCCCTGGAAGCAGACACGTCTCCCAGGCGGTTCTGCTGTGTAGACATGAGCTTCGAGTGGGGTGTCCCATCCGATGGTAGGCGTCACCCGGGCCGTGCTGTTGGAAGTAAGCAGGTGTCCTGTGCGTCTGCCCTTCCAGTTCCCGGCCGCCTGGCTGACCATGTTCGACGCGGTGCTCATCCTCCTGCTGATCCCCCTGAAGGACAAGCTGGTGGACCCCGTGCTGCGGCGGCACGGGCTGCTGCCGTCTTCCCTGAAGAGGATCGCCGTGGGCATGTTCTTCGTGATGTGCTCCGCCTTCGCGGCAGGTAGGGTGCCACCACCCCCTCCCCGCCCCCTGTCCCCGGACTGTGAAGGGGACCAGGGCAGACGGTTTTACCCCTGGGTGCAGCTCGCCCTCCCTTCTCACGGTGTGCCGCTCAGGGCTCTGTGCGGGCTGGTCATCGTTCTTCTGGGACTGTCACTGGGTGAATGCTCCAGAGGGTGACCTGGATCGAGTCAGAGGAGGCTCGTCCTCGCCCTGCTGATTGAGATGTCACAGCTGCTGATGGCCGCGTAGACGGCTTTCCCTGAATCACAGGTGTAGCTCTCAGACGCGCCTCCACCGCTAGGGTTCTGAGTGGCGGGTCCGTCCCTCGGCCGCCGTGTGCCCCGAGCCCTTTGCACACGTATGTGCAATTCTGCGAGCGTGTTCTGGGAGGAAGGCTTCATCAGCTCCCATCTCCTAAGAGAAAGGTCATGAACTCTCACCTCAGTGTGGCGTCGCCGAGGGGAGTCGCCGGATGGGACGAGGGGCGGCTGGCCTCAGCACTGGGACTTCCTCCCGAACACTCAAGAGTCAGCGAACCGTAGAGTAGCTTCATTTTACAACAAGAAAGAAGAAGCTGAAGTTCCTTACTGGACCTGGCTCAGGAGCCGGTGTCCAGCCCTGTGGGGAGGGCGCGCGACGCCCCCCAGCCCCCAGCCAGCCTGCACCCCGCCCGCCACGCAGGCACCGTTAGGGTACTTCATAGGGTGGGAGAAACGCGTCCCAGGCTTAAGACACCTGTATCCGAGACCAGAAAGCTGTGGAGGACAGTCGGGTTTTCTCTTGATGGACGACGACGTGAGGTCGTGCTGGGGTGGGGTTCGGCCATGTGCTCTGTCACCCCGCTTCCCTCCAGCCCCGTGGCTCCCGGCCGGGGACACAGCGGCCCTGGCTACAGGCGTGTCGGGGGTGGCGGCGTCGCGATGGTGTCCGTCTGTCCGTCTTCTCCCTGAGCGCCCCCGGGGCTCTCCTGCGCCCTGGCAGCCCCGCTTCCCGGACTGGGGAGCCCTCCGCACCACGACGGTGCCGGCCACATGCCGACACCTCCCGGAGGGACAGGCGCCCTGCTGGGGTTCCCCGGGGGTCCGGGCTCTGGCTCCTTGGACCCTGCCTTCGTCTCAGCTTCCTGGGGGCCGGGTCATCTCTGGGCACCCTGCGAAGCATGAGGGCGTCCGGTGGTGTCTGCGCTGCGTGCGCGTGGGGGACAGCCGCACACCTGTGCCCGGCGAAGGCCCCGCGGTCCCGCCGTGAGAAATGCAGGGAGACGCCTGGCGGTGACTCCGCTCGGGCCCCGCCCGGTGCTGCCGGCCCACGCGGGCCATGGTGATCGGAGCTGGTCACCGCATGGCTCCGAAACACCAGCACCTCAGTCGATGACTTAGCAATGGAAAACACCGGCCGTGCTTGTTTTTAGAAGCTGCCTTTGCTCAGTGGCCGAGTGTTAGGAAGGCATTTACTGTCCCTGATTCGAGGAGTTGAAGTGTCTCACGACTCGACTCGGCAGTTTATGAAGTGACCCCTGTTCCAGGCACTCGCGTCCGGCTCTCGTACTGCTTAACTGGACCGTGAGCGACCTTTGAATAAAGACCCGGACCCATCACGCAAACCAGAATTTCAATAGAAAAGGAACTGCTTTGCCTCATAACTCATTATCTTCACTCATAATAACTTTACCTTTTAACGTGCTACTTTCACCCCTGATAAATCAACATGCTCACGTGGTATCACACCTGCTGGTGATAATTCTGCCTTTAAAGTTTCTCAGATGAGACTCGACCAGGTCCAAAGGGTTTCTTAAGCCTGCTTAAGAAAAAAAGAAGAAATTTTGTTAACTTGTTAGATTTCGTTTTTCCCTTCAAAAAATCGCACGTGTTCGTTAGTTCCTGACGTAGCAGATGCTCCCTGAAAACCTCAGCGACAGGGAGCAGGTGAAGCCTGTGACTCCCAGGGGCGCTCACCGTGGGGTGACGTGCGTCTGTCCGATCTCGTCTGTGTGTCTGCGCATGCACAGACCTTCTGTCTTTTTGCACAAGCGCAGTCCTAGAAGGTGAGCCGATGGGAGCCCGGGAAAGAGGACTCTGTAAGTGTGAGGAGACCGCGAGGCACGGCCAAAGCCACCGCGCTGCGGAGGAGGAGGACGCCCTGGAGGACACGCGGGCCGTCAGGCAGACGCCGACACTCAGCCTGCGTCCCGGGCAGTGGAGAAACCGACGCCGTGTGATGCAGACGGGGTCCCCGTCACCCGCCTTACGTCACACGTGTCCCTCCGTGTCGCACCCCTCTGCTGCCCTCACTGTGGCGCGTCCACGCTCTTTTCGCCACTGACTTCTCAGCCCTGGACACGCCATCACCACGTCCTTTCGTGGCCTTCGACATGGGAGACAGAATGACCATCCGGTGCTGGTGCCAGCGTGGGCCTGGGTGTCCTGGAAGCTGAGGCGGGGCGTCTGGTTTCACAGCCCTCATGAGAACAGTAAGATCCCCTGGTCTACAGCGGGTCGTAAAGACGAGTGTCACTGAAAACATAGAGATGGGGGGCTGGAGTCATCCGCCCACCACCAGCGACGCCATCACGTGTTCCTGGAGCGTTTTCTGCTCCAGCTAAATGACTCCTTTAAAAACAATGGAGCTTCTCCCGTGCGTGCCTTTCCCGTGACAGCCGTAAGTGTAAATAGCGGCGTCTCCCGGTTACGTGGTCCTGCGTTTTTGGACGCGCGCTCGCTCTCGGAAGCCGCCCGCCCTCGCTCGCACCGTACGCCGTGCTTCTCCAGCGGGACTCGCGGGACGTTGCCGTCTTCGCCTGGAGACCCCGTGAGCCCGAGTCCGCCCTCCGGTGACATTCGCTGACGTCGTCAGTGTCTCGGTTTTGTGGAGATTTTCTTTTCTCTCGAATCACTGAAGCCCTTTTAAAAAACGTGCCCCAGTAACTCATTTGACTGAGTTTTAAAATCCTGGTGGAGATAAAAATAGTCGTTGACATAAATCTTTGGTTTCCTTCCTCATTTCCAGTTTCACGTGTGTGCGCTTTTTCATTGGACTTGCCAAAATTGTGTCTTTCTATGACCCTTCCAGCTCTCAGATTTATCGATTTGACTGTTTCTGTGTTTTCTAAGTGAAGAATTAAGACATTAACCTTTTCTGTTCACCTTGGGTTTTTGTGATTTTTTCTCATTTCCCAAGTTAAATTCTTCGTTTTCTTCTCCGTGTTCCTTCCTGTTGAGTAGTGAAACCCCGCGTGGCCCGGCCGCCCGGCACTGAGCTTTGTCCAGGTCTCGGGGGCTTCAGCTTACAGTTTCCCTAGTTGTTTCTGAGAACGCGGAGCGGGTCTCATTTCTCTGACCCCCGAGTGAACTCAGGTGACGTTTCCACTCGGCAGCGCTGTGTGGCGCGCGCCTCAGCAGTGACACCGAGTCGCGCCGTCGGGACCGTGGCTCCAGAGCCCCTGCGTGGGTGGCCGAGGCGTCCTTGTGCTGTCAGTCTTAGCCGTCTCCGTGGGGACGGTCCTGAGCTCCAGAGCCCGCGGGTCCAGGACTGGCCGGTCTGGCGGGTGGGGGACACGGGCCCCCGCAAGCGGTGCGGAGTGGCTGGTCGTGTCCCTGGAGCCCAGGGCCCGGGCCGGCCTCGCGTCTCCTGTTCACAGCCCCCGCCCCAAACGGCCGCATTTTGTCTAAAGGGGGCGCCCTCCTAGCTCCTCACTGCTTCTAGCAAGCGGCGTCTCACTTATGAAAGCCTGTGGCTCGTGCCTCCTCTGGGGACCACATGGGTCATCCTGGGGACACGGCCGTCTGGCTGCGGCCACGTGGAACTGCCCAGACCTGGACTGGGGCCCGGACACCATCAGTTTCTCCAGCTCCATGTCCTCGTCCCCCACAGCTGGGCATTTCTTCCCTCTGGGCTCACAGTGGACAGCACAGGAGCCGGTGTGTCCAGGAGGAGGGGCTGCTCGTGAGGACGTGAGCTGAGCCCTCCGGGCCTGGGGCCCCGGTGGTGCCCTGTGCTCGGACGCCCCACTGGTCGTGGTCCCTCTCATACCCTGTCGGCCACGCCCCGGCCCGCCTCACGCCCGGGGCTTCACGGGGTGCTTCCAGCGCCCTTGCCCTCTCCCCGACACCGGGCTTGCTTGCACGGTGCTGGGTCCCCGCGCCTTCGTGCGTACGTTAAACACTGGGGTCTGTTGTTGCGCTTGAACTGTGTTATCAGAACTCTTTACAGACAAAACTCGTTGGCCCCCGTAACCCAATAAGCTCGTCTGACAGACTGTCATTTTTAAACTTGATCGTGACGGTTCATGTTTGGTTTGGTAAAGGGTGCCCGATTCTACACCAGCTCATTTTCCTACGGCTTCCTGTCGGCCTGGCAGGCGAGCCGCAAGACCGTGATCACGGTGCCACCGAGGGCAGAAGGTCTGGCCCTGTCCATAAGGCCGAGGCCACCTGTGGACGAAAACTAGCTTTGCTATTTGCTGTGGTTACTGTGGCGGTGGTAACGCGTCAGTGGGTGCACTTAACCCGTTACCCAGGACGAGTCCTTCCATTGTGAGATCCTTTGTCTTCCCTTACACCCCCTTTAAACAAAACAAGGCGTGTGGGCGAGCGGTCGAGACAGTTGAGGATTAAACATGAGCGTCTGTTCTGTCAACACCAGACGAGACGCGTGTGACGGGCCCTGCGTTCCAGTCGCCCAGTCAGGAGGCCGGACGCTGGGGGAGCCCTTCGAGGGTGTTCTGGCGGGCCGGGCAGGCGGGCCTCGTCGTGACGCGTTTCAGTGTAGCTATGAGCCTGGTCAGAAGCGTCTGCTAACTGCCGTGCATCCTAGGGATCTTGGAGAGCAAAAGGCTGGACCTCGTCAAGGTGAAGACCATCAACCAGACGTGTACTTCGCTGCTGACCTGCCCGTGTGGTGGCAGGTCCCACAGTACGTGCTGATCGGCATCAGCGAGATATTCGCCAGCATCGCAGGTGAGGGGCAGGGCACAGGGGCCCGGGGCGGGTCTCGTCACCCTGACAAAAGCCTGATGTTTCCTTACGCATCAGGAGATGCGTGTGGGAGACAAAAAGCTAGGGCTTGTGTGCTTCTTGGTGGCAGTTGTGGTTCAGAATCCGAAGGGCTAAGTAAACAGTGACGCTGGCTGAGGCCCCTCGTGGTCTCGAACAGCTTCCCCAGATCATCGCCCCAATTTCACCCGCCGCCTTCAAGGGGCCATGGGCGCGAGGAGAAGGGAACGCCCACCAGGCGGTCCCTCCCAGCCCTGGCGCTTCCTATGCAGGCTGCAGCCAGGCCGTGGCCGCCCAGCCTGGGGTCAGCGACAGGCGCAGCACGTGGCGCTGGCTCAGACCCAGACGAGGAAGCAGACGCGTTGGCACAGGCCGCCCTTCCCGGTAGCGAGAGCGCTCTGGGGCCAGTGGGTTCTGCACGACCCAGTTCTGGCTGCGGGGAGGGGACAGGCGGAAACGGCCAGGTGGCGAGGGACACAGCAGGCGATGGCCTCCACCCCTGTGACACTCAGGCCCGGCGGGCAGAAGGGCCTGTGCTGTGACGGCGGCAGTCACGCGGGCCTGCCCTTCCCTCAGCCCGCTGCGACCCCCACCTCGCTGTTAGGGAGCCTGAGCTCACAGGTGCCTGCGCCATCGTTTGAAAGTACGTCGCCTTCGAAGTAGCACCTTAGGTCGGGCCCCTGATTCAGTGCGTGTCCTCCGTTTGGTGCTCCCGCTGGTTGACACCGTAGGGGACTGTGCTCCTCAGGCCTCTGTGAAGACCAGCAGTCGCTGCGAGCCGACGCGTCCCACGTCACCTTGCAGTTGGAGAGCAGGGAGCCGCCCCGCCTGCTGCGTGGCGAGGGCCTGCGCGGTGGCTGGGGCGCAGGCTCCCGGCTCACGCGCCTCCCGCCCCTCCCGCAGGGCTGGAGTTCGCCTACGCGGCCGCGCCCCGGTCCATGCAGAGCGCCATCATGGGCCTGTTCTTCTTCTTCTCCGGCCTCGGCTCCTTCGTGGGCTCGGGGCTGCTGGCGCTGGTGTCCATCAAGGCCATCGGGTGGATGAGCAGCCACACGGACTTCGGTAAGGCCGGCGCCCGTCCCTGCAACGGTGACGGTGCTGGGCTGCTGTGGGCTGGCGCGGCCAGTGTGCGCTTGGTGGCGTGCTGTCCCGAGGGTCAGCCTGCTGACACCTGCCCCAGCACGGTTGCCACGGCCATGCCTGGCCGGCAGGTGCCATAGCTCTCGAACGTCTGAGGACAGATGCCTGCGGCTGACGTCGGTCGCAGTGGGCCCCCTCCTCTCCCCTCGTTCTGCAGTGCCCCCCACAGGACCTTTTAAGTTCCTGCAGTGAAAAAGCGTAAGTTGCCCTTTCTAAATAATATCACTCTGCAGCCATCGAAGTGGGGTCTCCCGGCTCATACCAGCCGGTGGCGTCTTGGGCGCGGTCAGAATCACACGCGAAAGATGCTCTCGCGGCTTCCGCGTCTGTGGCCACCTCGGCCGATGCAGCCGCTGACGCTCCTCCCGCCTTCCCGTGTGGCCGTGTCCTGTCCCGCATGGCGTCGGTGAAGCTGCCGAGAACGTCCAGTCAGGACGTGATGTGGGGACGTCAGCTCTGCCCTCGGCCCAACCGTAAACGCACGACGCCCTAAAAGTAGCTGGGGGGACACCGTGCTGTCTGACGTTGGCGTCTGCTGCCGAGAACGCAGAAGGGAGATTGTTTTACTTTCCCCAAATTTTCCGTGCCAAGAAAAACCTTAAAAGATCAACAGCCTCCCCCTGCGGCCAGCTCGTCCGAGGCCGGTGCACGCCCACTGCACAGATCCTTGTCCCTTCAGCCCTCAGCTGGTCCCCGAGCCGCCTGCACGTCCCGGGGATGTGGGTGGGAGTGGGTGTCACCGCCCCTCAGCGGGGAGCCTTGGGAGCGCGCCCTCACCTTATGGGACAGGCGGCGTCCGCGGGGTGGCAGGGTCACTGCAGGGGCCGCGGCCGGCGCCGGCGTGGCGGGACCCCGGCGGCCTCGGCCCCCAGGTGGATGGCTGGTCCCCTTGTTGGCGACACCGGTCGCCGTGCGTGGCTCCCACGCCTTCTCTCTTGCAGGCAACATCAACGGCTGCTACCTGAACTACTACTTCTTCCTGCTGGCCGCCATCCAGGGCGCCACCCTCCTGCTCTTCCTCGTCGTGTCTGTGAAATACGAGCGCCAGCACTGCAGAGCCCGCGGGACGCCCGCCAGCAGGAGGGCCTGACGTGCCGGGCCTGCGGGGCCGGGCCCAGCGGGGCTCACCCCCGTGAACGTCTGGCTCCCCCAGGCCCGCGTGACCCCGGGCTGGTCGCTCCTCCGCCACCCTGAGGGACGAGGCAGCGCCTGACGCGGTTTGTGTGCTGGGCCCTCCTGGAGCCAGCGGAGGTCAGCGCCCGCCCCGCAGCCGGCTCCCTCTGCGACGGAACCCACGGGGGGGGACACAGCCCAGTCTCGCGAGGCGCACAGCGCGGTCGGCATCTTAGCGTTTTGCACAGCTGTTACGATTTCTTCCCCACACACCTCGCGACCCGACCTTTTTTCCTTTTAGATTAATACACATGTGCTTGTGTCGAAGGCGGATTTTTTAAGAGATGAAGGCGGTCAGGGGCTGCAAAGGTTTTACGTAAAGGTCACGTTGCTGGTCTCCTGTGTCAGCCGCGTAGCTTGCCGTTGCCAGGCTCTCTGGCGCAGCGGGGGAGGGGAGGACATTTTCTTGCTGAGAGGAAAAGTCTTTTGAACAGAGTAAATGTAATTAAAAATGCTGGAAAGTATTACACAGGAACCGTAACTGGCTCGTCACCAACCTTTGTGTTATTATTTTACATGTACGCAGGGTTCTGACTTTGTTAAATAAACTGTTCTTTATTTGTCGCCATGCTTCGGCCTGACTGTTACAAAGAGCAGCTCAGCCTGAGGGCTGTGGGCTCGCTGCACCTCCGAGGGGCCGGCCGGCTCCCGTCCGCACCGCACACGGTGGCGACACGCTCAGCCGCACGGCGCAGTACGGACGCGGTCACTCCTCAGTTCCAGGCAGTAAAAAAATGACGGCCTTCAGCACTGCCAGACTGTCCCAGTGGCACAAAGCAGTCCCGAGACCTGACAAGCAAAGCCCATTAAAGAGGAGTGACGAGCCGTGATCCCCTGAGATGGCCCATGCCACCACGTGACCAGCTGCCATCAGAACAGGCTGAATGTCTAACGTCCCCCTTCAGGTCAGGCATTTGAGCTGATACTTTAAAATATTCGTCGTAGCACTTTTTTGGAAGAAATGGCGTATAAAAAGAGCTTCGTGGACCCAGGACGTGAAGTAAATGAAAGGTAATGAAGTGAACAGCCGCGGTGAGCCAGGCTGCCCGCCAGTGCGGGCGCCAGCACCTGCCGCTGGCCAGGCTCCTCGGGGCCCCGCACCCCGCGCCAGTGCACAGGAGACGCGCGGGGCCCTTCGCTCATCCGCAGCCCCTCCCAGGCGGTGCAGGCAGGACGGGGCGCCTGCCCTTTGCCCCACGCGCCTGGTCTTCCGGTGGCTTTGGGACGCAGTGAAAAGGGTCGCAGAGAAGAGGCAGTGGCCGTTCCCGGGCAGCGCCTGACCAGCCCCTCGGCCCCTGGGGGGGAGGAGGGTGGGCCTCGCACCTGCATGACTCCCGCAGCTGCCCCTGACCTCCCTGTTCTTGGCCAAGGCCATAGTCACTGATTTTGAAGGTGGACGACATCTTCCTCCTTGTGGAGCCTCCAACAGACTCACTCACTTCCCCATGGGGCCCAAATCCCCAGGACGGCCCAGGCTCGTCCTGGAGGGCTTTCCCTTGGCCCAGGCACGCGATCGGGCAGAGGTCCTGTGTAGGGTCACAGGCTGCGGGCGGGGGAGGGTGCTGCTTACAGCCTGTGCCTATGTGGGCAGCCGCAGAGAGGGGCTGACCCCTGCTTCCCCTGTCCCCATTCGGAGATTCTCATGACCCCGCGGGGCCCGCACAGACGGGGTGACGTCCCCATCCCAGAAGCTCCTCCCACTGCCACACCGTGGAGGTTCCCTGCTCGCATCTGGACTGGGCGGGACTTCTCGGGCCCACGAGCTCACCTCACCCACCCTGTGCACCGTCCCCTGGTTGCCTGATGACGTCACAGTGATCAGTCTGGAAGGATGTGTCACCCCCGGGGTACCCCTCATTTAAGGGAACACGGTCCCACATATGCAGAGCAGTCGGCCAGCAGCTGAGGCGGAGCGTGGAGGTCGGCCCTGCCCTGGACGTGGTGGCACATGGCCCTGGCTGCTGGACTCTGAGTGGGCCCCGGGCCATGAGCCCTTCCTCCGCTGTCTGTTCATCATGGGTCACAATTCAGAGCAGCACCGAGGTGACCCCTTCATCCCCCGTAAGGTACCCCAAACCTGTGGCTGCCTTCTCGCCGTCTCCACGTGGTAGGGAGAGGCGGGGGGTGGCAGGGGAAAGCTAGCTCTTATAAGGGCATTAAATGCTCTCAAGACCTCAACTGGACCTAGCTACCTCCTTCCTCCCAAAGACCCATCTCCAAATACCACCACGTCGGGGATTGGGGCTTTGACGTGTGAACTCGGGGGAGGCAGACACACATTCAGTGGGACACACCCCGCGAGCACCCTTTTCACACCCTGACCTCCAGAACTGTAGTAAGTGTGGTGTTCTAAGCCTCCAGGACTGCGGTAATCTGCTACCGCAGCAATAGCGAACTGACACAGGCCGGTTAATTAAACATCAAGATGTTTGTTTTTTGAAGATACAGAAATAAGTGACTGTCCCTAACACTGATGTAGCTTCATGCTCGCCCAGCCCTTTAGGTCTGGGAAATAGGGGACCCAGCTCCAGCTCCGCCGTTGACGGGGTGGAGCCGCCCTCCCCACCAGGGCTGAGAGTGGGTGCAACAGGCAAGAGGGGTGCCCCAAACCTCAGTAACCGTGAGATTTTAACGCATTGTCTTACAAGTCAGGATGAATGTGAAAAACCCATGATGAACAAAATATTTTAAACAAAGGCAGGTCTGTGCCTGCCGTGAGACTGATACCCCCACCCCCGCCCCGCGCCGCGCGCGGCCTCGGGCTCGTCCCTCCCAGGCCGTGACGTTCACGGTGCCCGTCGAAGCCCAGCTGATGCATTGAAGCTGCAAAGCGGTGGTTTATCTTCAGCGACAGGGTGCACCAGCAGGCGGCGAGCGTTGCTCCCCTGAGCCAAAGGGACCGGGCACGCTTCGGGGACATCAGAGGGGCCTCCGAGTGGACTTACGTTGCCACTTAAAATGGAAGCTCGATCCAGGCTAGTGAGCCCCAGACGATTCCTTGCTTACTGCTCCCCGGGGCTCAGGTATTCCAGAGACACAAGCCGAAGCACGGGGCTCAGCAGTTTGCTCCCGGCCCGGACACCCCGTTAAGTGCCAACCATCACGACGGGTCGTGATGCCACAGGGAGAGGGAAGTCAGAGGTCACAGATCAGAGGTCACGCCCGCCCGCCCCTCGTATCATTCATTCACTCAGCAAATACCCCTCGTCCGCCTACTGTGTGTAAACTGCTCTGACCTGGGGGATACCGGGGGAGCTGGACAATCAGTAAACACGTGAGCGAACACTGACATTTTGGGGAGTGGGAGGGTTAGGGCACAAACGACGACGGAAGACATTGGCTAGCATGGCCCCTCCCCGCAGTGCACAGTGGGGTGCACAGCTGCACTTCCCAGGGCCACCCCGCGTCCAGCCCTCACAAGCCCGTTAGCTGTCCACATTCCTTGTTCGCTCTGCCATCTAGTGGCTGAAATGTCAGAACTACGGGCTATTAAAAAAAAATGTTCAGGAATTTTTGTAACTGCCTCTGATAGAAAACTTAGGTTGTTTCAGGGTACACAGCAGACACTGAGAGACACACACGTCCTGGACAGAGAATGCTCGGCAGAGTGCCTGCACTCAGCAGTCCTGTCGCGTAAACTTTCGAGGCTGGTGAGGGACTAGACCCCAGCGGTTCCCGCCACGAAACAAGCACTACTTATGTAACCTTATGGCGGCGGCAGTCACGTCGTCGCAAAGGCGAGCATGTAAACCCACGCCCGTGCACCTTCGCCTTCCCAAAGCCACACGTGCACCTTCGACGCACGCAGTGACACAGGTCAACTAAGTTTCAATTACAAATGAATTTCAAAAAGAAAGTTTTGCATAGAGAGGATAAAAACAGTCTGCCAGAAACGTGTGTAGGGAGCCTGGTCCTTCGAGTCATTTTTCTGAAATCTCTTAGGTGTAAAGCCAGCCAAACGATCGGGGACGGCCAGGTGTGTCACTCTCGTCTGTGTCTAGCTTATCACGCTTTGTCACACACAGGACCTCCGTCCCAGCTCAAGCCTCTACGTTTTCCCACGGCTGATGAGACAAAGCCCAGGTGTAGCTCTCTGGCAGAGAGCGGGTTGCGTAATTGCTTTTGTGACTCGGTGAGGGTCCCGGGTGGGTCCTCGCTCAGGAGTCGGCCTGGCTTTGAGAGCACAGCCATCTGCACCTGCATCCTCTGGAGTGTGACCTCAGAGCAGGAGGGGACGGGACTGGAATGGGAGGTGGAGCAGGTCAGAGGTTACCGAGTTGGCTGCTGCCACGCCAGGCGCCTGGCACTGGATTCCACGGGTCTTCCTGGGGGACAGTCCGGCCCTCGGCCCCACCCATCTGTCGAGTGCTGCAGTCATTCCCTGAGGGTTTCTGGGTTCCCAAGGGCGAGTGCTGAGCGGATCCCCAGGCATCCCACCCAGGGGTCAGGAAAACCCCAGGCGGACGCTGGGGGTGCCCTCGCTGTCCAGTGGGGCCAGGCACTGTGAAGTGGGGAGCTGCATCCGAGACACCGGGTGCAGCTAGCCGCAGAGAGTTCCTGGAAGGGCGTCTCGGGGCCTGAGGGGACGCCCCACGTGAAGGAGCAGAGCGCCCAGTTGCAGGCGTGGAGCAGACAGACACCTGCTGCCTGCGGGACACACCTACACCTGGGGAGGACGGACGGGCGTCCCCGGCGTCTTGCATCGGGCACCCTCCCTCATTCAGCACCAGGGTCAGCCCGGAGTGTTTTTAAAAAGTCACCCCCAAGGCCAGTGTCCTGGGGCCACTGTGACGAGTCACTACACACACTGTGGCTTCAACGCGGTGGGCGAGCTCGCCCCTCGCAGTCCCGGAGCAGGGGCAGGCGCCCTCCGCAGGCCGCCTCCCTCTGCCGGTCCCGCGCGGTCCTTCCTGCCTCCTCCGGAGCTGGGCTTGTGGCCAGGTCACTGCCGTCTCCGCCCCCGTCTCCCTGGGCCTCCTTCCGTGTGCCCCGGCGTGTCCTTCTCTGTCTCCCTGGGATTCGAGGTGATGGCCACGCAGGATGATCTCATCTCCGCCCTCGTCTCCATCCGTCTGCAAAGATCCTGTTTCTAGACGAGGTCACATTCGCAGGTGCTGGGGGCCAGCGATGGGACATGTCTTTAGGAGACAATTCAACCACGACACCGAGACTTTTTTACTGGATATTTTCCCTTAAAACAACCCTTCTCTGGTGGCACGGAGCGCTGGCTGGGGGGGCTCACGGGGGCTGTCACACCGCGGCTCTTCCCGTGCCAGCCGAGGGAGCCCGTCCCTTCTCCCTCTGGGCTCGTCCCCTGCGACAATGGGCGCCTGCCTCACAGCGTGGGCGTAGGGGTTGGATGGGGGGCACGTGCACAGGAGGGGTGCTGCTGTCAGCACACAGCTCATTTTAAAAGGAAACGACATCACTGCCTTGAAGCCCCCCTCACACACTGGCGACGACCCGTAATTGTCACATGAAACACCATGAACGCGGGCACACGCGGCCACCTGCCAAGGACAGTGGCCTCAAAAGGCATTGAACTCGCGTGGGAGGCTATTCCGGGGGTTAGTCACGTCTCCCCAGGTGGGCTTGCTTGTGCCAGGACACTATAGCCGGGGGAGGGCCCCCAGGTCCCCCAGCTTCCCCGGGCGGGGAGGTGGCCTTACGCTGAGGCCTCATGCCGAGCTGGCCCGTTGCAGCCTCTACCCACTGACACTCAGACCCCTTCAGCACAAGGCACAGTGTCATGGCCGGGAATCACAGCCAAGTCCTCGTCCCGTGACGCTTTCGCACAGCAAGGGCCACTGTGGATTCTGCCCCCGTGTCTGGTGCCTTACGTAATTCCTGCAGCAGAGACACGGATGAGTCTTGCTAGAGGACGCATTTCACAAGAGTGGAGACTGGGTCTCGGGGCCCAAACGGCCCGGCCGTGGACACGTGGCTCGCAGGAGGCAGTGGCGGGCCGGGGCTCAGGTGCCGACCGGCCAGCCACCTGTGCCCTGCAATCCAGCCGTCCCCCCTCCTTCCCCGCAGCTCCAGCTGTCACTCAGGTGTCAGCCCATGTGCTGCATCCTGATACTTCCAGACTTACATCCTCTGCCACATTCAGACTGACTCCCGAACGTCCTCGAAATTGAGATGTTTCCATTCAAATCAGATTCTTTGGGCCAGTCGCACCTCGGGGCCTGGAAAACGGGTTCAGCTAAAGCGAGAGATGATGGAAGCCGTCGCTCAGGCTTCAAGCGGAACCTCAGCCTTGCCCGGACCGTCCAATGGCTTCCCCTGGTTGGGGTTCTCAACCCTACAGAACCGTCCACGTGTGAGCGCTGGCCTGGACGCGTGTGTGCCAGGTGGGTGCACCAGGCGGGTGCACCAGGTGGATGTGCCAGGTGGGCTGTGACGGCTCGTACCACCCCCTTCCCACCTGGGGGCGAGCAGCCTGAGGTCGGAGTCGGCCGCACGCACGTCCTCACCCCCAGTGCCCGTACCTGTGTCAGGCACAAGTGATCACAGCCGTCGTTGCAGGCCTACTACGCGCCGGACGCTGGTCCAAGCTCTGCGGCGTGTTACCGCCCCACGCCCACGCCACCCCTGTGAGGCAGGCCTTCTCTTCAGATGGAGAAACCGAGGCACCGTGTCACCGCCGCCACTTCCCAGGTAGCATCTCCATGCAGGGCGCGCCCTCCCCATTTCTTCCCGTGTGGGGACAAGGGGAGACGGGTTCCAGCTGTCGCGAGTGCGAAGGGGCGGGGGAGCTCACGGGGTGTCTGTGGGGCGTCCGTTCGCGTCTGTCCGGTGGGGGGGCCTCTGGGTGATTCCGGACCAAAAACTGGCCCGGCAGTTCCCACCCCAGGAAGAGTCTCCCCAAAACCTGACGGTTCAGAGCACCCCATCTTACAGGATTTTTCCCACTCCCAAATCTTTGGTTAAATGACTCTGTTTCTAGGATTAGCTTGGGGACGAGTCTCTCTGAAAAGAGGGTGCAGAAGAGGCAAACCCCGAGTGGCCCAAACTGCGGAAATGCATCGCCTCAGAGCTCCGGAGGCTCCACACCCAAACCAGGCTGTCGGCAGGGTGGCCTCTGGCCCAGGCCTCTCCTCCTGGCCGGCAGACGGCCGTCCCCACCCCGCATCCCGACGTCGTCTGCCGTGTGTGTGGCGCCCGGTTACGACTGCCCCACAAACTACCACGGGGGGTGAAGGTGAAGGTGTCGGCAGGAGCTGGGTCCCTCTGGAGGCCTCATTTAATCTTCCAGCTTCTGGAAGCTGCCGGCGTTCCCTGGTGCCCAGCCCGCACCCCGGTTCCTGCTCCCGTGCGCCTTCCCTCCGACCCCCTGTAAGGACCCTGGAAATCGGATTTACCCCGTAATCCCGGATAACCCGGCAATCACCCTGCAGCGTCCCTTCTGCTACATCAAGTGACACGGTCTCGGGGATCGGGGATTCAGACGTCAAGGTCCGTGGGGACCCGTGTTCAGCTGACCCTGCTCACCCTCCACAGTGACCACACATGTCTCACATCACGCGGCCACAGGGCAGGTGCTTGTCCCCCCGGACGAGAACGCGAGAGGGACCGTGTGTGCTCGGCGAGCCCCGGGGTTTGAGGTCTGCTACAGTACGCAGGGACCTGTCGCGGCGCGAGGACCCCGAGGTGCCACTGTGCATGGCCTTCTCTAGGAAGGGGCCGGAGCTGCATGGCGGGGTACTGGGGACGACAGGTGAGGAACTCGTTGAAACTACAGGTAAACTCTGATGGTGGTCATGGAGGATTTGGGTCAAGTTTCACCCTCTCCCTGAAGGGCGATGGGGCTCAGCTGCGCTCCCGGGTCCACGTGAATCCAACTTGGCACATAGTTTTCTACAAATACCCGAAGTGTCTAAGTCCAGCCCCCACCCTCGGTCCAGGCCCGGCCCAGCGTCCTTGCAGGGAGCAAATGCCCACCCGAGCGAAGAAGGCCCATGTCCCTCCTGTAATAATCACACCTCATTCTGACATCCACTCCCTGAGATCCAGAACGTTCCGCCGCCCTCGCAGAGGAATTCGCAGGTCTGTTTGCTGACGGGTCACCTGGCAGGCCGCCTCTGCCGGGACGTGCGGCTGGGCCCCCGCCCCCTAATCCTTTCCCCCCCC
>NW_006434829.1:1872695-1878695 GCF_000325575.1 Pteropus alecto
CGTGCGCGGACGGGAAGCCGGCTGCCCGCAGACGCCAGGAGGCCCCGGAGAGACGGGGAGACGGAGAGACGCGCTCTGTCTCACAGGACTGTCGCTGGCCATGCTGCAGTCCCGGTGGGAACTTCCTGAGGAAAGAGGCGCCATGGGGCCATGACTGTGAGGGGTGCGTGTGCGCGCGTGTGCATACGTGTGCACAAATCAACTAAGTTGCAACCTTGGGGACATAACCTCCGGTGACTTATTCCCAGGATGACTAAACTCACGGAGGTTCTAACTGGAAGAGTCACTCCAAAGTCTCAGCTGCAGGTGGTCACATGGCCTCCGGAGACCCGACGAGCCTGTCATCGTCCTTGACCAAAGGAGAAGCACCCGGTCCCCCAAAATATGCCATCTTTTTGTCACCTCAGAGCAAACTGCTTTATAATAAAAGATAAAATTACTTCGCTGCCTGCAGACCCGAAGTGATTCACTTCCACCGCTCAGAAACTTTCTATGTCCCTAACATACGGAAAGCGGGCATCCGTGGCCCATAAGCCTCTGGAACGAGACATCGTGTATTTTCCATCCTACAATAAAGAGGCCCCGCTCTGCGGGGAGCGTGGACGATGCCGGCGGCGTCGGCGCAGTGAAGGGCGCGCCGTCCCACGGGACATGTGCTCCGCCTGGCAGAGGGCGGGCTCAGCGGCCAGGCGGGACGGGAGGACACAGGGACACAGACTGTGCCCGGAGGCCCGTGCGCTGTCCTCCTCGCTCGCCCGGCCCAGCCTGTCTCCTTCCGCCCCCAGCCCCCCGACGGCCTCCCGTTGCTTTCCCTGCGGTGTGTTGTAAGGAGATGGAGTGTTTTGAAAAATACTGGAACAGCGTAGGGGGTTCGTCTCCTGGGGCCACCACGACGAAGTGCCAGAGTGGAGTGGAGTGGACCGCAGACGCGCTCACGGTCCCAGAGGACAGACATCCGAACCAGGGGCGGCCGGGCTGGCTGGGCAGCGGGGCGTCTTTCCGATGGTAGACGTGTCACCGTCTGCACTCCCGTTGCCACATGGCCTCCCCCGAGCCTCCGTGTCCGATCTCCCCGTCGAAAGGACCTCGGTCACGGGGTTAGTGCTCACCCCCTCCGGGAGGGCCTCGTCCTCATGTGACGACATCCGCAAAGGCCCCGCTCCAAGCGAGGCCACGTCCTGAGCTTCCGGGGGGGCTGGAGATAAGTGGACACAGCGTCTAACCCAGGACACGCGGGGAGGGCTCCAGAGGTGACGCACGGGCCACATGCTCCCTCGGGGGATGGCCCTCGGGGACGGGCGAGCAGGTCTGGGAGGGGAGAAAACCTTTCTGTGAGGCCCCATCGGATTCCCCTTTAATCATCATGAGCCAGAACGGTGTCCCACGTCCCAGCCTGGACCAGGCTGGGGCGAGCGTGGCCCGACCACGGTCCGTGTCCTGACGCTGGGCGAGCCGTCACTCGTGCGGAGTCGGGGAGCGTGAGAAGTGGGAGTGACCGCGGAGGGGGAAGCGGCTGTCGGCCGCGGGGGGAACACGCACACGCTGCCGGGCCAGTCTCCGGGGCGACCGTGCGCGTCCGCGCTGCCAGGTGCACGGCAGAGGCCTCCGCGCTCCCCCGTCCCGTGTCCGTGCTCCGCGTGGCGTGACCTCGCTGCGCCCCATAACGAGGTGGAGAAAGCTTCAGGGTCGGTAGCCATTCAGCGTGGGCCGGCCCAGTCCCCAGCGAGGACGTCCTGTCTCTCTCAATTCTCCCATTCGGACATTTCATGTGGGCGGAATCATCCCAGAGATGGCTTTTCGGGAGTGGCTTCTTCCGCTCGGCATAGCGTCTTCAGATTTCTTCCAGACTGTAGCCTAGTGTTGTACGTTCGAGTGAATCGTATTATTCATCTATCTGCCTCTTTGCTGTCTGTCTGTCTTTCTCCAGGGAGACGTGAGATCCGGGACCTCAGCCGCCCCCGCTCCGGCCCCACGGGCATCTTCCCGGTTCCCAAACGCAGCGCCCAGCTTCCTGCCGCTCGGAGCCTGGCCCTGCCATCCGCTTCGTCTGGAAGCCGAGTGCCCAGGTGTGGCGGGGCTTACGCTACACCCCGAGCTCCAGGGCTGTCTCAAGGCCGCCCCGGACCGCAGAGCGGTCCCTCCTGTGCACGGCACCTGCGAGTCTTTACCGCACCTGTTCATTTCCTTCCTGGGCTATTTTTCCCACAATCCCATATCATCTCGTTGTTTGAGTTCGTGTTTGTTTTGTCTATTTCCTCCCCGAAGAATCGAGGTTCCGTCTGGACGGGGACCCCCGGGCCTTCGTCGGCCGCCGCGTTTCAGGGACGCAGACCGGGGTTTTCTCCACAGCGGGTTCTCAGGATTTGCCGAAGGACCAAACGAACAGATTTCATCCTCCGTCACGCCCGGGGTTCCTGTCACCCTCTGCTGAGTCCCTACTGCCACATCTAACGCAATGACCTTCTCTCTGCACGGCTGAGGGAATCCTCCAGAAGCCGCAGCACTCGGGGAGCCCCCACCGGTCACCCCCTCGTGCACGGGACAGCACGGATGCGCGCGAACCTCCATCTTGACCCCTCCCTTAACCTGGAATTTTTAAGTCAATAACATTTCACAGTCTGGTGATTTCTTTCCACCCAAACGTTTCGGTCGGTGGAAGATAAGTTGAAAACAAAGTCTCATAATCGGCTTCATTCTTTGAAACCTTTTCTAGTGTTTTCCCTACGAGGTTCGGGGTGTCTCAGCTCTTTCATGAAGCCCTCGGGGATCCGCGTCGGTGAACGAGCCCCGCACCTCAGAGACGGCCGAGAGTGGGACTTGGGCGTCGGGTCCGTGGTCCCCTTCTCTCTTCGTCGACGTGTTTGGCGTCTGGGAGCAGCTCACGAGCCTTTCCGAAGGGACCCAGGCTCAGGAAACCCCTTCCGCGCAGCGTCGCCCAGCTGGAGATCTGGCGATGCCCAGACCAGTTCAAAACACCAGCGTCTGGCCAGAGGTTCGACTACTTTGGACCGCGATACAGAACTGGGGGCAGGGAGGGGAGGCCTGTCTAACAGCCACGTGTCACCCGGCATCTGGCCCCTGTCCCTGAGCGACCGCTGTCCCCCGCGGCTGGTCGGGGGGAGGAGCGTTGCTCCCGTGGGCGAGCGTCCTCAGCGCCCGGGAAGTGGTCCCTCCAGGCAGGCACTTCCTCTGGGCACCTCGTCCTCGCCGTGCGACTGTCACTCCATCCAGGGTCCCCGTACCGTGCCCCTGCCCTCCATTTCATCCAGATCGCCTGCGAGCTCTGCCGCGCGCCGTGCCCAGACCACCCAGGTCTCCTGAGTGGCCTTCACGACCTCTGGGGCCACCTCGTGCGTGTCACCCCTCTGTCCCTTAGCGGGGGACTGCTCCATTCACACCCGAGTCCTTCCCGCCTTCCCAGTCCTGGGCGTAACTCCGTCCTGTCCCACCCGGTGAGCCGGCCGCAAGCGCAGGCTGTCGCTTCGTTCAGTCTTGAGCTCTACGATGTGATCACTAATACCCCCGGGGAAGCGTCGTGGTGCACGCGGGGCTCGCCTCCTCCACCCCACCCCTGACCTTGGCCCTTCCGCCTGGGCTGTTTTCCACAGGTCACGCCCTGTGCCACTGGCATCGGTACAGGAGCTGGTCTGATAGGAGCGGTTCCTGCATCGCCGGTCACAGCAGGTGAGGCCGACCGCGGGCACAGGCTGTCCCCTGGCACCTGCCAGGGCTCCTGGGCCTTTGGGAGCCAAGGGTAAACCGTAGCCCTTCCCGTGGCAGGTGCAGCCCAGGGCGCCTCGCTGGGCAAGTTGACGGCGCGTTCGTGCAGGTCGGTGTGATGTGCGTGTCCCCAGGTGGGCGCACGCCGACAAGCAGGGACCGGGCTGGACGTCGACCCCGCCCCCCGCACCACGGGGCCCCAAACGCAACTCGCGGTCGGCTCCAGCACGCGAGGTCGCCCTGGCACCCGTCAGGGCGGCAGACGTTTCCCCTAATGACGCGCGCAAATCAATAAGTGCACTTTGATCTCGACTACGGACGAAGAGGAAATCAGAGGCCAAAACCAATAAGGACATTACCCAGAGCACCGACGGAGGTGAACCCGGTCACTTTTATAAACTTTTTATAATACTCATGGGCTACTTTCAAAATTGGAAAGATTATTTAAAAGTCCTATTTATAATGGCATCCTCTCGAAATATGAACACAGCCATGAAAAAATTATGTGCACCATTTAAAAAAAAGCCACCGAAGGGTCTGCGAGATGAGTTCTTCATTTTTATTTCCGGGAAGAGGGGCTAGAGGGCTGTTTTCCTCATTTATTTCTTCGGCTTTTCTTCATTTTCCAGGTTTTGCGCAATAAGCCTGAATTGCTTTTTTCGGTCGGTTTCATTACATTTTTTTTTTTAACACAGGAAAATATATGAAAAGCTTGCATTAGTGTAATAACAGACCACAGTCGTTGGAGACACGAGCGTGGGTTTGAGTCCCAGCTCTGCCCCTCCCAGCCGTGACCTTGAGCAGGGGGCCCTGAGCCTGTTCCCCGTCTGTAACACCGGGGCGCGCACCTCCGTCAGACGGGGGCCAGTGAATAACCGGACAGTGTTCTCTGCGGACAGCAGTGCCCGAGGGAGGCAGAGCTCGACTGCCGTGAGGCTCACACCTGACGTAGCTCAGCTGGTCACAGTGGACCACTGACGTACTTGCCCGAGGCCAGCGGCAGGCGATTTCGGAGTTCAGGTCGGCATGGATTTTAAGCATCCAGCGTCACTCCCTTTCCTGTGTTTGGAGCTTTAATTGTGTAAAGAAATATACGAGCTCGCTCGGTAAGTGGCTAGATTGAGGGGCGGGCCTGGTTTAACACCAGAAAGGTCTGGAAGGCTGGTCTCGCTCACGGCATGCGTGGACCTCCTAGGGCTGTGAGTAAGAAAACAGTCACAATACACGAACCCCGACAGCCTCTCACAGGAACACTTGTGACCTGATGACGTCACAGGGATTACGTCACCTGGGGAATGTTCCAGAGACTCTCTCATAGAAACACATGTACCAGCACCTCTAGGAGAAGCCAGCGAGTTGGAGAGTGGGGTAGGGGGCAGTTGCCTGGGTCTGGGGACTTGGGGGACGATGGGAAGTGAGCCTGATGGGTATGGAGTTTCTTTGGGGGATGACGGAAATTTTCTAAACCCGATGTGATGATGGACATGCAACTCTGAGCCCACACCACACACCGATGAACGGTCCACGCTACGCGGCTCGGCGTTTATGGTGCGTGGATTACACCTCGGCAAGGCCATCACCCCGTCTCCTCCCCAAATATCTATCCTCTTTCCCACCAACCGAGAGCGACAACCGTGCCACTGAATCCTCAAACAGCAAACCCCAAGCAGTACCAGTGAGAGGAAGCCTCGTCCCGGATGACAGGTGCACGCGGGTCCCCCGGCGTCGAGGCGCCCGTCCCGTCTTTGACGTGGCCTCGTTCCTGCGGCGTTGTCTCTGATCGGCAGGCAGCGCTGGAAACACCCTGAAACACCGTTAGAAATGCGCTTTTTTGGCCTGTAAAAAACAACATAAACGGAGCCACTTAGCATCAGAGCCGGAGCTGCCACAGGGGACCGGGCTTGCGTGTCCTGCGCTTAAACCTGCGGCCGTTCAACCGGAGTAGCCCTGGACGGGGCGGGGGCGACGCCGCGTGCGGAGACAACAGGAAAGCAGATGTGACGCAGGAAAGCACGTGTGACACAGGAAAGCACGCGTGACGTGGGACGGACGCCTGCAGGACCGAAAACGCACAACGCGGTGGAGAGTCGGCTCCGCCGTGTGCACCTGCCGCGTGCACCTGCCCCGACGCCTCCCTTCCGTGGCCTTTGTCTCGTCATCGGAGCAGGTTTGGGCTCGGCCCGAATCGGCGCCTCCCCAGCACATAAACGCTTGCTGCCTCTGACATCAGCCTGTCATTTTTACATTAACGGGCCCCACCTCACCATGCTGTGCGTCACC
>NW_006434829.1:1878793-1881091 GCF_000325575.1 Pteropus alecto
AGCAGAGGTGACGCAGGAAAGCGCGTGTGACACAGGAAAGCACGCGTGACGTGGGACAGACGCCTGCAGGACCGAAAACGCACAACGCGGTGGAGAGTCGGCTCCGCCGTGTGCACCTGCCGCGTGCACCTGCCCCGACGCCTCCCTTCCGTGGCCTTTGTCTCGTCATCGGAGCAGGTTTGGGCTCGGCCCGAATCGGCGCCTCCCCAGCACATAAACGCTTGCTGCCTCTGACATCAGCCTGTCATTTTTACATTAACGGGCCCCACCTCACCATGCTGTGCGTCACCAGCCGTCCTGGCGACTCTGAGCGTGCTCGAGTGTGAGAACCACCGAGGTCCACGAATCGCAAGGTTTCGTTGTTAGGAACCACTCTGGATCCATCACGAAACCAAGAGGAAGAGAATCGAGCAGGTTGGCAGGCGCGCGCCCTCCCTCTCGCCGAGCGGACACTGTCTCAGAAAGCTGCGCGTCTGGAGGGGAGAGGAAACAGGAATTCGATGAAACAAGAAACACCCCACACAGTACGGACGTGTCAAGCCATGGAAAGCATTTTAATGACAACCGGCACCACAGGTATAAATAAATCAGTCCTTCTTTCCTTCTATGGCATGTGCTCGAAAGATCTTTTTTCAAAGGTCTGGCTAAGGTTACGAGGCGTCAAGGACCCTGTCTTAGAGACTGATTTTCGTAATTAAAAAAATAAACGCGAGAAGCATCCTCGAGATCCGAGAGCCGGCGTCTCACTCCATGAGCTGTGGCCGCAGAGGGTCGGGGCGGGCACCGCCGAGCGGCCCCCTTCCCGTGCCGTGGCCCTGCCCGTCATGACACTTTGCTTTGGACGAATGCGTTTCGCAGCGTGCTGCTGCCGTGCAGTCGGGCCGCCGAAAAACACGGTTGACTGACCATCGAACATAGACGTTCACCTTTTCCGTCTGTGCTGGTGCAGCCCGCCCAGCGGTCGGGAGGAAACTCATGGCTTTTATCTTTGTGTCTTGTTACCGGTGCGCGTGCGACAGAGCCGCCCCAGGACGCTGGTGCCGACTCCCTCTGGGAATACTGTCTCACCTGTGGCTTTGACCCAACCTTCCCCGATGCGTGAGCATCCCCACGACACCAGCGAAGCCGCGGCTGAGAGGTCAGGGGCCCTGCTGGGCTCGTGCTGCTGGCCGTGTCCTGTGCGAACAGCCTCTGACAATGTCCCCCGAAGTGGCTTTGTCCCTAGCGTGTTGTTGGTGTTGGTGGTGGTGGCGATGGGTCAAGGCAGCTCCCCCTGCCCCCCAACTCCCACCTCCAAAAGGCCGTGCCATTGTAAAAGCTCACCAAACATCGACAAAGCCGGAGGGATACAGGAAAGCCTCAGGCTTACTACTTAAAGAAGGAATGAACTGACATTGTGTCTAAAAGCTCGTCGAACGGACAGGAATATAATTCATGTTTAATTTCAGAAAAATATGCCATTTTATCCTTGGAAATAAACATTAAATAAAAATCAAATGGAAGTCTAGGATAGAAAAGAAAAAAAACATGAGAAAAAACGGAAAGACAGACAAGGAGGGAAAAAAGATGATGGAGCAAGGATTCAAAACCCTCAGGCGACCAAAATTCAGGCGTCTCCTGCCAGCCCCGCGGGGACAGTCCAAGGCTGTCCTCGGAAATGGGGACGTCGCATTCATATGGAAATGTCTCTTTGTGGGCCCTTTATGCTCTTTTATTAGAAATATAAACAGCTGATTATTTCTGTCACTTTTTATTTGTCTTTTTGCCTTTTTTAACAAATAATTTTTGGTAGCTTGTCTGCATTTCATCCTGACTCATAAAATAACCTTTGCGCCTCGGCCTGGCATGGCTCAACGCCTGTCGGCCTGGCTCCCAGTCTGTCCGCCCTCATCAGGCTGCTAAAAAACCACTGATTACAAAAAACGTCCCTTCCCGGCTTCAAAAATGCCACGTGGTCTCTGAGGGGCCCTGGAGCTCCCCTGTCCCACCCGCGGCCCCCCGAGCGCCCGCGCAGCCCCAGGATCTGCTCTGGGGCCGAGGCGATGGCCAGGGGCCTACACGCTGTCCTTGAACTTCTCCAGATAGTTTCTGAGTCCTCTGGGGGCGCCCGCGTCCAGGTCCCGGCACACCCACTTGATGTCCTCCTCCTGGCCGCCGAGGATGGAGTTCACGGTGGGGCGGCCGTCGTCGGCGGGGATGGTGGTGAAGGTGGTGAACTTCACCTTCTTCCTCCGAGAGGCGGGCGAGCACCCGGGCTCCCGCGTCTGGCCCCAGCCGGGCTGGTGCCCTTGGCCCTGC
>NW_006434829.1:1882202-1884442 GCF_000325575.1 Pteropus alecto
CCTGCAGGGAGAGAGGCAGGGAGCAGGCCGTGGGGCGGGGGCTCTACTCTCAGGACCCCCCCCCCAGGACAGAACCCGAGGAAACGGGGGGCCGGCCTCAGGATCCGGATGTGATGGCTGGTGAATCCGGGGGGAAAACATCCGGGTTTGCCGTCGCGATCAGAGAGTCGCCTTAATTTAAACAAGAACAGATCTCGACAAGCAGTGACGGCACGCGTGATCCTCAGCAGGGAAAAACCCACAAACCCCCGAGATCGGGTTCCGCTGGCTTCACGACCGAAGACGTCACTGAGCGGCAGCCAGGCTGTCACCTCCCATCCCCTCCCGCTGGCTCTGACACTGCTGTAGACCCTTCCGACAACACCGAGTTCAGTGTGCGATGTCGTCGGTCACCCAGGGGACTCTCTCCATCTCGGGATCCTCCATCGTGCCTGCGGTCTCTTTGCCGCAGAGGGTGATCTCTTCACATGTTGCAGAAATCGAGACGTGGCCATCTCTGCCGTGCGATCGCCCCACAGCTAAGCGCTTCCTGGGGACCAGCCACTATTCTAAGTGTTCTTCACGTGTCAGCTCATGTGATATTCACAAGGGACAAGGTAGATACTATCGGTACCGATGTCCCATTCTGCAGGTGAGTGACCCGGATGCTGGCGAGGGTAAGCGGCTTCCCCAAGGTCGCATGGCTAAGCGGTGGGGCTGGGGCTCGGGCCTGGGCAGGCTGTCTCCAGTCCCAATCGTCATGGCCAGTCCGTCTCCTGGCTGCCTTTGACTCCGAGGTCACTGCCCAGGCCAGAGACGGAAGGAAACAATTTTGATGAATAAACAGCACGCAGTTGTCCACAGCTGCCTGGATCCTGGCTGGATCCTGGCTGGACGCTGGCTGCAGGTGGGCCGGCCTGTTAACTCTGCGCAGGCTGGAGCGTGGCTGACGTTCACCTTTCAGTGCACAGAGACCTCTTTGCAAATGGGGAGGCGGGAAAACGACGAGGCCCGGAGCGGGAGGGTGGGCAGTGGCCACGACTCAGCGCCAGGACAGTCCCGTGGGGCAGGCTGCTGGACGCGACGGAGGCGAAGCAAGGAGCAGAGTTGGGAGGGGCGTGGGCAGTGTTGGGGAGCGCGGACGGAGCCCCAGGCGTCTGTTATCGGTGATGAAGTCAGTGTCCCCTCTTCCCCCAGCTTCTGGACCCGAAGGCAAAGGGCAGAGGATTTGGAGTGAGAGTTTGGATCCAGTACTTTCCTGGAACATTTTTCTTAAACCAATCCTGGGCCTCAGTTTCTCCGACCGAGAGTCGTGGGACTGTGAATACGTAGGGTGACGGTCTGAGACGGACGTGTACTTGGCCTGTCCCGTTTCCTCCACCCCCCCGCCACCGCCAGGGCCCAGGACACCCACTTTCCTCTGGGGAACCCCGTCCCTCCCATTCGGAGTCTGTGCGTGGGTGGGGGACACCCCGCCCCTCCAGTTCCAGAGGGGCGGGGTGTCCCCCAACTCCACCACCCTGTTCACGGCGCCTGGCTCCAGAAGGACATGTGACCAATGGGACATGATGCCTAGGCTTTTGCTGGACCCACAGAGAAGCTTGTCTCTCCGGGGGCAGGCGAGTTGGGATGCAAGCCTGGAGTGGCCATGGCCACCTTGCAGCCACTCGGGGGCAGTCTGCTGGAACGCGAGGCCAGCACGGGGGCGAGCAGAGTTAAGAGGTGGCGAGAGACAGAGATACAGTCTCAGGAGCCTGTTCCAACAGCAGAGGAGACTGGCTGAGTAGCGACAAATACGTGAGTGGAAATTAATTACCCGACGGGCAGTCCGAACAGCAGGTTCGCCGTGTTTGAGGTGACAGGGCCAAGAAACGTACCCAAAAGGTAATCGCGGGAATAAAAAGAGATGAAAAATGTAAAGCAGAGGTTGAAAGAAGCGAGGGAGGGGATGGGGTCGGCCAAGGCCTTCTGCGGGCCCCCCCAGAAACAAAGACGACGGCGTGGGGGGCGGGGCGGCTCGGGAGAGGTCCACGCGCTGGACGCCGTCCAGGAGCGAGGGAAAGCGCCGATGATAAAAACGAAGGTTCCCGATGCCTGCGTTTGAGCTTCCGGACCTCGCTTTACCCAAAGATACAGACGGCTGGACTTGACCTGGTCAATTCCGGAGTCTGTGAGGCCACTTGAGTTCGGTCTCCAGGGCTTGTCGCTGAGAGCCCAGCGTAACAGGCGCTGCCAGCAGGGAGAGCAGCAGGTGGGAATCC
>NW_006434829.1:1884570-1928399 GCF_000325575.1 Pteropus alecto
GTAACACCCTCCCGAGCCTGCGGAGAGGAGCTGGTCTCTCTCCATCCATCAGCCAGCTTCCTTGCGCCTCAAGTAAAATAACCTTCCAGCCCTCTCCCTGCTGGCGGCCAGCTTCCCCAGCAGGCAGGGTGCCGGGACCCCCCAGCAGTGGCCGAGCCAGGAACACGCTGCGTTGGTGGCCCTCATCGTCCCGTCCTTGCTTCGTCAGGCCCCGCTCGTTCCCTCACCATGCGTAATCGAATGCATTAACGCGGTTTCCTTTTTTTTTTACGTTCCTGTCCCAGCTTTCTTTAGAATAAATGGGATGGGAGCCCACCTCATGCTCAGCGCCCAGGAGCCATTCAGATTTTGCATTTCAAAGTCGGAGCTAACGACAGCAAGGTGCCTGCCTTCCTCGCCCCCTGGCTGAGATAAAAGACTGTTAGCACAGCCCGCTCCTTCATCTTGGCTGACTTTTCATCTTAAATTAATTTTTCTTCACCAACTCGAGAGAGACGGAGAAAGCCCTTAACATAAAGCGAGCCCCCCGAACGGCAGATAATCTGAATGAAGCCTGCGGAACGCCGTGGGCTCCCCGAGACGCGTCTGCGTCCGCCCTGCGGAGTGACTGACACTGAGTCCCCCGTGAGCGAATCTGCACGAGGCCGGGACGCAGCGTTTTCTCCGGAGAAGCCAATGCGTCTCCCCAAAGAGGGGGCGTTCTGAGCGACCGGACATCACACAGGCCCAGGAATGGCCGCGCGCTCCACCCTGTCCAGGGTCCCGTCTGCCGTCGGTGAAGTCCACCCACACACTCGTCTGCGTCGCTGCGGGGCCTCCAGTGCCAGCCCCGAGGAAGACAGACGGGCTACACCAGATGGCGGTTGGCGGCCTTGCCCCAGGCGGCCCCCCATTAGCTACTCATCTCAGCAAGTAGCTTTCTGCTTCCTGCTCCGTCTCCCCCACTGTCCGCTGCTCTTCATAAACTGGGAAACGCCTGCCATTTGGGCTGGATGTAGATGTGACTATGACCCAGGTCCCGCCTCTCAGCGCTCTGGGACTCAGCGACTGCACAGGTTCTAGAATGGGCCGCCTACTCCCTGGCACCGGGGATCTGAGACGTTTGCCGCCGAGCTATGCTGTATGGCACAGCTGACCCTAGGACAAGGGGACCTGCCTGGGGGAGCCTGACGCTGTCGCACGGGCCTCTGAAAGCAGGAGGACTTCTCTGGCTGTGGCAGGGGGCAGTCAGAGGGTTAAGGCATCGGAAGGGCTGCCCACGCCGGTTCTGAAGATGACGGGGCTGTGGCAAGTGACAGGGAACGCGGTGGCCTCAGGACGCTGAGAGGGGGTGCTGGCCAGCGGCTGGCACAGGAGCAGACATGGCAGGCGTGTGACCAGAAGGAGACGATTCCGCCGATGAAACGCGGGTGTGGAGCGTCCGCGAAAGGGCCCGGCCGGCCGACTCCACCGTGAGTGCGGAGCCCGGCGGAGTCCCCGGGCCGCCGACCTGCAGAACCGGGAGCTCGCAGGTGGCTGCTCTTTCAAGCTGCTAGGTTTGTGACGCAGCAGGACAGCGCGGACACAGCATGTGCGCTGGGCACGTCGTCAGCCTGCGTTGCCTCAGACCCCACTGCTCGGACGAGGTGGCCCGTGTTGCCCCAAATCTGCGTGGCTAAGATGACACCTTTGCCTGTGCTGCCTCGGCCCCGGTCTGGAGCGTGGGCCTGCGCCCCCCCCTCCGCCTGCCTCCCCCCTGCTGCATCCAGCACAGCGACCACCCCGCCCCTCCCCGCCCCGCAGCTGGGCTCCCACCTGCTTGGGCGTCCGTAGCAGGTCCTGCGCCGTGGCTACAGCTGTGACGGCCTTGCTGTTCTCCACGCCGGGGTGGAGGGTGACAGACAGCCCGGCCACCAGCTGGATGGCCAAGTCTGTCACCGACACTTTGTCATCTAACACGGTTACTGTCTTCTCTGCCAGGATGGAGTCAGACAGTGGGGACAGTACCTGTGGGATCAGCAGGACACAAGGCAAATCCGTCACCCCTGTTTGCGTGGGCGGAAGCTTCCCCGGCCTTCCTCCCTTCCCCCCAAAGACGTGGGAGCTGCAGACTACAGGGTGACGGACTCATGTGCCGCCTCCACCACGCACGCCGGCCCGGACGGCGCCTTCGCGAGAATCGCACGAAGCCCTTGGTTCTCTCGGAAAAGTGAAATCGACACTTAAGTCCATTCTGCTCGTAACAGGGAACGACCCTTCCACTGAGATGAGGCGCCCCGCACCCCGCACCCCGCACGAGCCGGTTAGCCGTACGCATGACGCTGCTGGCCGGAGCCAGGAAACAGGCCTGGCGCAGCCGGGACCGCCTTCCACGTGGACCGTGGAATTAACCGGGAGGACGGGATTACAAACGGCCCACGCTCCGTCCACACCCAGACCAGCGGACCCTCTGCTCAGCTCATCGGCCCGGTGTGGGACCCGCGATACCCAGGTGAAGCGATCGAAACGCACCGGGCATTTCCACACATGGCGGTCACGCGGGATCCGGAACGACATTCCGGAAGGGGGGGTCAGAAGGGTGAGGACTGAGGGCTTGAGGCAAAGGCCCTCCGTGCCTCCGTTATCTGCCCCAAACCCCATCGTCCTGTGCTTTTCCTCGAGCAGAAGAGACAGTAGGGTCCTGAAGAGTTTGTCGAGTGAATAAATGGCAGGATGACGAGAGGACGTGGTAAGGGATGCGTCTTCCCTCGGCCACGGGAGGAGCGGGGCCCGGGGCGGGGGGACGTTGACATCTAAGAGCGTGAGGGAGAGTGGGTCCTGGGTGGGGAGGTGCAGAGGCAGGATGGGGAGAGCCGGGGGGCGGTGGGAATGGGGGACGCAGCGGTCGAGAGAGGAGCTGTATGGACGCCTTCTGCATTCTGCTTGGAAGGACATTCGGACTCAAACGCTGGTCCGGGCTCACCTTCCGGTGTCCCCAGGATGCTATCGTGGGGACAAGGAGTCGGCCACCATGACCCGCCCATCTCGCAAGCCTCCCCCAGTTCCCGCCAAGCCCGGGAACCCCCACGCTCCGCTCCCTACCTGGACGGTGGTCATGCCAACCTCCCGCCCGACCAGGACCCTGCTGTCCTGGAGCGTGGCGACGTGCGGCTTCTCCAGCTTCAGGAAGTCGGCCACCAGGTGGGTGACGTCCACCTGCCAGTCGGGACTGAGCAGGTGGCTCGGCTGTCCCCAGGGGCCGGCGCCCTCGGCCACGAACTGGGTGAGCACGCGCACGGCGGCGTGCTGGTACTGCAGGGCGCAGCCGCGTCCCCGCCGCTCCTCATCGTCCTCGTCTTCGCTGTCCCGCGTGGGCCTGCGGGCAGGGAGTGGACGCGGTCAGGCCCAGGGCAGGTGACCGCAGAGGCTCTCGCGTCACCTGCCACCTCAACCTCCGAGACACAGCGCTCCAGGCAGGAGCCACAGGAGCACGAGCTTTCGACGTCTCCCTGAAGACACTTATTGACACGTAGAGACTTAGAGCTCACACTGACTCAGCCTACCCTGTCCCTAACAGCAGCACGTGGCCATTTACAATCTAAATGAATAAAAATGAAATACGTTAAGACATTAAGTTTCTCGGTCACACACTGGATTCCGAATGTTCCATGTGGCTGTCGTATTGGACGCCACGGTTCTAGAATATTCCACCACCGTAGAAAGTTCTATCGGGCAGTTCCTTTGTATTAATGTGCCATTAAAAGCTCCACACGAATGAGCTTGTTTCCATCCTATAACACTATGAGGCAAAACTGTCATTATTCCATGTTCCAGGCAAGGAAACCTAGGCTCCGACGGGGCGTGGCTTCCCCACGCTCACAGAGCTGGCAAGCGGCAGAGCTTGGACTCGAACTCGGCAAGGCTCCGTTGTACCCTGCTTAGGAACATGGGACAAACCCGATCTCCCGGCCACTCGTGACCACCGAGCGGTCTGAAGTACTGGCTGGGCTCACGGCGGCCCTCTCTGAGTGAGGACGAGCTCCTCCGTGTAGAACTGGGTCCGACACCCCACAGTCCCAGTTCTTCTCCTTGAGATCTAGCTTGGCCCTTAAGAGGAAGACCCTGGCGCCTGGCAGACTGTCCGGAAAACGGCGCAGGTGGCTTAGGACGGAGGACTCCAGGCAGGAGGTCAGGGACTCGGCGACAGCTCCTACGTGGCTTTCGAGGGGCTGCGGAGCTGGGCGAATAAGACCCCAAACTCCTACACGTGACAGTCTAGAGTCACGAAAAATAAGTCAGAGTTATTTTTTGTTTGTTTAAGAGTAAACGGTAACCCATGTCCCAGGATAAATGCAATTAAACTTTATGATTTGCTGTGCACAGAGCTTTTCAAACTTACAGCTATGCATAAAGCATGGGGAAAAGAATCACTGTTTCGCTTATAGAAAATAAACCAGAAGTCAAATCCCCTGGGGGCTCAGGGGTGAGAAAAATGGAAAGCTCCCGCCACTCCCCTCTGGGGGAGTCACGTTCAGGGGACAGTCGGCTGGAACCCCGAGCGCGGGATGCGAGCGGCCTGGGTCTGACGCTGCCTCAACCGTGAGCAGCTTCCTGCCTGGCTGGGCCGTCCCGGCCTCGCTGTCCTGCTAGGGTGTAGGAAATGCAGCTGCTGTGATAACAGCAGCACCTACTATGTGCCGGTCTCTGCACGTTCCTTTCGAGTGATGACGGATATACGAAACCTTTGTTAGCATGCTCTGGTGCCTCTCCCAGCGGGCTCACCTCTTACTGGCCACGATGGGGACCCTCCAGCCTTTGATCTGGCTCAGTTCTGTGTCAGAGACCTCTATCTGCAGAGGCAGCCGGGGCACCCACACAGTGACGTGCAGGGGGGCGCTCAGGTACTGGTACGTGAAGTTCACCACCGCATCCACCTTGCCTTTCATCTCCTTGCCATTGACAAAGATGTAGTCACAGTGGTCAGACACCTGCAGCGACAGAGATGGGACGGAGGACAAGGTCATGGGGATGCAGAGACCTCCCTTCCTGCACTTGGTTTTTTCTCTTGCGAAGCACACGTGTTTAATTTAGGCTCCTCCCAATGCAGAGCCTGAGACAAGGGTTCGGTGCAATTGGTTTACTTGGGAGGGGAGCCTGGAGAGCCAGGGCCAGGGAGCAGGATGAGGGAGGCAGAGAAAGAGGAAAAGCCAATGGAAAGGTGCATTTTCGCATTTGCTGCTGTGGCTATTGGGCTGTCTCCTCAAGGATTCATGAAAAAACTACACAGCCATCCATGGGGGGAGAGCTGCCCTGTGGGTTAACTCCCCTGCACCTCCAGGCTGAGACACAGACCCCAGGCATCTGAGAAGGCCCTGGGATGGAAAGCAGAAAGCAGCTCGAGGTGGGAATCGGTACAATCACAAAGTGAACTTGAAGCCGCACAGGACTGCGCCTGGGATTGAATGACATGGGCACATTCCCCAGGCTTATGTCCACATCTGACCCCATCCAGCCTCCCAGGGTCCGAAGGGCTGTCCTGCCTTCCTTGCCATCAGGGCCCCACTGTTCCTCCCCTCTCTCCTCCAAGCACACGGCCCCGATGGTTCCGCAGGACGCCCAGGCCTTCACTCATGTAGTTCCCTCTGCCTGGGAGCACCTTATCTGGCTAGCCTGGCCGGGCACCTCCCCTGACATCTGGAATTATTTGCATAATTGTGTTATAGTTGTTCATCCGTGGAGGGCGGCATCGAATTAGTGCCAGCGGCCTATGCTCCCTTCCTCTGTATTCTTCCCCTCCCTTTCCCCGTTTCTAGCGGAACTTTGCAGGCAGAGCACAAAGCAAAACAAACATACAGAGAAGGAAAATAAAAAGTCTGCGAGCATTCAGAGTTTGTGTTCCAAAGACTCAGCCCTTAAGGACATAATCCAATTATAGCTCCAAGGACATCCCCACGTGGCAGAACAGCAGAGGGACGACACCAGGGTTCCGTGCAGTGGGCAACGTGGACGGGGTGGGACTGTATCAGAGGTCGCCCTGTGGACTCTGACTGAAAACGGTGCCCCCAGGAACTACGCACGGAAGCCCCGAAGACTAGAAGCCCTTCCTCTCGACCTTGGCAATAGTTCGGTCTCCTGGAAATTAGACTGAGGTTATGCTCTGCCCGCTTCAAGTCAAGCGGGGTCGTAGAGAAACAGCGCGATCTGTCTTGCGTGCTAAGCTCACGGGCTGTGATTTACACGGGCCCCATGCGCTCACATCTGCCGCTGAACTGTGAAATCCTGGAGGGCGAGAAGTGCATCTGGTTCATCTTCGATCTCTTCCTTCCTCACACCAGCTGCTCATGAAGCCGGAGCTCAGCAAAGCGGATACTGAATGGATGGACGGATGGACGGATGGACGGACGGATGGAAGGACAGACGGATGGATGGACAGATGGATGGATGGATGGATGGATGGACGGACGGATGGGTGGACGGACGGATGGACGGATGGACGGATGGACGGATCGATGGATGGATGGTTAGATGAATAAATGGATGAATAGCTGGACGGATGGACAGATGGATGGATGAGTGGATGGAGGGATGGAGGGATGGATGGATGGATGGATGGATGGATGGATGGACGGATGGACGGACGGATGGATGGATGGATGATGGACAGCTGGACGGATGGTAGCCTTTCTTCATGGGGATTCCTTCTTCAAGACAACCAAACAAGAATCTTGGGGTGAGGGGCGATGAGGTGAGAGCCTGAGCTAAGATGGAGCTGAGAGCAGTGGAAACACAAGTTAATTTGAAAACTAGAAAGCACTCGAGCAGCGTCTCAGCCTTTCTGGGGTCGCTGACTCCTTAGAGCATATACGTAAAGCTAGTTCTTACGGTAGAAAAGCAGGCACACGAAGGCTTATGTAACGTTTCAGAGGTCGAGAAGGCCCTCGGGGACTCTTCACAGAGCGCTTTCCACACCGAGAACAAGCTGCCAGCTCGCTGACCTGCCTCCCGTCCGAACGTCCTGTCTGTGGATCCGATAAAATAACATCCGATGGGAGCAACGAACTCCTCTGATCACCCTCTCGGGCGCCGGCTTCCGGAAACGATGGATGGCCGCTTGGGCCCGATTTTCAGCCTCAGCTCGCACCCCTGTTCGGAGGCGCACTGGGAGGGCCGGGCTGGATGGGACAGCGGCAGGGAGCGGCGGGGAGGGGAACACATGGGCGGGGCTTCTCGCTCACGGTCAGGAGCGGTTTAGGATGTTTACATGCTGGTTAGGGGTGGAAGCCAATCGGAGCCGCCGACCCAGCCTTCTCATTAGCATGGAAACGTGGTCCTCGTCTGCGCAGGCGAGAGCCTAACAGGGAGGCGTGCGCTGTATCAGTAATCACTTCTTTAATCAATGTTGTCATTTACAGGCCATTGACTTCCCTCATTTATTACCTTTCTGAGCTCTGGCGAGGGGGAACCTGGCCGCTCCAGAACCTATAAATAATTCAGAGGAACGCCAAGGGTGTGGAGTCGCAGCACAGGACGGGGCCGTGGTCGCCGCTGTGCCCGAAGCTGCCGCAGGCCCCGGGAAGTCTCAGGAAGCATCCTCATCTCCTGAGTGGCTGAAGCAGAAACTACGGTGTCACGGGACGAGCTGGCTCGTCTGCACAGAGGGAGGCCCGAAGCCCTTCCGGTGGCCCAGCTTGATTTCTGGACGTCTTTCTCCCCTTCCGTCGTGGGCGGGGCGCCCACTGAGATAACCGGCCCCGACTCTGCTCACTCGGAGAGTTAAGCCACGCGGGCTGAACGCGCGGTGACCACTGACCTCGCCAGTCTGCTCCGAAGAACCTGCAGGGCTGGGGCGGGTCATGGATTCTGGTTGAGCGGCATGCTGGGCATCAGATGACATCTTCTGTGGTCACTCGGGCCTTGGGCACTTCCCGGGGACGTCCAACCTGCCTTCCGGAGGAGACTCTGAGGAATCACCTTCCACGGGGAAAGCAAAGGCATCTGCTGGTCACCACAGGCTCTCACAGCTGAGTGCACTTCAGGGAGGGCCGGTCAGTGTGGCCTCCTGGGCCATCCCTAGAATCTCTGACAACGCAGATCTCAGTGCGGCCGCCACGTTTGCATCTCTAACAGGGCCCCAGGTGAGGCTGATGCCCCACAGCTGGAACTCGCCCCTCGAAACACTGCATTTGCCCCTCTGTGTTCTGTTTCCACGGCGTCGTATACATCCTGTGTCTGTAACAGGCGGCCAGACTAGGGTGGGGGACTGTGCAGCAGACATTCATTTCCCGCAGCTCCGGAGGCCAGAAGTCCCAGAAGAAGGTGCCAGCACATCCGGTGTCTGGTGAGGACCTGCTTCCCGGTCCACGGATGACACCTTCTGCTGTGCCCTGACGTCCCAGGAGGGGAGGGAGCTCTGGGGTCCCTTTCACAAGGGCACGAATCCCAATCGTGAGGGCTCCACCCTCCCGACCCCAGCAGCTCTCCAAAGCCTCATTTCCTATCCCCATGACCTTAGGGGTTAGGATCTCGACAGAGGAGTCTGGGGCGGGGTGCACAAACACCCCATCCATAACAGATGCCTTTCCTCCTTGTGGCCTTTCATTATGATGCTTTAAACCCCACCTCTGTGCTGCGGACTCCCCTGTGCCCCCCGCAGGCACCCCGCTCATTCGGCACCTCCACTCGGCATCACACACTTACATGGTCGGAATTCGAAGCCCTGCTCTAGCGGTTTTCTGCTTGTTTTGTTTTTCCACTTAGGAGAGTGGACGCTGGAAGTAGAAATTAATTCAGAGACAGAGGAATCAGATTTACATTTCTTCTATCCCAGCTGTGACCCTAAAACAGCGGTTCCCAATCTTTGTGGCACCAGGGACCGGGGTTCCTATGGGCATCTAAGGCCCGAGGATCCAGGCGGAGCCGCGGCCCGGACGCAGGTGCTGGGAGCGGCTGCAGATGCAGATGACGCTTCGCTCACTCGCCCACCCACCGCTCACCTCCTGCTGTGCGGCCCGTTCCTAACAGGACGGCACCGGTACCTGTCTGTGGCCTGGGGGGCTGGGGACCCTGCCCTAGGACACCGGATGCTCTGAGGCGATGATGCGCAGGTGGCTTTCTGCGGCCTCCCACCCGCAGTTCCTTCTGGAGTTTCCTCAAATGTAAACTTCTGACACTTTTTCTCTGCCATTTCCATTTATAGTCGTGACTCCCCGAAACCTCCCCACCCCCTCCTCGCGTGCTCCCTATTGCTCGCTCCGTCTCCCGCGCCATCCATTTAGCCGTTTGTTTCCGCCATTCCTTGTCCCCTCTCCTGAGAACACACCCTCTAGCGCGACAAGGATTTTGTCCGTCTGTTCAGGGTCGTGTCCCTAGCACCTGAAACCTGGCACATAGTAGGTCCACGGGAAACGGACGCTGAAAAATGAATGAAGGAATGAATGGATGAATGAATGAATCAGAGCTTGCAAATGAGCGGCCCTGAGGTCACACTTGGCCCGCACGCGTTTTTAAAATATCTCCTCAGTTACCAGCCTTGAAAAACGAGGACACACAGTTTTGCTCCCGGCCCGAACCCTAAAAGCCTTGCAGGTCCGTCCTGGTGTCTCGCGGGCCTCACAGACCAGGCGGAGGGTTTGGGGGCACGCTGGGCAGGGCAGGGCCGGCAGCTGGCCTTGGAGGTATGGAAAGCCAGCCCCTAAGGTGTCCGCCCCCTCGCAGGCCGCGGGCCCTGTCTGCTCTCTCCCCCGCTTCCCGACTCTCTCCGCCCGGCACAGCTAAGCGCCGGCGTCTACTTATTTATTTTGTTTCCAGTCTCTTAGTCTCTATTTGTGGGCGCTGTCCCCGGCGGGCAGTGCGCACAGGGGAAACCCTGCCCCGGCCGTCAGTGGCCGGCCTGCGTTCCTCCAGGGATGGGGCTGCAAGATCTCCCGGGAGCACCCCTGGGAGACGGCTCGGCCGATCCCTCCTCCGAGCAGACGACTGGCAGACAACCGCGGGGCCCCAGGGAGAACGAAATGGCCAGAGATGGTCTCACTACCTGCGGGGCAGCGTGTTGCCACGGCAACCACCGTGTGGGGCGGGCGGGGAGAAGATGTGCAGGTGTCGGCCTCTCAGGTGTCACACTTCCCGCCGCTGGGGACACTCATCGCCCGCCATCCACCCGGCCAGCGCACGCACGCGCGCGCGTCCACGCACGCGGAGGGGGACTTCCCTGGAGGCCCAACGTCCACTCGTTTTCTGTAACGGTTTAAAAGTATTCCCGGGATCCCTCCCCAGACGCGCGTGCTAAGCCCATGCGCTGCCGTCGGCCTTGACCTCCGCCCCGCAGGGGCCGGACCCACAGCTCATCGCACCGCCCCGGCCCCTGGCACGGGCCAGGAAGGTCCCACGGCTCAGCCCGGCCCGGCGACAGGAGGTCCCGGGGTCTTTGACTGGGCGGAGGGAGCATCTCGTCTCTGCGGGACTCAAACCTGGGAAGCTGGGGACTGGAGCCTCCAGGAGCCGCCACGTGAGAGGGAGAAAGAACAGCGGATCCGGGCGAGCAGCCCCCCCGCGCCTGCGGCCGCCCGGCCCGGCCCCTCACGCCACAGCGTCACCCCGCTCAGCCCGCCCCAGAGGCGCGCCCTCCACGGCCGCACCACCCCGGGAAAGACAAAGGGGTGGCTGCAGGGTGGGCGCCGGGGCGGCCTGGGACCAAATCCTCGCGGTGAGAGCGAAGTCGGGCAGACGTCTGGTATCTGGCGGGAGCCCTGTTCCCGGGCCCAGCTCTCCCCCGAGGCGGAGCAGATGGCTCCTCGGCTGGCGCCAGAGCAATGTGACTCGCGAACAAATGGTGTCATCTGACATGAAGGCTTTTCTCGGAGCAGTGTCCTCTGCGGCTTCGGAGAGGGGTCAGAACCACCTGCCCAGTCCCCGCCGGTCCCGGGCACCTAGCCCACCTGCCAGCCTCTCTCAGGGTCGAAGGCATGCACAGGTCTCACCAGGCGAAGGTTCCGGTTCCTACGGGACTTCCTGTGGCGCTCCAGTGTCCTACATGTGTGTCGTCCAATACGGTAGCCACGAGTGTGAACATCAGTGGCCACGCGCGGTAGGTGGCGGCCATGCTGGGCGGCACAGCGTCAGGCGGATCCGCACGTCTATCTGTGAGGGGAGCGGCAGCTTTCAAGTTCGTCCGAGCACCAGGAGCCTGAGACCTGCGGGCCGGTGACCGGGCAGACTGGGCTCGAACTCTGGCTCTGCCATTTATCGGCTGTGTGTCCTGGGGCAAGTCACTCAACCTCTCTGGACCTTGGCTTCCTGATTCGTAAAATGAACTTTGAATAGTATCCACCTCAGACTCGCCCAAGTGATCTCTTTAAAACCCAAATCAGAGTATCTGGCAGCGTCCCAGAATAAAATGATATTCCGACCCGTGGCTCCAAGGCTGCGGACAGCCATGGCCGGCTGCATGTGCTGACCTCGGCCTGGCCGACACTTGGGGCCGGGAACGCCCTTGTTATCAGGCACCCTGGGCGTCTAGGCTGGTTAGCAGCCCCCCGGGACCCCACCCACTAGGTGCCAGCAGCCCCTCTCCCCTGAGCTGGGGCAACCAGAAGCGTCTCCAAACACGGCCAAGCGTCCCCCGGGGCAGCGAGACAGGCTGCGTGAATGCCTCGCGCTTCGTGCTTTGCAGGTATAACTGTGGGGAACCAGCAACCACCCCACGACGCCCGCCGAACACGTGTGCCCCCACTTCCCGGATGAACGCGTGAGGCGAGAGGGAGACAGGGGCTGCGTGCGGTGGGCGAGCTCTCAGGCACGCACCGGAGCCGCGCGGGGGACCCGGTGCTGGAAGGGGAGCTCGGGCGAGGGTCTTCCTTGGCCGCAGTGCCACCCCTGGGCCCGGAAGGGGCGTGCAGGGCAGTGCCGCTCGGCCGGCCTGCGCCCAGGAGTCGCCGTGCTGTCCTCAACGTTCTGCCGTTCTCAGAACCAAATGGCTCCTGAGCATAGAGACGCCCCAGCCTTTCTTCTGGAGCCCCAGGCTTGAGAAGCGGGAACGGGGGGCTCTTCCCAGCTTGGGGGAGTCGGCCCACTTTCCTGCTGCGGGCGGGTGGGGTGGGTCGCCACCCACACGGTCCTCTCTCTCACCGATGCTTTAAAAGCCTGTGGCTGACCCTGCAGGCCTGAGCACTGCGGAGCCCAGAGCCTGTGGCATCGTAGAAGCGCTAGGGAGAGCTGCCGGCTGCCCGCGGCCAGAGCGCCGGCCTCGCCCGGCCGAGCATGCTCGCCGCGGAGGGGACCAACGCCGGCCCCTTGGGTGGGTGGCCCGGGAGGGCTGGGCTGCCGGTGGCCCCTCTGCGTTATTTTTAGCTCTGCACTGGGATCCGTTAGCTGGAACCGTGCCTGGGGGTCGGACAGGTGGCACTGGGAATTCAATAAATGGACTTTCTTTAGTGACGATTCAATCCCAGCATGCCCGCCCCCCGTGGCCTCGGGAGCGCCCACAGAAAGCACGTGCCAGGCTGTGGCCCAGGCAGACGTCACTCGGGAAGACAGGCGGGTGCCCGAGTGTCAGAGCACTGTGCAAACCGGGGTCACAGGCAATAGCAGGCACTGGCAGTCATGACGTCCCCTGCTCACTGGCCCAAATGTCCCCTCCTTAGAGCCACCCCCGAGTCGTGCATCCTCACGCGCTCACCGCCGCCCTTGGCCGCGTCCTCCCCCGTCCTCTGGGTCTGCCCGTGCCACCTTCACCCCGCTCTGCCAGCAGCTCGGGCCACGATCACTCCAAATCTGTTTCACGAGGCGATTTTTAGTCTGAATACATTTATTTCCCTAAAAACACCGATTATATTCCTGCACATACCCGCACCGGGCTCCACGTCGCACGCGTTTAGGAGCAGCTGCGGGAGGCCATGTGCGCGGCTGTGATGGGACCTGTGTCTGGGTTTTGCCGGCTGCTTCTCGCCCGCCTGGAGAAGTCGACGGTGCTGGAGGGCCTTTCACAGTGTCGGACTTATCAGAAGTCCTGGCTCATGGGGACACGGCAGATCAGTAGTGATAAAGGCCAGTGGCCGGCGAGCACTGGGTGTGGGTCCATGGCCGTGTGGGGGTGGGTGGGCTCCGGAGCCAAACCCAGCACCTCCCCCCTCCCCATCCTGGCCAAAGTCACATCGGACAGAAGAAAGTGGGGTGCTGTCCAGGCAAACAGAGCGCTGATTCTCAGTGGGGGTGATTCTTCCCATCGGGGGACATTTAGCAACATCTGGGGATACTTATGATTGTCACAACTCGGGGAGTCCTATAGGCTCCTAGTGGGTAGACGTCATAATGCTCCTAAACATCCCACAGTGCACGGGGCAGCCCGCATCTCACAGAATCATCTGGCACAAGGTATCTGCGGTGCCGACCCGGGGAAATCCTGCCTGTGCGTTTAGACCCTGCTGCCCGGCACAGCGGCCACTCACCGTGCGCGGCTGGGACCCCCGGCCGGGGCTGCAGCCAAGGGGTGCTCGGGGCGAAATGCACACTGTGTTCGAAAGGCTGAGTGACAAGCGTGGACTATCGCGTTAACAATTTTAATATTGATGACCTGTAGAACCGATTAATCGGTTAAACACGATACATTCTTTAAAAGAGATTCTCGTTTCTTTTTATTCTTTGAACGGTGACTACTAGGGAATTTAAAGTCCCACATGCACCTAGCGTTTTGGATGGCGCGGCTTAGCCCTTTGGCCCCCCGCCCCCTGCCCCCGCGGGCTTGGGGTCCTCTGTGGAGCACTGTGGGCTCAGGGCCACCAGGGGCCCATGGATCTCTTCCGGGCGAGTGAGGAGCGTCCCTCCCGACAGTCAGAGAATGGAGGGACTCGCCTGCCGTCGCTGGGACGCCTCAGCGCCACGTGCTGGAAGGCGGGCACGGTGACGCAGACCACGACAGTGTGACCCCGCGGTGGCCGCACCCGGTGCAGGGGACAGTGGGCCCCGCCGGGCTGCCGCGGGCCCGCGCTGGGCGTGGGGCGTGCAGACAGGGTCTCTCCACCCAGTCCTCCCTCTCTTCTACTCACTCGGGGCTTTAACACCCCAGAAAAGACGGGGTGCTATCCGTCAGACTCCATTAGAGGGGGAAAAAGACCATTATCTGGATGCTTTTTTGTGCAAAAGGTATGTATTTTGGACTTGCGAGCCACGTGGGCTCTGTCACGATGACTCAACTGTCCCGTTGTCACACAAATGCAGCCACAGACCGTACGGAAAGAGTCACGTCGTCGGCCTCCGATCAAACTTTACATGTCGGGCGGCGGGCTCAGTGTGACCCCCGGTTCACCGTTTGCCTTAAAGAACCGGGGTTCCAGCAGCTGCCACGTGGGCTCGACCCACACTGCAGATGTATTTAAGTTTTTAATTTCTTGCCCATTAAAAAAACCTTATAATTGGCTGCCGCCACTGTGAAAACGAGCTGATTTTTACATAAAATCGCCCAGCAGTGCGGTGTACACAAGCCGAACGGTCGAGCCTCTAATTTCCCCGGGCTTAACTCTCTTCACCCACGGGATGCTCAGGTGACGGTCCCATCGGCCCACTCCAGGGGGCTGACGGAGTCACTTACTTCGAGGACGTCCTCGTCCGCGGACCTGCATTCCACGGCCTCTGAGATGTCCGCCACGGCGCCCCTCTCCTCCACAGAGACCACCTTGACGGGCAAGGCGACCGTCTTGCCTGTGAGTATGGCGGTGTTCAGGATCTCGGTGTCCTGCGGGAGAAGCAGACGGGCCCGGGTCAGGGGAGCTGGTCGGCTGGGTCGGGGGACCTTCCTGGCGCACGCCCACCTGTCCTTGTTTGGACGAGACACCAGGGCGCTCACCTTAGGAACTCGGGTAAAAGGACCGGTCTTTGGAACAATTTCCCAAGAATGTTGAACAACTGACTTTCGGTTTATTTATAATCATCCTCCTGGGTTCTAACAACAATCAAGAGATATTTACCCTTTTTTCTCTCTATTGCAGACACCACGCAGAAGCTACACCTCAGTTCGCCTGTGGTCGTGGGTGACAAACTAATTCTGGCTGGTTTGAGCACGAAGCTTCTGTGGTTGGTGGGCTCCTGCACCTCCCCACCCAGACACCCACGAGCTAATCTCCGGGACCTGTGGATTGATGTCCTCACACTGTAAAAGGGACTTTGAGGTTGTGATTAAGTAAGTATCTTGAGATAAGAAGATTATGCTGGGTTATCTGGGGTGGGCCCAATGTAACCGTAAGCATTCTCAGAAGCAGCAGCCTGTGGGTCAGAGGAAAAGGAGGTGTGGTGACTGGTGACGCAGGCCGAGGTGGCAGTGAGGCCGCGTGAGCCGGAAGTGGCAGCCTCCAGAGGCTGGACGAGAACCCGATTTTCCCCAGAGCCCGAGGGAGGATGGGGCCGCTCCGAGTGACGCGTCTTCCAAGACCGAGTCCCACGGGAAGAAGGGAGGGGAGGGAACAGAGAGATTCCCACCAGGCACAGAGCAGCGACAGCCGACGTCCGTCCACCACGAGGCCCGCGAGGCAGGACTCGTCCCCAAATGCCCACAGTCATTGCGGTGGACACCAGGGAACTGTGGGCTTCGTTTTCTATGCAGACTTCTCAGCAAACCGCCCTGCCTTCCCCTGTGCTCACAGGAGGCCCCCATGGCAGGGAGGGGGCCTTCGTGGCTCCTCGCGGCTCCGTGCCCAGTGATCGGTACGGCACCCCTGCGCGTCGTGCTCGGAAAGCGATGGCCAGAGCACTTCTCTCGAGTCCGTGAGCGCGACCTGCGTGCACTTTTGAAACGGTTCTCTTTCTGGCCGGCTGAGGATGAAAGCGCGTCTGTGGCTTTGGGACATCTCTGGGCACCTTTTACCCAAGTCCGTCTCCAGAAGCACTGCCCCGCTTCGAAGCGGGAGATGCAACGGGAGAGATTTTCAAAGTCCTTTCTGCAGAGGAAGCAGCTGACTCAGAAACGACCTTTGGCATTGAACGACACAGCGTGGGAAGAGGCGTCTGTCATGAACGGAGAGCAGCCCGTCCGCGGCCGCCCGCCCGCCCGCACGCGTGCGCCCCCGGGGAGTCTTCTGCAGGGCTGCAGCGCGCACGCCGGCCATCACAGGTGCTAAGAATCCCCGCGGTCCCGTCTTGGGTTCATTACAGGTAATGTGCTCAGAGTTCCGTCTCCCCATTTCCTCCTCCGAATGGCCTTTGGCTAATGGCTTCATTAAGGCCCCGAACTCCCGCGTGGATCAACCGTGATTAGCTTTCAAGTGCTTGTCGCGATCTCTCTCTCTCCCTCCTTCCCTCCTTCCCTCCCTCCCTTTTTGGGTGGCCAGAACTCTCAATGCCTTCGGATCAGTATGAACTGCGGCTTCAGAACCACATCCAGGCTCTCTCTCTCTCACACACACACACACACACACACACACACACACACACACACACAGTCCTCTGCCAACACTTCCTACCCCTAAACTGAATTACTGTCATGATTCAGACTGGTTAGACACGAGGTGTTTTCTCCGACCCGAATCGGTTTTAGGAGCGGAGAACGAGCCGTCTCAGGAAGAGCAGATGGGCAAGGGAGGCCTCAGGCTCCAGGACAAACTGGCTGAGGCACGTGTTGGGACAGCCCTGTGTTTGAACATCACCGTCCCGATGCGCGGTTTTGGTGAGTGGTTGTCACCCGACTGGGGCCCTGGCTTCTGCTCCGTGCTTCGTCGTCGACTCTGTGACCCGGTCAGCATCTGTCCGCCGGTGGCATCTTCACCTCTGCATTTGACAGGTTAGGAGCTGGGCCACGCCTTCTCCCCGCGCTCGAATCTGAGCCATCCATGAAGAGTCGACAGCCGTTTAGTGAATACTTAGTCTGCACCCAGCATGTCCTTGTCACCGGTCACAAAGGAGTGACCCAGAAGGACAAGCCCCTGCTCAGATAGGCGGACAGGACGGCGGGGAGAAACCAGCGAGCAGGCAACCACCATGCTGGTCCAGCAGGACGATGTCATTAACTGGCGCCAAAAATCCAGCTCGAGTTGGTCTGAGCAAAGAGGGGACCGACCGCCTTGTCTGACCCGCACATCTGCGGACAGAGGCCTCAGCAGCAGCCGCGCCCACTACACCTGGCCTCGGACCCCGGCCTCCCGCGCCGGGAGAAAGCACGGTTCTGGCGTTTAAGCGGCCGTCTGTGCTGCTTTGCTCCGGTAACCGGACCGGACCGATGCAGGTTGTTAACACAGCCCGGGACGCTGAGCTGGGACGGGGGACAAGGGAGCGCCCTTATCGTGACCCGAGGAGGGGTCACTGGAACCGTGACGGAGGGGCAGGATCCACAGCGGGAGACAGCAGAGGAGCGTGACGTGTCTGCGGGAGGCCACACGGGACCTGGGGCGTGCGTCTGGGACTGGGGCGGGGGACACGGATGACACGGCGGGGGGCTGGGGCTGTCGCCGCACGGGAAGCCGTGGTGCATCGGAGAGGCCGGGGAGTAAAGAGGTCCCGCACCCCCTGACCCTGAGTCAGCACGTTCGGGGTGGACACATGTCCTGCTTTGCCCCAAGGCCGGGCGCAGCGGGGGGGTTACCGACAACAGCCAACACCGTGGGGCCAGGGAGGGCCGTGGGACCCAGGCGCGGTTGGCCCGCCAGCCACGTGTGACCACACAGATCCTCTGCCGTGTCCCCAGGACTCGGAGTGATGCGTCGGGTCGGCGGGGAGCTCCCTGGACAGTTAAATGTGCGTGCGCGTGTGTGGGGGGGCGTGAGTGTGCACGCGTGTGCACATGTGGGATTGACACCACAGACACCGTGAGCCGTGCCGGCCGCTGCTCCCGCATCCGGTAGTCGAGAAGAAGTGACCGCCGTGTGCCCCGCACACGATTTAAATGCATCGAGCTGCGCTGTGCGTGGAAGCTGACCGCGAGCCTGCAGGCCGGGAGGGACACGCGTGCGGGCGCAGGGGCCGGAGCTGCCGCCATCGCCACGTAGCTCCCTCTGCAGGAGGCCAGGCCGTACCTGCCCCCTCCAGCCCTGCTGAGCCATGAGCCGCTCAGCATGGCGGCGACAAGTCCCTGCGGCTCCCGTGGACACCAGGGCACGCCCGCCGCCTCCCCGCACACAACGGGGGCACGACTGGCGCCCAGGCTTTCTGTGGGGCTGTCGGCGTCTCTCTGCTTCGACTGTGTCTGCTCCGCCTCCGCCCCTCCCATCACAGACCAGAGGAAGCTCCGTTTTGCCGAAGAGAATCAATCGAGGGGCATCCTCAGGTCACCGTCAACGCCGATGTGAGCGAAGCCCCAGGCTTCTGAGAAAACACCCTGTTATTCGATTCGCCCTCATAAATGTAAATGTAAATTGGTTTTGACATTTTTCGTATCTTCTACAAATCGTATTTTTAAATTTTTAAATAAAGAAAACACAGAATTCCTTCTGGAGTGTTAAAAAGGCTGAAGGGTGACGACAAACTGAAGAAGGTGTCAGACCAACGGGACTGGCCAAGGGGACAGACGCCGATGCCAGGAGTGGTGGGGGCCCATGAGCGACACCCCGGACGAGGGTTCCCACGGCAAGAAGGGCCTGGAAATGTGCTCGGTGCCTGTGGTGGAACGTGGCTCAGCCACGGAAGGGAACGAGCTCGGACACACGCCGGCCGCACCGTGGGGGAGCCTCGAAACACTCTGACACACGCCGGCCCCACCGTGGGGGAGCCTCGAAACACGGCGCTGAGCGAGAGACCAGACCCATGTGACCGCGAAACACGGCGCAGAGCGAGAGACACCAGACCCATGTGACCGCGTCGGTATGAAATGCTCAGAACAGACGGACAAACGCAGAGACGGGCCGCAGGCCGGGGGCCGGGGGCTGGAGGCCGGGGGCGTGACAGCTTAGAGCGCGTGCGTTTTCCTTTGGGGGTGACGGAAGCGTTCTGGACTTAAACCGTGGAGATGAGGGCATGACCCTGTAAATACACGAAGAACCACTTAATTATAGACTTTAACTGGAGCATTTCGTGGCAGGCGAACGACATCTCAGCACATGAAGACAGGAGAGAGCAGGAGAGGCCGGTGGCACGGAAGGCCACAGGGGTGCTCAGGGCTGGCTCTGCCCCTCGCCTGGCTGCGTGGCCCCGGTCAAGCCAAGCAAGCCGTCCGCCACGGTCGACTCGGCCTGGAGAGATCTGCATCGCGAGACCTAGGGGCGTGTGGGGGGCCCGGAGGCTTTGCACCCACGAGAAGCATCGCCCTAAGCAGAGGGACCTGCGTGAGACAGGAAGGGACTTTGCGCCGAGGCTCTCTTTACCAGTGGGTCATCACCGGCAGCCTGTTTCCGGTTCCGGCGCACCTGGCTCCCCGCGCACTCTGTCCCTCGGAGGTGGACGTGACCCTTGAGTAATAAGGGACCCCGACAATTGGCCTTTCTGGGCTTCTGGGGGTCAGAGACCGTTACGAAATGACTACTTCCAAAGGCAAAGTAGATGAGTAGGAAGACGACCCTTTCTTCCCCCATCTCGGCTGGAGCTCAGCAGGTGGGAAGAACATGCCACGGGGCTGGAGGATGCTTGAGACAGCCGGACGGGCCCCTGGCTCGTGTGTGGCAGGCTCTGTGAAGGCCGAGGGTCCCACTCTGGAAATCGGGAAGAGGGGCCCGCTGCCCGGTGTGCCCACCTGGCCGCCTGCATCCTGCTGGCTGGCCCGAGCCTTCTCTGTGCTCGGTTTTCCTCTTCTGTGAAGCGGGATGATCCCACGTCCCTCGAGGGTTTTCTGGGAATTCGGCGAGCAACCCACTTAGCTCAGTGCCTGGCACAGAGGCAGCCGCTCCGTACACGCTAACCCCGTCGTCCCTGATCCTGGAACACAGAGCCCACGAGCCGTGACTCTGAATTTCAACGCCTTGTCACCAAGTCACTCGCGAGCACCCCGGCCTCTGAGCCTTGAGAGTGAGCACTCGACTGTCACTCACATGAGAGCTAATTTAGCATCACTTGGAGCAGCCGCGTGATTCAACTTGCAGTTCGATCCGGAGCCACCGTCAGCAGGGGGACAGGCTTTGCTGCGGTTTCGGGACCTTGAGGCTGGACCTGAGGCTGTGCAGTGAGGAAGGGCGGGCCCTCGGAGAGTCTGGGGTCTCGGACCGGCTTCCGGGGCGTGCCAAAGGCCCTCCTTCTGCAACTCCCGCTGGCCAGGCCATGCTGAGGCCTGCTTGGCAGGAGACTCTGTTGAGACGGTCATCTGCTTCCGGTTCCGCCCGTGGTTTGGTCACTTTTGCCTCCCATTGAAGCCTGGGAACCAGTCCCGAAGGAAGAGCTTCGGGGCAGGGCGGGGCAGGACGCCAAGCAAAGCCCAGTTCCCAGGGGAGGAGGCCTACAAGTTGACGAAGCGTCTTGGCCAAAATCAGGAGAATGGGGTCCTCTGCCAGCCGTCCCTCTGGAGCGGAGTCCCCTCTCCTGGGACACAGCCGTCTGGATTCTGAGACAGAGGGACAAGTGTCCTGGCTCTGGACGGCACCTCCAGGGAGAGGCAGAGAAGGCGGCGTCTGGGGTGGGCAACACCCACCGTCTCCGAGTCCCAGAGGTGGCCCGAGACAGGGGCTCCCTAAATAAAATCGCTGGGTCTGGAAAGCAAAAAGCGGCTAGTCGATGCTCAATAGCCACAGCCCTCTTTTTCCGTGGTACTGAACAGGGATTTTTGGGGGGCAGGGGTCGAGTGGGGAGGAGCACCCGCTGAAAAACTCAGCTTCTCAGTCTCCCCTGCGGCTACGTGGGATCGCGTGACTCAGGTCTAGGACGACGGGTCTCTAAGTGTGGTGCCCGGGCCAGCAGGGCCAGCAGCGTCGGCATCGCCCGAGGACCTGTTAGGAGGGCAGATTCTTGGGCCCCACCCTCGACCTGTTGACCTTTGTTTTCACGATCTCTCCCGGTACCTATGGTGTTGCCCATAGTTTGAGAACTATTGTTCCGGTTCAAATATGAGCAGAGATATTATGCGGCACGTGACGAAATCTGCTTCACGGGGGCTGAACTTACTCAGTGGGGATATTCTTTCTGCCCTTTTCCCTTCTGGATGCCTGGAATACATATGCGATGGCTGGAACGCTAGCAGCCATATTGGGCCACGAGGCAAACCTGGACATGGAAGCCACTCACTGAGGATGGTGGGGTAGAAAGACGGGAGAAGCCTGCACCTCCGATGACTGAGGAGCGGCCTTTCACGTGCTTACACATGAGGGAGAAACTTCCTGTATGTTCCAGCTCCTGCTTTGGGGGGCCTTCTGTTACACTCGGGCTAACTCACGCAGCTCCCGCTTTGCATGCTGCAGATGGCGGACAGAGACTGCTCCTTGCTATACTGCAATGCTTCTGGTTTTGTAACCATGAGGTGGCCACTCTGTGGCTAGGGTGCTGCGTGGTGGCTGGCCTTCGGGAATGGCAGGAAATGGCAGGCTGCTGTCCTCGGCTGACGGTGGCGGTGGGAGCCTCTTGGGGCATCTCGGCTGACGGCGGGACGAGGCAGAGGGTGACGACTCGGCCACGTTTGTAGCGGCAGAGAACTCTCTCCAGGAGCGCGCCTCGTCTTCCCAGGTGGAGGCATCCTAGTTAAAACAACAGCACGGGCCGCCCAGCAGCCAGTCAGCGTGCTGACCAGCAAGGGCGCTCAGAAGGGGGGCTCTGGATTCGAGGCCACGCTCGCAGGTGTCACGGGCTAGGACGTCAGTATATCTGTGTGTGTGTAGGGATGTGTGTGTGTGTGTGTGTGTGTCTCTTCTTCCTCTGCAGAGAGCGTCCACGTGGATTCCTGCCACATTTGTCCTTCAGCATGGCTGGGTAGAAGGGATGACATTATTGCAGAGGAGGACACTGAGGACTTGTGCCTGGACCCTCCAGGGAACTGACGGCCGCGCCTTCCGATGTGACCTTCTTCCTGTAGGCAAGACAGCCCCCTGAGCTGGCGCTGGACCTGGCCAGTCGGCACCGTCACCATCCTGAGCAGTGACAGTACCGTCCCCGCTGCGGGCCACCTCACAGCCCACCACGGTCTCGCGGCTTTCCAAGTGCTGCCTGCCATTCCAGGCGACGTCACACAGAGTCGTTGACTTCCTCCTCCCAACACCCCGACGAGGCTGGCGCGTCGGGCCCCCCAGTTCGCAGCGTGGGGGGAGGAGTCTAGGAAGGTTACGACGCCTGCCTCAGACTCCCCGGCTGCTCAGAGCGGAGGCAGGTGGGGCGCGACCAAGCCCGTCCTCTGAGCCACGACAGGAGCTGACGGCCGTACCCCTGGAGATGCTGTGAATTAACGCGAACACAGCATCTCGGGGGGGCGCCTTAAAAACCACAGCTTCACGAAGACGTAATTCAGACGCCGCACGCCCGCCCACGTCCCATGCGACGGCCGGTGCACCCGTCACTCTGTGTCGAAACGTCGCTGACGCCCCAAAAGGAGACCGGAACCTGCTGGCAGTCTCTCCCCACCCCCCTCCCTGCCCCGTGCCTGTGGGTTTGCCCGTTCTGGACGTTTCGTGCAGATGGACACACACGACACGTGGTCTTGGTGTCTGCTTCTCTCTCTCTGCATCGTGCTCTCGAGTCCCTTCAGGTCGTCGCGAGGGTCAGGGCTCCGTTCCTCCCTGACACCATCCCATGGTGCGGACGGGCCAGTTTTGTACCGCTCCCCTGTGGACGGACACTCGAGTCGTTACCCGACCACCGTTCGCCGGCTGCTGAGGACACGGAAGTTTGGCGTGTGCAGATGTCGGTTTCTCTCGCGTGTACCCCCGGGAGTGGGGGTTGCAAACGTGCCTTTTCAAACCAGGTGATTACAGAGACTCACCCCGAGATGAGTCACCCTTCATGGGCTCACTTGCATTAAAGACGTTAGATGAACCCCGAGGATTGACGAATCCCCTCTCCCCCCAAAACTTTCCCTAACACGACACAATCCAGCCCCCGGGCTCCGGGCAGTGGAAGGTTATGTTTTGTGGTCATTTCGTAAAGCGGAGCAGGCGGCGAGCTGGGCCGTGCCTGGGCCAGAGGCTGGGGAGAGTGGGTGCTGGCCACCAGTCAGGCGTCCTGCCCCAAGACCCCCGTCCCCTCTGCACGCACAGGCATGCTGTGACCCCTCCTGTCTGTGCTGTGAATGCCGCTTCTTGTGACTCTCGGAACGCCGTGTTCCGAGCCCCCGATGTCGCCAGACAGTGTCTGGTTAATGAGCCTCATGCACTGGCTGCTTTTGCAGCTGCATCTTAATTAGCGACCCTCACGGCTGACACTCGGTTAGCACAGGAGTGCTTTGTTAGAACTTGTGTCTCTTCCGCTGTTTCAGGCGCGGATCAGTGGGGTGCTGTGAGGCTGACTTGTCTCATTTCCCATGTTGGGGGGACAGCGAAGTGTCCTTGTACGTGGCGTGTGCAGCTCTGCTCCTGGCACGGACCCCACCCCACGGCCAACAAGAGGCGCCTTTGACGCGCAGAGGCGGACGGGGCTGTGTGTGAGCGCGATCCAGCTTACGTGGCGGGAGCGCGTGTCAGGACCGCCGACGACCCGGACGAGGTCGTTCCCTGCTCTCCCCAGACTCCTGGCTCTCATCCCGCTGGTGGAAGGCACAGCCCCGTGGGGCCGGGACTCCTGGGGATCCTGGTTTCCTCGTCATCCCCGCCCCCACGCTTCCGTCCACTCCGGTCCCTTCGCTGCACTGAGAACGTGCCCGAGGCTTTGCACGTGCTGTTCCTTCTGTCTGGCGTGCTTCCCAGATGCCCACGTGGCTCCGTCCGTGGGGTCTTTGCTCACATGTCACCCCCCCCACGTCCATGCCTCCCCAGCCCTGTTCCCTGCCGTGCCCTCCAGAGCTCCGATCACCCGTGGGACACTGTATGTGCCACCTCAGCTTTGGAGCGATGTCTGTCTCCGAGGCTTTGCACGTGCTGTTCCTTCTGTCTGGCATGCGTCCCAGATGCCCACGTGGCTCCGTCCGTGGGGTCTTTGCTCACATGTCACCCCCCCCACGTCCATGCCTCCCCAGCCCTGTTCCCTGCCGTGCCCTCCAGAGCTCCGATCACCCGTGGGACACTGTATGTGCCACCTCAGCTTTGGAGCGATGTCTGTCTCCCTCCAGGATGGCAGCTCCGTGGGAAGACATCGTGCGGGGCTGTCTGTCTTGTTCACACCTCCGCCCCGTGCCTCGAACAATACCTGCTCATGGGAGAGGCTCCGAATCGTACGGGGCATAGATGAGAAAAGACAAATCGTCGGCGCGTCTTTCCAGCCTGAGGTTCTGCTGCATCTAGGGGAAGGGACTGAGGGCTTCTGGAAGGCAGCCTTGGGTTTGGCGGAGAGACGCTGACCAGCAGGCGTGCGGAGTCCACGATCCAGGGATGACGAAGGCTCAGGGCCTCCCATGTGGCTCAGGGCCTCGGACCCAAATCGTCCTTGGCGCTGCAGGCGGCTTGGGCAGCAGGAGAGGCAGGGCCGCTGCAAACATGTGAAGAGGGTAGAAACTCCAGGAGGGACAGTGATGGACTTGACGAAGGGCGGGGAACTCTGAAATCGGGGCGCACGCTGGCTGTTTTCTGCACGTCGGATCTGACAGGTAGAGATGCCACAGGTGCAGCCAGCGTGCTTTCCGACGGGTCAGCGTTACATCTCTGGTCTGTTCTGATTAGCCGGAGCCTGTGCCGCCCCCACCGGTACGAAGTCGGACCGTCACTCCCATCTGTACCGATTGCAAATGGAACAGGGAGGGTCACAAACGAGATTCCGCGCTCTCCTGGGCACCGAGTGCGAGGCCGCGGTGGCACCCCCTCCTCCCGCTGGAAGGGTCCAGCAATCGCTTTTCATGCGACTCTTGCACGGGGACGCCCGCACGGTCAGCACGCAGAGGGAGCCGGACTTGCCGGAGTGACCCGCAGAGGTCCCGCACGCAGGGGCGTGAGCGTGGAGCACCGTGCTGTCTGCGTCAGCCGCACGGAGCTCAGAACAAGCCTCCCTCCTCTTCCCCAGCTCCGAGTGCGGCCAGCACCGAGCCCCCCGGAAACACAGCCTCGCGGTAGCAAACCAGGCGGCAGCCTAGTCCCGGTGGGGGCTGCGGCTCATCTCCAACGGCGGCCGAGCACATTTCCTCCCTCCCCGAGGACACGCGCTACCAGCGCCGTGGGCTCACGGCAACAGGCCCTTAACTCTGGGCTCTGTCACGATGGGGGAGCTCAGCCCCCACCTCATTTACTTCCAATTCGTTCGCGGTGCAGACCGGGGTGCGGGAGCCACGCTTTACTTATCCATCAATTTACTCCTAATACGAGGTGGGGACGCTACTCCGAAATGTTCATTGAAAACAAGAAAGCAATTCAATTTAAGAAGGCCTGCGTCTCCGGGAGGCCCGGCGCTGTGACTGAGTTATTAAATGGGACTGTCCTTTGGGATGGCACGCGGCATCGAGCTCCCGGAGAAATGTCACTTTTTTGTTTTTTTTGCAGCCTCTTCGAGAAAGGAGGCAATTGAGAAATGTACCTCATTCCTCTAGAGCTGTGCTGTCTTTGTTTCCAATACGTTTGCGTCACTTAAGCCAAACAAAAGCTATTGCTGTGGATTGAGGGTGTTTCAGAGGCTGGTCCCAGGGCGGAGCCCGCTCCAGCAGGCTCACGAAGGGGCAGAGGTGGCAGAGGCATCTGTGTTGCTTCTGCGGCACGGGCCTCTCTCTCGCCGGCAGCGCACACCCTGCGTGACAGACACTGCAGGTGTGCAGATACCCAGGCCTCCCTTGGGCCCCCGGGGAGGACACATGTATTCAGACCCTTCACAGCCAACAAAGCATGAGTGCAAATGATGTGTGTCCCTCCCGGGTCGAGGCTGGTGAGAGCGAGGTGCCAGCTCTCTGTTTTCCCTCTGCCTGGAAGGACCGCCTAAGGCGGCAGGATGGCGTGAGTCAAGCCCCTGAGTCACCGCGTGGAGGAGAGTCCTCCGTCAGAGCATGAGTCACCCACAGCGAACTCTTGAGCCAACGGCTTCGGGCTGTCAGGGGAGAGAACTTTTAGAGGTGGACTTTCTTGGTGCCCATCAAATCATGGAGAGAGCTTTTATCCAGTGGGGCTGGGAGTGCATAAAAGGATTCTGGGTAACTCAAGTAAAAAGGGTGTTTGCTGAAGGATCGTGGGTGCGCAGGCTTGGTGGTCAGGCTGGGGAACGGGGCGGGTGCCGTGCCCGGAGCTGGGCATCAGGACCTGCTCCGCGTCTCGTCAGGGAGATGCTCGTGAATGCATGCCGGACGTGGGTCTGTGGCCTTGCATAGTGCCAGTCAAGGATCAGGAGCAGCCCGCTGGCCCGGCTTAGGCCGTGTGCCATCGGACAGTGGCAAGGTGGCGAGACATGGGAAAGTTCCCAGCTCCCCGGTCTGCACAGACACCCCAGGGACGCCGGCTTGGGCACAGCCACACCTAGTTTCCCAGGCTCCGTCCCCCAGGGCCGGTGGCACTGCAGGACCCGAGTCCACTCTGATTCTATGGGTACCTCACACGCCTTTCAGCAAAGTTCCTACATCTCAGTGCCCAGCGAATTCCAGGCTCGTTGTTGGCACAGAGTGCTCACGATCCCTTCCACAACGCGGCCTGCCCAAATATACCCCCGAACCCCACGAAGCCTACTCGGTCGTAATTTTAGATGAAAAACGGAACGTCTATCACAGAATAATGGATGACACGCCCCCTGGTGGCAGAGATAGGCAACACACGGCATCACGGCCAACGGAGATGTCCTATGACTGGTTTTTCTGAACGCGAGCCGCCTCCCGGGCCCCTGATCAGGGCAGAGCAGAGTGTACCCCCTCATACCGCCGACTGCCCCAGGACGCCTCCGAGGGGAAATGCACACACCGTGAAATTTAACCGCCTTAACTGTACAGTTTGATAAATGGAGGGGCTTTGTGTACAAAGTGATGGCGGTTTTCCCCCATCCATCCAGCTTTGGACCGTTTTCCATCACCCGAAGGTCCCCCGGTGACGTGCGTAATTCACCTCCGCTCCTGCTTCGGGCCCCAGGCCGCTGCGGATCTGATCAGCTTCCTGTCTCCATAGTCCCTCCTTCTTCTAGATATTTCATGCCATGGATTCCCACGATGTGTGCTTTTACTTTTTATTTGTATGCCCAACTTCTTTCAGCCCAGCAGCCTGGTGCATGGTCGTTGGTTTCCCTTTCTCACGGCCACATAGTGGTCTATTTTCTGGCTGCCCCTGAATGTGCTTCCCCTTCTGCCAGTCGAGGGCTGTGTGGAGGATTCCGGTTCGGGCGGTTATAAACAATGTTGTGTGATCCCGCTGGCCTGCGTGTCTCCGGGTGGGCAGGTGTTTTGGTCTCTCTGCCCAGCGAGGAGCAGACTGTCGGGCGGCGTGCAGGGTGCCGTCAGCGCTGACACACCGCCCAAGTGTTCTCCGGCCGCCGCGCGCCGCCTCACGCCCCGCCTCCGACGGGGGCAGGTCCCAGTGGCCTCACGTCCACGTCGGCACCTGGTTTGGTCACCTTTCTCTCTTCGGCCCTTCTGGCGTGTCGCGATGGCGGCCCACCGTGCTTCGCTTTGCATTTCCCCATGACTCAGGACGCCGAGTGTTTCAGTTCCCCTAACATTTCAGACTTCAACGCATTCCTGTGGTAAGCCTTGGCTCGAACTCATTGAACTGTTGCTCTGACATTGGATTTAATCTTTGTTATGAGAATTTGAAAAGAACCAAATAATAGGATGGCGAGGCGGCATTTTGGCCCATCGCCACTAAAAAAAAAAAGCCAAAAAAAAAAAAAAAGAAAAAAATCAAAAGAAAATGAGAAGGGTGATTGCAAGCAGCTCGATGTAGCAAACATAACAATAACATTTAAATTAATTATCAACCCACACGTAATTAGGATTTCACATTCACCATTTAAAATTTCCTTGTAAAATTGGGATTTAAAAAAAATCTGCCTCTCGCGTATGCCGGCAGATACGGCGCCTGAATAACAAGAGTGGAGGGCACCGGTGCCGGCTTAGACCCCGGATGCTGTCCGCCAGGCGCGCAGGGTGACTGTCGGCCCGGTGGCTCCCCTCTGTGCTGGTCAGCCCGGATCCTCAGCCAAGGTCGCGCCACCGCCTCCTCCTCGAGTTAACGTGTGTGTCCGCCCACGTGTCTGGGAGAATCCACGTCAAACGGGTACCCCCAGACAGCGGGGCCCCCTGCCCGCCCGAGGGCCGACCTCTGAGGTGAAGGCAAACCTTTTGCAAACGAGTGGGGAAAACCTTCCAGTTTCCACTGGCTCGGCCAGCTCGCAGATTTAATTCTGAGAAGCGCGAGCAGCAATCTGGTCGGCAAGTCCCATGTCCCGTGCAGAGCTGACAAACTGGACGAATAGGAGTCTTCTGGGGAAAAGACAGGACCTCGCCTCTTTCTTTTACGTGGTTAAGGGACAGAGAAGTGGACGGTCACCTCCACGGATTTCCTGGCAAATTCAAGGAGGAAGGACCCTCCGAGGGTCAGGGAGAAACGGTGAGACTGCCGAGGGCAGGAGCGGCCTTCAGCAGACCGGACCGTCCGCCGCTTCTGCCGGGGGATGCTCCCGAGCCGGGTCCCAGGCGGGGAAGGAGGTGAGTGGCACAGACAACAGGGACTCGACTCTGTGGGCTGCCGCTTCCTAGCCGTGTGTCCTCGCGAATCTCTTAAGCTTTCTGTGCCCCAGCTCCCTCCTCGTTAAACAGGGGGAGGTACCGATCTGTCTCTGTTTCCTGCGGCTGCTGTGACAAGTCATCACAAACCGGGTGGCTTAAAACAACAGATATATATCCTCTCCCAGCTCTGGAGCCGGAAGTCTGAGATCTGGGTGCGGGCGGGTCCGTGCGCCCTCTGAAGGCTCCAGGCGAGGGTCCCGCCTGCCCCTCCCCGCTCCTGGTGGCGGCTACGTCCCCGGCATTTCTCGGCTGTGTGATCGTGGGCGAGTGACTTCACGCCTCCCAGCCTCAGCTCTCTCATCTGTGAAGTGGGGGTTGGAATTCCCGCCCCATGGAGCGTTTGAAACGACTGAATGCCAAATGCAGAGCGTGTGGGAAGCCCTGCAAAACGTTAGTTCCTGTGTTGTAGGTTTGCTACGCCCCTTTGGGAAGATCTTCAAGACCCCGGAGGGAGAGAGGACCTCAGAAAATTCCAAGCAGAGTCACCATATGATCCAGCACTCCCACTGCGGGCGTATACCCCCAAAACGGGAGTCAGGCTCGCAAAGACACCCCTGCACCCACGGTCACCACAGCATCATTCACGATCACCGAGACACGGACACAGCCTGAGGGTCCACGGACGGATGAACGGGCAAAGGAAACGTGGTACGTACGTACGAAGAAATATTACTCGGCCGTCAAAAAGAAGGCAGGGCCATTTGCGACAACATGGATGGACCCGGGACGTGGTGCTCGGCCGGTAAGCCGGTTGCAGAAGGACAAATGGTGCGGGACACCACTTCTATGAGATCTAAAACAGTCCGGTGCCCAGAGCCGAGGGCAGGATGGTGGTGGCCAGGGCCCAGGGAGGGATGGGAGGTGCTGGTCAACGGGCACCAAGTGCCGGTGACGTGGGATGAATGAGCTCAAGGCCTCTGCTGGCCAGCACTGCACCTGGACGTCACGATGCTGAGAATTCGCTAGGAAGACGGGTCTCTGGCCACGCGTTCCTCCCACCGAGAAAACCAAGCACGAAAGCTCAGACGGACACGGGAAGCTGGGAAGGCGGTGGGCGTGTCGCCCGGCTGCGGTGATGGAGATGCTGTCGCGGGTCCGGCCCCACGAAACCGACGCGTCAAGCTTGCCCAGGCTTCCCGTGGATCCGTGATATCTCAGTAAAGCTTCATAAAGGGCAGACGAGCATTCAAGCCTGAGCAGCAGTGACAGCCGGGTGAGGACGTGGTGCTGCTATGGGGAGGTCACGGTGGCTCTGGGTGGGGGGGCTGGACCCTCCTTTGGGGCTCCTCGGCTGTACCACGTGCCCCGCTCAGGCCTTGTGTCCCCGTGGTGGGCCGCCTACGGGCCCCGGGCACGGTGTGGGCCCCGCCTGGAGCAGGCTTGGGGCAGGCGGTGGCATGCGGAACGGTGCGCTGTGCAAAGGGCTCTGCCCGGCCAGCCGCAAGGCCTGTTGGGATCAGACGCGGACGGACACGTGACTGAGCATCCTCGCACCTCCCTGCTGCAGCCCTGAGCGGGTCTGGCCCCGTGGTGGGGCTCACGGGGGCTGCCAGTTAACGGAGAGGTGTCCCAGGAGGTCACGTGAGCCCGGTCGCGGGTGCCCCTCACAGGGGAGGCCGGAACGAGCCCGTCTGTGCGTTGGGAGGGCAAAGGAAACACTGTCCCATCGAATAAATGAAGGTGCGGATTGTGGCTTTTTAAAACTCCATGACAAAACCCAGATGGAGGAAGAAAAAACCCCCAAACCTCATTTCATCTCGCCGTTCGTGTATTAATTGAGAAAGCGAAAATACCAAGATTAATTCCCATTCAAATCTGCACCCACCTAAGGTTCTCGAAAATGAAACTCCATTAACGGCTCCTTCTCGTCTGTACCGTGGAGCATGTTCCCTGCCTGGGGACACCGCTCTGCCTCCTTTTCCAGGCCGGGCACAGCGGGGGCTCTGTGAGCTTTTGGAAAGCGACTCCCTCCTCCCCCGTACCAGGACACGATGCGGTTATCTGAGAAAACGTGTCATTTAGAAGCTCTTAAGGTGACGCGAGCCAGCCTCTGAAATAACACTGAGTGACTTTCGGGTCTGATTACACTGAGTGGCTGAAAGGACTCGCTCTGAGCAAGTCGATCGCTTGTCGTTTCTGTGGGCGATGGGAACACGAGCCCCGCATTTACTGGCCAGAATGAGGACGCGGCGGACACTATGACTGCCTGATGGTGCCACTTGGAGAGCAATTATATATGCTCGCGTCCCCGCCTGCTACTAAAGGCTGCCTTTTCAAGTCCCCTCGAGCAGGAAAAGGGACACCGTGACTCTCCAGCCACTTTAGACTCCGGCACGGCCCGAGCAGACGTCCGAGTCCTTGGTTTGGTGATGAAACCTCAGATAAGAGACGACAGAAAACCAGCACAGGAGTGAGTGTCCGGTGGGTGGCTCGTCCCCTCCTGTCACTCAGGAAAGTGGGCTCCGCGGGTCTGCTGTTGGGGCGGGCAGGGCTGCCGAGAACGGCCGGGCCCCACGTCACGTTCCAGACACGGCGAGCGTCTCGTGGAAGGCCGTCTCCTCACCATCCGCACGAAGACGCTGTCCGGGCTGGTGGCCAGTCGTCCTCCCGGACAGCGTGGACTTCTAAGCGCACAGCCCGCTCTCAGACAGAGGACGGGTTAAGCCCGGACCAGGCGCTCCCTCAGCTTCAGTAACGAAGGGCATGTGGATTTATGTAGCAGGCAAGTGGGAACCCTCATTTATTTCGTTCACTCCTTAAACTCAAAGTCTAGAACATTCTCCTGCCGCCGTGTGGACATTCAATAAATATTTGCTCCAAGAGTGAGTGGATAGTCAATATGTAAGGAGAGACTATTGTGGCTGGCTTGCCGGCTGCCCTTAGCTGTTTCCCCATTGTCTTGGGAATAGTCATCACGGATGGTGAATTTTTCAGGAGCGGGGGAAGGTCACGGGAAGGAACGAACGATAAGTCCCTCCATAAAGAAGGGCAAGGGGGAGCCTTGGTAGAAAGGTCGACGAGCGAACGCAGCCCTTGCTCACAGCTAAGGCTCCCGTTTGCCCAGTGCCACTCGGTCGGGGTCGGGGAGCCTTGCTTTCCCGTCTCCGGCTCCCCCGGGCCCCTCGCCAGGCCAGGGGCTCAGATGTGTGGGTCTCGATACTCCCCACAGCCTCACAAACTACCGCGGACCCTGAAGAGCTTTTGCCTACGCGGGTCAGACGTAGAGACATCGATTGCATTAACAACTACAACCAGAAGGTGGGGGGACTCGAGGTGACAATAACACATACTCCGTTAACTGTTAGAGTGAGGACATCATGCTTACGTCCGTGCCCTCGTGACCAACCACGTCACAGCGTTCCAGGGGTCCCAGCCTCGTGAAGTCCTCCCCCACGTCGAGTCAGCATGGCTGACGTCACCCACAGAAAGCCGCGGTGTGGACGGCACGTGACCTCCGAGGTGCCACAGAAGGCCTTGCAGCTTCCCTCCTGGTCCCCAGGGAGAGCCAGCTGCCATGCTGTGAGGTCCCTCGAGCTGCCCTCAGGAGAGGCGCTAACTTGCCAGCCAAGAGAGCGAGTCGCCTGGGGCGGCCCCTCTAAGCCCCGTCCAGCCGTCAGCGATGCGGCTGCACGAGCGTCTTCACTGCAGGCTCAGGAGGGACCCTGAGACGGGAGCCCCAGCAGAGCCGGTCCTGAACCCCCGGCCCTCGGGGGGGGTTTATTATCCATCCACGGATAACTGCTGCCTTCATCACCACCACTCCAATAACCTAGCCACCAGCTCACATTAACATGAATTAAAATTAGATGAAGTTAAAAACTCAATTCCTCTGATACTCCAGCCAATTTTGAGTGTCGGTGACCTGTGCAGCTGGTGGCTCCCACACTGGACAGACCTGCCACACCGTTACGGAGAGTCTCACTGGAAAGCACTGCTTTATAAGTTTCTAAATTGGAATCTTTGCCTTCCAAGGCTGTAAGTGGAGTTATGTAATGTTTGGTGAGACATAGAAGGCGTGTACATTGTTATAACTCACCGATTCAATGCGGGCAGCTGTCGGCCACCTACTAGATGCCGAGCAGTGCTCTGGAAGTTGGGGACACAGCAATGAGCAAGCCCAGGAACCTATAAACATGAAGATGGCCAGGCAGAGGGGAGATGGACGACCGATCGGTCAACCGACACACACGGAGCCACGTCTGGTGGTGACGGGGGCCGCAGGAGGAATCTGGCAGAAAAAGGGGGTGGTGGGGTCGGAGGTCCCTGTGTTACCCTAACAGGGTAGTTAAGGAGGGCTTCAGGGAGGAGGTGGCATTTGAGCAGGACCTGGATGGAGCAAGGGGCAAGCACGGAGGTCATGAGACCTCCAAGGGCAGCAGTTCCTGATCCCGGATGTGCATCTGACTCACCTAAGAAGGGCTTGAAAATAGGCCCATGACTCCAAGGACATTGATTAACTGGCTCTGGGCGTGTGGCCGGAAAGCTCTACCTCCCCCCACATCACGCCCGGGGTCCTGACGAGCAGTTAGGGCTCCAGGGCCAAGCCGCTTCAGTGTCACCGTCGAGGGCAGATACGCAAATGCTGGGCCCCACCACCGACCCGCAGAACCAGGACCTCTGGGGCGGCAGAGCAGGTAACATGACGGAGAGCAGAAGCTTGGAGAAGGCCGGCCTCTCCCATGCCCTCCGTCTACCCATGGGAAGCACACGACAGGCGACGATAAGGCCTCCCGTTTCTGAGCCCTCACCGTGTGGCGGGCAGTGGGCTGGGGCCCCCGTACGGGACAACGAGTGGGTAACCCTGAAATCGTGAGCACCGACTCACAGCAGCTTCGCGCGCGAGTCATGGATTTGCTCTTTAGACAGACGTCTGTGCCGCTTAGCTGGAGGGAGAGGTATTTTAAAATTGAATTCCCAAGCCACTCCCCACCTATTCTGCCCGAAGGGTTATTTTTCAACTGGCAAACGTTAGTCAATGGGCCTAGAGCATCCAAACCATCCTTGAAACGCTCCTGGAGAGCTACAAACATGAAATTTTGAGAAGGGGCAGAGAGGTCAGGGGAGGATGGTTTTGAAAAACAATAAAATGTATTTTTCACTGTCTTCTCACAAACAAAATTCTCCGATTCCTGTCGGCGGAGACCGCGGCCAGCTCTTTGAAAGGCCTTCGTGTCTCCAGCCCTGAGGATTTTGCCCGCACGGTCCCCGCGGGCCCCAAGGCAGTGTTAAGTCGTCCTTCACTTACAGATTGACAGGCGGGCCCGCCAGCCTGTCTGGGAGGCCACGGGTCTGCTCACGCACCCTCAGCGCCCCGCACCTGCTTCTCTGCATTCGGCAGTGTCGAAGGAGGCAGATGAGCAAGCACAGGACGCAGGGGCTGGAGAAACCCAACCGCGGGGTCCAGACACCCCAACAGACCCCTTGACACCTCCCTTGGGTGTGAGCAGCCACGAAGCCGGGCAGGAAGATGGCCCGGTTGTGACCAAGCGCTTCTGATCACGTCTGTTTTCCGAGAATAATCGAGCTGGGTTCTCTGGGCAGCAGAGCCTGGAGGGAGCTTGCAGCATGTCCTTCGCTGTCACGCGGGGTCCTGGCTGGAAACAGATGGCCTCCCCCAGAGAGGCTGAACTGAGGGTGTGTAACGTGGGGCTATTAACAGAACTGTGACAGGGTCGCAGGCAGCGGCCGAGACGGTGCGGCCCGGACGCCTGCCCCAGCTGGCACTCCTGGCCGGGGAGGGCTGCCCCGTCACCGGAACCCAGAGGGAGGCGGCCACGGAAAGCGGACGCCCCAGCAGGACAGGAGCCGTGGGCAGAGAGGACCACGCCCCTGACAGACGTGCACAGCAGGTGGGGGGGCGAAGCAGGCCACATCCATGACCCGGGGCCCCCAGAGCAAAGCGTCACCAACTGGGTGGCTTACGACCTCTCGCGGCTGCAGGCCGGGGGCCCCCAGGCAGGGTGTCGGCAGGCCCCCGAGGAGAAGGGCCTTCCTGCCCCCCTCCCGGATTCTGCGGGTTGATAGAGACTCTCGCTTTCCTCGGCCTGTAGCTACGTCCCTCCGGTCTCTGCCACCGTCCCCAGGTGGCCTTGCTCCCTGCTTCTCCTCCGTGTCCAAAGGTCTCTCTCTCTGCCGGGACACCAGGCGTTGGATCTAGGACTTCATCCTAACTTAGGCGCATCTGCAAAGCCCCGACTTCCATGAGGCTACGCGCGTGGGCACGAGTGGGGTGGGGTGGGGAGTAGGGGGTGTAGTGAGATGGAACAGGGAGATAGGATGTCAGTGTCTATTTTGGGGGGACGCAATTCAAGCCACCACAGAAGACTCTCTCTCCCCGCTCTGTCCACTGGCCAAACCCACCAGAAGCCAGAAGCTGAGCACCCTCTCTTGCTGCATAGTCCGGGCAGGGAGGCTCCAGGGGTCCCCCAAACCTTAGTGAATCTCCCTGACACCCTGGGAAGGTGAAGGTTAAGATCGTTATTTTGAGAACAGGCGGTACTTTTCTTTAAACAGCCCATGATAGTCACTTTATTTTAAATTTGATTTTATGCAGAGAGATATGGATGCATTCTAGGAATTTTAAAAGCTTTATACAAGAGAAAGACCCTAACTTCTCACTGTGGTTCAGGGGGCAGGGAAAACGATTTCATCTTAAGCGTGCAAAGGAAAAAAAATCATAATCATGAAATGCTTCGAAACTCCAGGCAAATCTCACCACCTCCCAGGAAATGAGTCAGGTGCTCCTCCCGGGCTCAAAGCTTGAGGCGTCTGCAGGAGCACTGGCTGCCACGTGGCCACCATGAGTACACTGAGAGCAAAGCCAGGAAGTAGCTGGGTCCTAGTGACAGGACCTGAGTCCCGATCACTGTGAATGAAACCAGCACGAATCTTCCGGGCTTTGGATTACACAAGCCACTGTGCTCAAGCCATTTTGGGTTAGGTTTTCTGCCACATGTAACCCCCAAGTCCCAATCGATATACTTCTCAACGTGGTGCAGCAAAGCCTGCCCACCCCGAAACTGGACGGAAGTCCCTGGCACAGACGGCTGAAGCTACACTTCAAAGTACCCGTCACACGCCTCTGAACCACCACCCTCTCTGTGTCTCCCGTGGGGGGGTCTTTGTCTCCCGCACACGTAGGGAGTGTCCTGGAGACTCGCCGCAGGGCGTGGTGGACAGGGTCGTGACTCTGGGGAAGTACAGTCCAGCCTCTCACCATCCTCCTCCTCCCTTGCTTGCTGCCAGCTCCATGGGCCCAGCTAGGAGTCACTGACGGGCTGGCGTGTGCTGCGTTTGTGCCGTGTTGTGTCAAATTTCTCGTGTAGTGAGGCAGAGGCCACAGTATCCATCCAACTCCCAGCCCTCTTGAAATCAGATTCCTTTTGACCAATAGGATGTGTAAGGAAGTGTCATATGTCGTTTCTAGGCCATTGCTTAGAAGACTTTGCATGTGACTGTCCAACCGTCTGTTCCTCGGTCACAGAACCCGAGAAGGCCAGATGGTGCTGACGTTAGAGCTGCACAGTGTGATGTGTCCACCGGGCTTGGTGCCTGGGGGACCACACAGAACAGCCTCCTGTCATTTAAGCCGCGTTTTATAGGCAAGAATAACTACGTTGCATCAGATGCCAGAGAATCGAGGGTTGTCTGTTGCACCAGCATAGATGCATGTGGTAACCTAACATTTCCTTCAAAAAAAACCCCAAAAAACTAGAATAGACTTAGAGAAGAAAAAGTAAGCAAATAACACTAGCTTTGGTGCGCGATATGGCAAATATCATGAGGCCGATGTGAAAATAACCAAAGATGAGAAATGTCACAGCTTCCAGCCCGGAAAAAAGTGGGAGACTTTGCACGTCACGTCTCGTAATGAAACAATGCGGTAAACATCCTGGGAGCAACAGGAGGGTCAGGGGACGCGATCGGACAGCCGAGCACAGGCGCGTCCGTGATCACGCACGCCTTACCATGGCCAAGGGGACGATGCCCACCAAGTCCTTCTGGCTGATGAAGACCTCAGACACGGCGAGGTCCGTGGCCCCCTTCCGCGGGTACTCGACCTGCCAGGTGATGGGCTGGGTCCCCGAGAGGCTGCTGAAGCTGGCGATCTCAAAGTTCATCTGCACGACCTCATGGAACGAACCGCTGCTTCTGGAAGGGAGCAAGGGAAGACAGCTTTTAGCCGGCTGTGTCCAGGGGGAGGACCCTTCTCTCTCTCTGGCCGTCCTCCTCGCCACTGGAGCTAGAATGCAAGGACCAGGACAACACGGTTCGGGGACAGCACCTCGGGCTCGGTGCCAACGGCAAGTCAGGGACCTGGGGGGCTTGGATGGAGCAGCACCCACAGGTGAAGGATCTGGGCCAAGAGTCTTCAGCATCGGGCATTAACCAGTGCATGTGCTGACGAGTCTCCGGGATTGATTTCCCCTGGCTCTTCAGACAATGAGTTAACCCAGTTCGTCCCGCCCTTGCACTATGAACCCACATGACCTTTGAACTAAGTGGACCCCCTTTAAATCCAGCTCTGTAAGTGTGGCCGATGCCGTGGGTGGCTCGCTCAACACCATTCAACCCTTTCCGAGCATACTGTCCTGTCCCATGGAGGCCGAGAAGCAGGAAATGACATTGCCAGGCTCCCTTGCAGCTAGACGCAGGCCTGAGCAGATTCCACCTCTCAGAGACCCTCCTCTGTGACTGAGATGTGGACGCGGGTTCTAAAGCAGGAGCTGGGGACGGAGTTACGATTCTCTGGTTCCTCGGGGTCAGCGCTGGTGGCGTTTTGTGGCTGCAAACTCTCCCTGCGGGGTTGGGCATTTTCCTTGTCAGTTTTACCCCTGGCCGTGTGGCAAATACGGTCTTCCAACAGCTGTCTTAGAAATTTACGAAACTGCCCAGCACCCTTCAGTGAAACCTCTTCTGTGTAGGGGGACCCGTCAGCTAAAGGGACTCTGTTGTCTGTAACGAGGAATTCTGAAAAATACCCTAAATTTGAGGTAGGTCTATGTATATGTATATGTATATTTATATTTATATTTTTAGCACGCTCTCCCCAGCGGTTCTGTTACTTTGGGAACTATTGACAGTCCAAGCGTCTCATTTTTTAGATGATGATAGTAAGGCCCGGAAAGGGGGACTGGCCTGCTGACGGCCACACAGCTCGCTGGTGGCAGAGTCCTGGTTCCTAGTCCCAGGGTCTTGACAGCGTCCTCCCCCACGACAGCTGGCGGTGGAGCACGGGACACCCGGCGAGTGCCTCCAGGACGGGGTCGGCACGCTGTGGCCTGCGAGCCCCAGGCAGCCTGCCGCCAGCTTCTGTAAATAGTGTCATTGGAACGCGGCCCCGTCCGCTTGTTCACACTTTGTCTCTGGCTGCTTCTGACACGGTTGAGTAGCTGTGTCGGGTCACATGCCGCCTGCGGAGCCTGAGGTATCGACAATCTGGACCTTTACAGAAAACGGTTTGCCAGTTTGTTTAGGTCAGAGAACGGGGCGTCGAAGCAGCTTCCTGGAGCCAGTGAATAAAAAGAGTCAATGCTGCGGGAAACACGGCTTTCCAGGCGCACCGTGGGTCCGCAGGGCGGGCCAGGGATCCCGTCAGTTCCAGAAGGTCCCTCCGGCACTCGCCTGGATGCTGAGCGTTGCTGTCAGGGGTGGGTCGGCAGTTACAGAGTCCCAGCCGGGAAGGCCGCGTGCTTCGGGGGACTTCAGGGTGTTTTCCAAAGCACTTCGAGAAAGAGAAAGCTCATGTGCCGAACAGCCATGTCCGGGGCGTGTGCTGGTACCCCGGACGAGCAGGGGAGAAGCCCTTTCCTTTGCGGGGGGCATAATCGGTTTGGGGGGGCTTGCTCCCCAGTCAGAATGCTAATTTCTCATCCCATCACCTTCAACCTTGCACAGGGCCTGGGGCAGGGAGTGACGGAAAGGTCACCGCACCAACCACAGCACTGGGCCCATGCGTCTTCCCCACGCTCTCCGGGCCGGCTGTGGGGTCCAGAGAATCCTGGTGTAGGAGATGCTGGGTGTGCTTCTGGGGGTAATAAATCGATTAGTTTTCCATGCTGGAAATATTGGATCTCCAAGGATTCTATTTAAAGAATAAGAAAGAGGGGAAGGAACGCAGGAAGACACGAAACGAGGGCATGAGAGAGGCGGTGAGAGAGAGAAGAGAGGCGGGGGCTCAGGTGTTGGAGCCGAGACGTCGTCCTACGGCTCTTTACAGCGACACGCGAGCGTCAGGATCCGTGCCGTGAGCTTCCAGGCTGCCCGAGTTCAAGTCCCAGCTCGCTGGCTGCTGGCAACTCTGCTTCCCCTCCCGCGATTCGCAGAGCGGGAATACTAATCCTCCCCGTTCCCTAGAACTGATACGAGGGCTGACTAAAGAGAGGACAAGTCTCATGCGCGGAGGACAGAACTCGGCACTAGCAAACGTCAACCAGCCTTAGCTGATCTTGTTGGTGGCAGGTCTCGTCGCTGCGTTGGTTCTTAGTGACTATAGCTTCGGCTGCCTGAGGCACCTTGAAAACTCGCCGCTTTCGGGCTGGCCCAGGAGCCCCCTGTGAATGAGCCACGATAGAGACGTGGATTCTGTGCCCGTCATCGTGAACCGGGACGCGTTCAGACTGGTCACTGTCAGACGCGACACCGTGGTACCCTGGTGGATGAAGCCCGAGGGAAGATGTGTGCCTGCAATTCCGTCTGTGGTCAGGGCCCTCTGCCGCCTCTGAGCCGACGCAAGTCTTTGCCAAGCCTTTGCCTCGAAGGGACCGAGAGCCCTCCAAGCCACCTGATACGGGGCTTGGGATATTGTTAGGGTACTGAGTAGAAGGAGTTCAAGCCTTCTGGGACTGCAGAGAGCACCCCAGAACCGCCATTCACTAAATCAACAGCGCAGATTTACTGCAGTAACGTTTGAAAGAAGTTTTAAAAAAAGCTTACTCAAAACCTAATAAATTCCCCCAAGAGTCACAATAAAGTTTGGACCCCTCGAAACCCAATTTACCAAACCTCTTAGCTGCCGAAGTCTTATCTTGTAAGACAGTGGAGTCTGGGGCTGTGTTAAGGAGCCAAAGGGCTTCGCCTGCCCCAGCGTGGCGTGTAAGGGGGGCGGGATGCAGCTCCAGAGTCGCCGTCAGCCACTGTGGACGGCTCAACGTCTGTAGAGAGAAACAGACTGACGGAAATGAGGAAGTCGCCTTCTGAGAGGGCAGCCACGCGGGAGGACGGTCACTGTCCTGGGCTCTGTTTTATCCATCCTACTTCGTGTGCATGTCATGAAGGCAGAGGACACGTACTCCCGTGGGGAAGGCTTCACCAGAGACCCCCGGTGACCCAGGAGACCGTGGAGAACTCTCCGTGGTGCTGAAGCCCCGTGGTTCGCCCCGCAAGCTGCAGGCCGCGGGGAACCCCTTACTCTGGCTGACTAAGGGGGTTCAGCGAGCACCTCAGACTTGCTGGGAAGTGTGGGGGCAAAGGGCAGTTATAGGACGAGAACCTTGGAGAAAACCAGTTCTCGGCAGGAGGACACCCCCGCCGATGCCAAAAACGGATTTTCTGCTGAGCTCAGTTCTCTGCGTCACCAACCCCACGTCGAAAGTGCTGAGCGGGGTTACGTGACTGTCCGAGATGAGAGAACACACCCTAATTCAATGTGTCAGGGACGTGAGAAATAAAGCCGGTCCGTTATGGAGAGTCACCTCTTTCGCCCCGCTGCATAATCAGCATACAGGACGAATTCAGGACGTGGGATGCTGGTGAAGGGCCGAGGGCAGGGAGAAACCTTTAAAGGCTGCCCTGTTTCCAGGCACATCTATATTATGCTATGAGTTGGGACTTTAAAAAATGTCCTCCTCTCTGCCCCAGTCCCCGAAGCCGGAAGCCTTACAGGCACAGGCAAACGTGAAAGGGTGAGGAATGAGTGTGCTGACTTCACCACGGGCACCTCGATGGCGACGCCGCTTCTCCAAAGGAGACGGGCATCCCTCCCCCGAAAGCGGCCAGGACTTCGTCGCCCTGTGAAGCAGGGGCTCTCGATCTTGGCTAAATGTCACAATCACCCGGGGCGATGAAAAGAAAAACTCTCGATACCCGGGTGGACCCTGGACCGATGGTGCCGGAAGCTCAGGTTTTAGTATTTGCAAAGCTCGGGTGATTTTAATGAGCGGCCAAGGTCGACGGGGACTGCTCTACTCAAAAGGGCTCTCTCCGTGATCACCCAGCATTTCACTCCGAAATTATTATTATTCTCTGCTTCCTAGTGTCCGCGCAGCAATTTTATTAGGTAGGTGCCATCACCGTGAGCTCCGAAATCAGACGCACTTGAGTCCGAGTTCTGAGTTTAATGTTTAGAGTGTGTGTGGGGTCGGGGGGAGGGTGACCTTGGGCAAGTTACTTAACCCGTCAGTTCTCAGTCTTGGTGACAATCTGGAATTACTTGGTGGAGGAGCTTTAAAGAATTCTGATGTCTCGCGTCGAGGATCTTGCCTTCATCTGTCTGGGGTGGGACCTGGACAGTAGGACTCCAAAGGACTCAGGTGATTCGAATATGCAGCAAAGCGGAAGAACCACTAACTTTGCCTCCACGAGCATCTCTTTCTGGATCTGCGATAAGCCTCGCTGCCGAGGCTGTGACAGGGGCAAATGGTATGACGTGCAAAATTCAGGGCACCCAATAGCAACTGTCCACCGGGTGTTAGCTCTGTCATGGCTGCAGCTCCTCCTCCCATTCAGCACCCGGGCAGGGCTTGCACACCTTCGTCTTCCTAAAGCCACTGTGCCGGGATGCGCTCAACAGTAGGTGGGGAAATTTAAGACCCCAGCCAGCCTCCCCAGGTCTTGACCCGAGTGTCCCGCCTGTGCCTTCCAGGGGCCTAACACACAGGAATGTACGACGCGCTGTTTCTCAAGGCGCTGACATTTCAGCTAAAGTAGGTCACGCTTTAGGAAGCACGAATGCTCGGCCCCGGGAAAGCGATGCTTTCGTGCCCCAAACCTGATGCTATGTATGACCTTCCCCATCTCCTCCCCAGCTTACCCCACTCTGGCCTCCTTGGGAAGACTCACGGACACCGAGCCTCCTCCACCTCGGGGCCTCGGCGCTTCCCTCCCCCCCAGACACCCGCCCCTCGCCTACGCCTGCATTCTGCATTCTTCCCGTCTTCCCCGGCTCACCCGGCTGCTTTATCGAAACCACCAAACGACACGCCACCCACTTATACGCGTCCGGTTCATCACCTGGCCTCCCCTCCCTCCAAGGGAGCTCCGCGCGAGCAAAGACATCGCTTTGCTCACCTTGCGACGCGGCACGGCGTCGACCCATAGGAGGTGCTCAGCAAATATTTGTTGAATGAATAATGAATGAGCGATTGCTCCCAGGAGCGAGGTCCTCCATAGTCACTAGTCATGCTCCTTCCCTCCCACTAGTCGGGTCGAATTTCATTCCCACTCGAGGAGGGAGAAGGAGTCTCTGCCTAGTCGGGGAAGAGGCAGAAGCATCCTTTGAAGCTATCAGCCTTTCCAGAAGGCTTGAACTCCTTCCAAGAGAAAAGCGACAAGCAGAGCCCGTTGGAGGCCTTCCAGGGACGACACGCTCCAAGGTCCACTACGAAAACGTCCCATTTTCCAAAGATCACCGCTGACAGAAATTGGATCTGCTTCAAAGCTCGCTATTGAATTTCATGCCTGCTGAGCTCCACTAAATACAAAACAAAGAGGCTGACTTAACTATGCAAAAATATAATTTACAGTTAATGGCTGTAATTGATGAGGGTCTCATGGCAGCCCGACTGCTAAGACTAAAACGCTCAGCAAGGAAGTAAAAGGAAGTTTTCCTTTCGAAACAGAAGGCGGGTGTTACTGAGCACCCAGCCCGGTGGCCCAGCCGGCCGGCATTCACCAAGCGCCCGCCTCGTGCCAGGCGCTGCCACCTGGGACTAGAGATACAGACGTGGTCCACAGTGGGCCACGGTCCACCGTGAGGGGCCCCCACGATCCTGCGGTCAGTTCCCCACTTATGTGGCTAAAGACACAGCGGGGAGACGGCCCGGCGTGGATGCGGACGCCACGTGTCTCGGGGCTGCTCGGCCCTTGCCCCTGGCTCCCTCTGCGGCATCATCCAGGCAGGCTCCGTTGGAGTGGAGAGCGCGGCCTCATTCTCGCATCTGGAAGAATTCACACCGGCCACCTCCGCCGCCCTCTGTAACGTCCTCGACGCCGGCTGCCCGGCAGAGGTACCTCGTGAGGTTTTGTGACACCAGTGCTTTTGAGAACACGCCCCCCTCTCTTCCCTGAAGAGTCCGCCGGTCCGTGGGGGGCCTGGCTGTCTCTTTTCCTGATCAAGCTTCCTAGGGCGTCTCTACCTGTCGCCTGGACCACGGCGACCCCCTCTCCTCCCGGATTCTACGCTTCTCTCTCTACAGTCTGTTCTCTGCCCAGAGGCCAGAGGGTTTTTCTATAATATGCAACTCAGAGGGCCGCTTACAATCCCCCAAAGTCGCCCTGGCTTCCCGCGCAGTTAGAGCACAGCCCGAAGCCCTTCCCCGGGCCGCGTCCGCCAGCTCTGGCCCCGTCTGCTGCTCCAGCTGCTCTGGGCCTGGTCCGCTCCACGCTCCACGCTCCACGCTCCAGGCTCCACGAACGCGCCCAGCTCACGCGCTGCTCCCTCCGGCCGCTCTCCGTGCGGCTGGCTCCATCTCGTCACTGACCACAGGAGTCGACACCCGCAAGCGACTGAACACCGGCTCAGGCAGACAGACCCTCCCCGACACCCGCGCCCCAGAAACACCTCCCCGCCAGACTGTCGTCACTGCGTGATCGCCGTCAGAGACGCTGCTTGGCTTCCCCGGTCCGTTTTCCGTCTCCCCCGCCAGGTGTAAGTGTCCCGAGATGGGAAACGTTGTCTGTCTTGGTCTCTGGGGACCTAGAATGGTGCCTGGTCACGTAGGGGGAGGTGGATAAGTCTGTATCCGTGAAGTGAGCAAACGCACGGTCCTCGGGTGTCGCCCCCGGCCTGACTGACCTTGGGAAGCTGTGCCGTTTGCATCAGCCCGTGTCCCGTACACGCCCCCGATGTCCTTTCCTAGCGACACTTATTGGTGACGTCCCAGCACGTCACAGCCGAGGGGTGAAGCTCGCCGGGGGGGATCGAAAGTCGGCTGAAGAAAAGGCGGGAACCAGGGCCGTCGCAGCGGCCGGCAGACGGGGGGGACGCGGAGGCACAGGACTTCTTCGC